>NC_135694.1:4679303-5015136 GCF_964276395.1 Gasterosteus aculeatus | reverse complement strand
ATGTCTTCTGGAGATGTTCTCGTGCTGAAACTCAGCAGTGTTTACGGCCAAGTGCTCGAGGGTTCTTTGTGTTAAAAAAAAGAAAGAAAAGTGTAAAATCAGGCTTTCGGTCCTGCAAAGTGGACGTCATCATCCTGCCATTTAGAGCCCACATTGAGTTCTGAGCAACATTTGAATGAAGTTTTTATTTTTTTTCCCACATATCACAGACTAAGAGCTCAGACACACGCGGTGTAATAGTTTTGGAGGCTGCATGATTTTATTCCGAGCATCGGTTTGCGAGATGTTCACAAAACGTGCAGGAAAGCGCTGCTGTTGCTCTACATTGTTTTTTTCTCTTCCTCCTGTTCCCCGCAGGGATGGTATTTAATGGGAATGTTGTGAGATTTGCCGATGATGTAGAGAGTTTTACTTCTGTTGCTTTAGGAGAAAAAAAGTAAAAGGACTTGTGGTTTCTTTGGTGTCTGCCTTGCGTTTATAGCAGGTTGATGGTTTAAGACATAAAATTCATCAGTTCTACAGATACAAGCATGGGGGGGGGTCATATTTACCTGCTGAGGCAAGTGTTAACATTGCATTAAATGCCACAGACGCGGGTGGGCTCACACACACACACACACACACACCGGCAGATGTCACCCTGTAATGTGGAAAAAGAAAACAGCCTGATTGTTATCCACGCAGTCACATTCACCACTCCCATTGATAAGATCTCTTGCTCTCCAAGTTAGCGGGTAGCCGGCGGCGGCGGGGGGGTAATAACTTGTCTTACTGGTCATTTGACCAATGTGGTGTTTGCTCTTTCGCTCTTATCTCATTTGACATCTCTCGCTCCGCGCCCGGCTTAAGTGCATATGCTTTTTTCATTTTTTTCAAATTAAATTTTCAGGCAGGTAGATCTGCGCTGTCTTTCTCTTCTTGCTAACGCACATGAGGCCCTGCATCCTCCTCGTCCACAGATGGCCAAGTAACTCGACCCAGACAGAGGCACTGTGGGAATTAAAAGAAATGAGAACACAAACACGCATGCACCCGCCAACAGAGATCAGGCCTGCACCTGCAGAGCCTCTCCCTTCAACCATCGAGAGAAAATAAGCTTAGTGTGTATGAGAAAGAAAGTGTTACTGCAAGCTGCACACTCTTTATTCTCACACCCTAAACACGGGGGGGCTGGATGGAGGCCAACAGGTGGACCTGTTGTGTCTGGGCGGGGCGGCGTTGCATGTCCTCCTTGCGGGTGTGTGATACTGTGTATTAATGTGTGCGCTGTGCATGCGTGCCGAGGTGGACTCAATGACCTCATCAGTTTCCTCACTGAAATAAACGAAAGAGTCCCATGTTGACCCGCTCAAAACTCAAGGTCATAGAGGTTTCTCCGCCGAGGCGCCGGGCCACCCAGACCCGCGTGTATAATGATGGATTCAGATGACAACCTGAGCGATGTCGCACATCAATGTTAACTTCTAGTGTGAGTGAAGGCTTTTTACCTCATTTATTTTATCAGTGATTTAAAAAAACCTAAAACTGGGTGCCCGGGATTTATATAATTATATATTTTAACCGCTCTCTGAGTTATTGTTTTCCTTAAAGTGAGTCATTACAGCCAAAAGTTAAATTGGGTAAAATTTGGTTGATTGTCTCCAACACAAGAAGACCCGGTGAATGGAAGCACAAAGCACTGCCTGCTTATCTCAGATCTGTTTGTCATTCTTTTATTTTTTTAAATTTTATTTTAAAGAGGGATCTTTTACACGTCCGCTAAGCCAGTGAAAATATAAACCAACTGGTGGGCCAGATGCATTTCTTGGCCTCATCGCTGGAGCCGAGAAGGCTTCTTTTAAACTGTTTACGTCTTTGCTCCCCGCGGCCTTCGCAGAGCATGAACGGTCCGTGCTGCTACACACTGGCAACAATACAGGAAGTCTTCCTGCCTTTATGACTTCCTCCACGGACCACGGGAAACTCGCTGCATGTGAGACACGGAAATAACTTTCGCTCCCATAGCAGATGTGGGAATGTCAGTGCGATTCCGTGCTCCTCAATTGCTTCCTTCCCATCATTCAAACGGTTTAAATTGGACGCGAGTGAATTTTAGACGTGTGAAGGCCCAGTTGCCATAATTAAAGGACATAAGTAGTAGTAGTTTCAGCTCAGGTAAACCTACTGAGCCAAAAGAAGCCCTGGATTACAGTCAGCAGGCTGCTAACGGCCTCTGCTAATCCTCAAAAAACCTTTCTCGCTTCTTTCCCCTTCTGCGGCGCGTTCGTACCGGGGGGGGGGGGGGGGGGGCTTTAGGGCAAAGTGAATCACCGCAGGCTGAATAAAGTTGAGTCCACGGGTGGATCCGACAGTCGGGCCGGTCCGCCGCACGCCATCTGAGGTCATTTGAGCCCCAAATACCAAAGCCCATGCAACGCTTTTTCTAATGTATTTCCAGCTCTCTTTCCTCACCGCCCACTCTTTCACATAGTGTACTTAGCCAGACAAAAAGCCTTTCTCTGCGCCTCCTCCCCCCCCAACAGACTCTCTCTCTCTCTCTCTCCTCACGAGAGAATGTTTGCCATGATTATGGATTTGTCTCTATTACAGGCTGCACGCAAAATTAGCCCCGCCGCTCCGTATAGCTGCCGGCCTGTCTGAGGAGAAAGGGAGGTCTGAACCGTAAGAAGTGCCACATGGAGTGAGGGAAGGGGAGAAGGGGGAGGAGGGGGCGAGGAGGGTTGTCTTGGGGGAGTGGGGTTGCGGGGGGACTGTGAGGCCTCTGTGCTTTTCCTTTTTTTCTTTTTTTTTTTTTCTTGAAAGCTCCCTGAAAACCGCAGACACATGGTACAGAATTCCCCTCACAGTAGGAGAGGAGGAGGAGGAGGAGGAGGAGACACACACACTATGATAGACACACATACACTGGGAATATCATAGGCGAGCACACACACACATTCTGAAAGAACACACTCAGCTACACAAAAGGCAGCACTAGCAGGAGGGGAACTTTGAAGGAGCCGACAGGCCAACGCCTTGACAACATATCGTGGCACCTTAATACCTCCCAACCCTATGGGAAAGTGGATGGTTCCACTTTCCACGGGTATTTGTGTGGCGGCGGTAAGGAGGGGGGAGGGCCGGGGGGGTTAATCCAATGTACAATGTGTTTAACTTTGACCGACGGAGCCCTCAAACCCTCCCACTCTCTCTCCGGGGGCCCCTTTGAGCTCGTGGATCGAGGACAAGCGTAGGACTGGTATTCAGGAGGTGCTGGCCGGCTGGGGAAAAGGTGAAGGGTCAGGTGTTGTGTGAATGGACTCGTCGGGATCCGTGACGTGAGCTTAGCGTGGACTCGATGCCCTCAAGACCGAATGCTTGATGAGGGTGGAAGCAAAAACCTCAATTTTGATCTTAATTGTGAGCTTTTGCTTCTTTTTTTTAAAGCTCAAATAGACCTAAATCCATAACAGTAATTCTGCAATGTATCTAATCCTCTTTTGAGTCCCTTTGCTTCAAAGTACGGTCCCAAAACACACGAGAACATGCAGTACTTGATGTCACATGTGTGGTTAACAGAAATGGATGAGTAACGCCATCTAGCGGGATATCCAACATCTGCTCTTGGCACACATGCAGATGAACTCATTACAAGTATAAGGTGTAGCCAGTTTGGTTTCCACTAACATAAATAAGATATAAACGTAATGAGTAGCACGTTTTTGGGGTTGAACAAACATTCTATTACGGCCCATGTTCCCTTTACGGATGAAATCGTCAGGAAAAAACAACTCAATTACTAGTTTCTTTCTAAACAACTTTTTATTAATGGCTTTGGCAAAGTCACTGAAAGACCTTCAAACAGGGGGAGGAACAGGTTTTTTTTCCATCTCATAGCGTGTTAACCTAGAGACCAGCATGCTGAAACCCTCCTTGTAGGCTAGAAAGAGGTGGTGGAAAATCTGTGTCAGCACACTGAATAGCCAGCCCCTTCCCGGGAATGAGGACACGAGGATTGGGAATACAATCAATTTATACAAAGTATGACTTTCTTCTGCCTCCCCTTGCACTTATTATGCAAATAATTGACCAAATAAAGCAAACTGCCATCAGAAAAATCACGTTTTCACATTATCTTCCAGTGAGGGGAAAACTGTTTTAGGTCAACATTAGATAATGTTTTAATTAAAATGCAGTCATGATTTGTAAAACATATTTCAAAAAAGAATTCTCCGCATCTCTCGTCATCCCAGATAAATGTTCTTTTCCACAAAGAATCCACCAAAACAGATCTGTGGAAGCCATTTGAAAGACCATTTATTAAGTGTCTTCAGATGTCAAACAAACCATCCAAAATGCAAACATATTGACTATAATATATATTAAAGCATTACTAGTGGCCATATTATAGTCTCCGGATTAGATAATTGGCTAATAAACTAATCACGCTCTACAGACTCACAGAATTACCTGGTCATAAACACTATTCCTGTAAATAAGCTGCACCAAGACTAACAATTGGATTTACCAACATAATGTTTCCACATTGTTAACAACCCTATTTTTGACAAAACGGGCCTAGAATGGGTGAGATTAATTTTAAAAATGTTTTAAAAAAAGAAATCCAATACTAGCAAAGAATAGCTTCTATATTTTATTGGGATTCCGCCGACAACATTACAATTTCAACACATTTCCCTCTCACGTGTCCGCTTGGGGCAGTTCAATCGACTTGAAGGAGATGTTCCCGGTTGATATCCGGAGATACTCCAGCTCTGACGAATCCTCACCGAGGCCCCGGCTCTCTGCGTCGTCAGACGACGGATCACCTGACCCGTCGTCAGACGACGAATCACCTGACCCGTCGTCGGACCCATCGAAACCGCCGCTTCCGCTCCCTTCATCGTCCAGGAAGAACGCTGATGTCTTCGTGCCGTTTTCTGCTCCTTTGCTTCTGACCGCCGGCTGGATTTCCTCCACGTCTTCAGGGCCTCCGCTAGGTTCGCCATCCTCTGATTCCAAGGCCCAAAAACCCGCTCCTTCCTCCTCCTCCTCCTCGGCTGCTGCTGCTGCTGCTTTTTCTTGCTTTGCTGTGGCCGTAGTGTTCGGTAAGTCGTCCTCTTTGGGCGATGCGGTCACTGTCCGAGTCCTAGCCTTGATGCGGCTGAACGAGGCGCTTCCGAGAATGTTGGCTTGGGCGATAGCTAAGACGGCGGCGGGCCGCTTGGACGGCTGGACTATGGCTTCCTTTCCGGCGTCGTCGATGCGAGGAGTGTCGTAGAGCTTCTTTGCTTTTGCGTGCACGCGTTTGCCTCTCACGGTGTTGATGGTGGAACCGTTGAACCGGCTCACCTTCATTCCCAAAAGTTCAGTCAGTTCTTGTTTTCTTGGCTCGAATTGCGGTCGGGATTCAGCTTCGGGTTCCCCTGCTCGTCTGAGATGAGCAGAGTTGATTTTAGGACTTTCTCGATTTCGTTTGTTGTCAGCAGCTTCCATTCTGTTTCGATAGGGCAGAAACCCCAAGAGCCTGCTGATCTTGCGTATCGTGTCATATTCGTCAGACGTATATCTGGAGACGGATCCGGGGGGTTCTGTTGAAAGTGGTTTGCGGGCTTCCCTGCTCGATGCGGCGCGGCCCGATGTGTTCACACGGCTGCTTTTCGGACGCAAGAACTGCGAGCTTCCAGGTTTATACCCTCCATAACCCTGCTGGAGTCCAGCAGACCCCGTGACTAAAGTTTGGGCTGTCTCGAGTGATCGAGTGCTGAATGCTTTGGGAGCATATATTCTCCTGTAGGTTCTGAACTGTCTGTGATGCGGCTCGCTCTCCACACCGGCAGTTACAAGTTCAGAATCCTCAAACCTTCTGGAGCCATGAAGGCTTTTTATGGATTGTCCGGGGTTGGAGGCCTGCATTGATCCTCTTGGGGTTGCCTTGCTGAAGCTACTTACTGCAGATTTAATGTCGCCAGCCGCATGGTTTACCCGAGGTAAAGGGTCAAGACGTCCAGCGATGGCACCCGTCTGCGAAGCAGAGATTTTAGCAGTGTCTTGGTATTCAGCGTAACCATCCGTCAAAGCTTGATAATAATTGTCATTAGGATGCAGTGGAGTGGCATTATCAAAGAGATAAAGTGCGTCCTTGGTTTGGGGTTTTCCTTGTGATTGTTCTAATGATTCAACATAGGATGAAGACCCGCCTACAACTTCAGAAGCCCTGTGCTTATGTGGTACCGAGGGAAGGGCAGCGGGTCCGTGGTAAGGGACTGCTGGAATTGTCTCATGTCCACCAAAAGCAGCCTGGGAGTCCTTGAATGGATAAGACTGGGTCTTTTGCCGTCTCGGCGTCTCGCTGCGGGACACTGAGGGAAACCCTTGGGAGATATTTGCGCCGGATGCCGTCAGCCTTTCTGGGCTGGGGAAGCTTTTAACGAGAGAGGCGTCTGAGATTCTGCGGATTGCGGAACCGTTGAGTAGTCTCGCCTTCTTGGCGGAAATTTCAGTCAGGTCTTGTTTTCTCGGCACGAATTTCGGCTGGGTTTCAGCGTTGTGATCCCCTGCTCGTCTGAGATGAGCAGAGTTGATTTTGGGACTTTCTCGATTTTGTTTGTGTACTGTCTTGTCAGCATCTTCAATTCTATTTCGATAGGGCAGAAACCCCAAGAGATTGCTGATCTTGCGTATTGTGTCATATTCGTCAGATGTGTATCTGGAGACGGATCCATGGGTTTCTGTCTCTAGAAGTGGTTTGGGGTCTTCCCTGCTCGGTGCAGCGCGGCCCGCTGCGTTCACACGGCTGCTTTTTGGACGCAAGAACTCTGCGACTCCACGTTTGTAACCTGCAAAATCCTGCTGGACTCTAGCGTTCTCACTGCCGGAAGTTTGGGCTGTCTCAAGTGACCGAGTACCGAATGCTTTGAGACCATATATTCCCCCGTAGGTTCTGAACTCTCTGTGATCTGGCGCCGTCTCCACACCGGTGTCACTCTGAGGCAGCCGAGGCCGGGCTTCCTTATATCTCAATGGGAGGTCCTGTTGCGGGCCGGGAGAAGGTGAGGGGTAAGCTGTAGGAGTGCACTCAGGTTTTACTAGTGCATCAGAGGCCTCCCTACGACCAAAGCTATACATCTGTGACAAAGAAGGGTTCATATTTGATATTGGATTGTCCATTCGCTTGTCGGAGTTCTGTACCCTGGAGTTGGTTCCTTCATTGGAGGAGAGAATAGGCGGCTCTTTGGCAGCTCTCCGTTCAGACTGCTCAAACCCTCTGGAGCCATGGAGGCTTTTAATGGATTGTCCAGGTGTGGAGGCCTGCGTTGATTCTCTTGGGGTCGCCTTGCTGAAGCTACTTACTGCAGATTTAATGTCGCCGACCGCATGGTTCCCCTGCAAATTTACACGACGCAAAGGGTTGAGGCGTCCAGCGATGGCGTCCATCCGCGGAGCAGAGATTTGAGCAGTGTTTTGGTATTCAGCATAACCATCCGCCTGAGCC
This sequence comes from Gasterosteus aculeatus, assembly GCF_964276395.1. Taxonomy (NCBI): domain Eukaryota; kingdom Metazoa; phylum Chordata; class Actinopteri; order Perciformes; family Gasterosteidae; genus Gasterosteus; species Gasterosteus aculeatus. The sequence goes on along the minus strand of NC_135694.1, from coordinate 5,007,662 downwards.
TCATCATTGTCATTAGGATGCAGTGGATTGGCATTATTGACAAAGAGATGCAGTTGGTCCTTGGTTGGGGGTTTTCTTTGTGATTGTTGTACTGGTTTTACATAAGAAAATCTGCCTACAACATCCCTGTGCTTATGTGGCGCCGATGGAAGAGCAGCGGGTCCGCGGTAAGGGACTGCTGGAACTGTCTCATGCCCACCAAAAGCAGACTGGGAGTCCTTGAACAGATAGGACTGGATATTTTGGAGTCTTGGCGTCTCGCTGCGAGACACAGAGGGAAACCCGTGGGAGAAATCTGCGACGGATGTCGTCAGCCTTTCTGGGTTGAGGCTGCTTTTAATAAGAGCGGCGTCCGAGATTCTGCGGATTGATGTTGGACGAGGGGACGTTTTTCTTGCGAGGGCGGCAGATTTGCTTGATTGAATCCCACTAGATGTCCTTTGCAGCCCAGCCGAAGTGAGCTCATTGGTCTTTTCATAGCCGCTATGAAGCACTCTTGAAGTTGGCAGTGAAGGGCTCCAATATCTACCAGTCTGAGAGGAAAAAAGAGGAGATTCATTTCCGGGAACTTTATCTTTGATGTAGGATTTCCGAGCTTCTCTGGCGTCCCAAACTTGTGAAGGGCTGGGGCGCTGATGGGAGGGACTACTAGCCTCGTTATGAAATGATTTTCTAGTGTTAACTGGGTGTGAGTTATAAGAGAGCGTGGGGTAGCTGCTTGCTGCGTTCCTTCCATTCAGGACACTCGTTGTTCCTGTTCGGGACGGCTTGTTATCTGGAATGTTATTGTAACCAAGGCCACGTCCCGTCTGCGGAACCAGATTTGATTGATGGTAAATTATTGACGGGACTACTCTGTAATTCCCTCTATTCTCACTTTCAATGTTAGCTCCAGTTTGGAGGAATGGCTGACCAGCGTAAGGGGGACGGGTTGGATTGTGTGGAGAATACAGTCGTTTCAGGGTAAAGCGCTTCACTCCGCTGTCCACTTTTGTAGTTTTGGGACTGGCTGAAAGAGGAAAATAAAATCAGTTATTCTTTCAAAGTTGTGTTTTAAGGGCAAAGAATTTATGCAAACCGGTCCTATTGTATGTGCATTTAACAGCCTTATTTTAGTTACATGTAACTTGAAATCACTATGCCTCAATATCAAACACTTGTGACAGTTGGCATAAGTCCAACAGTCTTGCTTTACATTCTTGTGAAACAGCATAAAACAGGCCGGTTTGAGTTGCTCACCTCTTGCAGCATCTGACGACATGGTGAAAGGCACAACAGCTACACAGACCAGTACCGAAACTAACAACAGTCTGCAGGAGTAAAAGAAAGAACCACCACAGGATAATTGCTGGAATTTTATGAGAATATTAATGCTGTGAATCAAAAGTAATCACCCACCCCTTTCAAATATTAACAAAAGAAAAGCTTGTTAAATCAATGATTACCTTGAGTAGAGCGCAGAGGATTCCAACATGATGGACAGCTTTTTCCACAGGGTTTCCGAGTGCCGACGTGCTGCTGTCAATCCTCGAGCGTCACTTGTCACACTGGAGACTCACATGGAGGTTCGGCGCTCGGCTGCTGGTCGTGAGTCTGATTGGATGCAATGCTGTTCAGCTGGGCTCAAGAAACCCTCTTAGATCTCTGTGTGAAGGAGGGCTTCCCATATTGGCCCACGTCGTGTAAAGTACCTGATCATTTATTTTACCCAGTTAAAGTGTATTTTTCTTTTCCCTTTCTTTGAGGAGAAGAATACATTTGCCTCCTCGCTTTGTAAAGTCAGTTTAGACCTATAGAGACTTTATGCAATTATTTTAGCTGTATTTTGGAGACACTCTCTCACATAAAGACACACACTTGATTTTATGTGGCACTGACTCAAGCAAATTCCCAATAAAAGAGCTTCAAATTGAATGTAAAACAACTCATTTATTTTTTATTAAATATGTAACAATAATACAAAATACATTCATGATAATAGTAAGAACCGTATACATTGTGCAATAATAGGCCCACAAAAGGCCACTTCGGCAACTCAGAAGTTTTCCATTTTTCTTTTGTCATACGTGTGCAACGGCTACATAGTGGTAGCTATTGAAACCTGCAATCGGAAAGCACAAAAGCTCGCTTGAATAATGGCTGGCTGTGGTTTAGCCAGCATGGTTTCATCACATCATCATCAAAAGTTCATGTTGCAGAGGAGAACCATTGGAAATAAATAGTTTCACATCAGTCCAGGTATCTGAAGTTGTGGACTCTTTAAAACATGTAGATGGACATTAAGGCGAGGTCCCTCATGTTCTCACCGCTCATACAGTCTGTTGAAAGGAAAACAGGACACATTAGAAAATGATCTGTATTCATTCACACTTTATTCATCCAAATTAAACTTTTTCTTCTTTCTTTATTTTTTATAAAAAATAACTGAAATGCAAATGTAAAAAGGATGGATGACACTGAAATCATTATGCCTCTTCAGTCCCTTCAATAAATAATATGTAACTTATAATAATACGTATGTGTACACAACATTAATAAGTAAAGGATACCATATTCCACGAAATTGAAAAGTAGCCTAACATTTTGGTGAATGTCTGAAGCGTGCACTTTTACTCTGACGGTTATTTTCTGGTATTTTTTACACACCGCACCCTAACGGACAATATCACTTCCAAGTAATCTGATATGAATCTAGTGAGGAACCATCATCGGCTGGAACGTGAAAAACGCGTTTCGAGCCGCAAGGAGCCGTCGACTCACCATCTCGGTTCCTCCTCTTCCCGCTGATCGACCTCCAGACGCGCCTCCAGCCCCCCCGGAGCCTCCCGCCTCTGGAGCCCGAGGAGAAGTCGCCCTCCTCGGCTGGAGTCTCGGGAAGCGTCGGCTCCTGACAAACCCGACCGACCGGACCCTCCTCCTCTTCCTCCTCCTCCTCCTCCTCCTCCTGGTCGAGGACCCCGCAGACTATCAGCCGCTCCAGGACGCACTCATCCACCCTCAGCTCGGCCCTCACCTCCGCCCCGTCCCCGGAGGAGATGGAGGTGGCGTGTCGGCACAGCGGGCACACGATGAGTCGTTGGGCCCCCAGGGGTCGCGAGAGGGCCCGCAGGCAGCTCTCGCAGAAGCTGTGTTTGCAGTGGAGCTCCCGGGGACACCGGCGGCCCGCGTTGAAGGTCCGGTAACAAACGCCGCACTCGTGCTCTCTGGAGTCCATCCTTGCCTCCGGTCGCGGGTGACTCCTCCGGTGAAGGCGTGAGCAGTAAATGAACGAGGAGGCGCGCTTTGGAGTTTATAACGCGGGTCGGCGGAGCGCGTGTGGGCGTGGGACTGGACGAAACTGGATTTGAGTCAGACAAACGCATGAGTCACGATACTACAAATAAATAATGGACGTCACCGACAGCATGACGACACACACACACACACACACACACACACACACACACACACACACACACACTGTTGTTCTTCAGCACTCCACGCCTTCACTTCAGTGTGTGGGCGAGAGAAGTGACGTCACTTCTTTTCCTCCCCATGGTAATCCCCAAACAGATCTCATGTCAACTGTCCCGGCATGAACTCCTTTCATGGCGATATCCGCTAAAACGCTGCAGGCCAACAATCACGACCTCCCTCTCTCTCTTTGTCAATTATTTAGACCTTCCCGCTTTGCCCGCCTCTTAAATTTACTGTAACTTGATGTTTTTCTTAGGCCGAGGACAATGAACAATGGACGAGGCTTCACTCTTTCGGCGTTGATTATCAACATTTTTACATTACAGACTCAAAAGAACAGGAAACAGAAAGTGCAACATTTCACAGTAATAGGCTGTTTTGTTCATTTCTCTAGAGCTACTAAATTAAACTCGATCAAGTGCATTATTATTGTACTGTAATAATGTTGACTTGTCACGTTCAGTCTGGAAATCACAGCAGGCCCGTTGGCCTCGCTGGAAATGAAATCTAGACTTTGAAATCAATCAACTTTCAAAGTATTGCTGACGTGGTGGTCATTGTTATCATTGCTCATGCTGTCTATTGCTGCTGTAAATACATTTTGAGAGTCGTAATCTGCAGATAAATGCTTATTGAACAGACAAGAGTCGAGTAAAATCCATCCTGTGTGCTTTTCACAAAGGGGCTTTATTGACTGAGACACTTTCTCAAAATGGGAATTGTGGTTCTAAAAACTCACAGCTTCTGTTCAACTTTAGATACCCCATTAATCAGTTTAACACTTGTGAAAGTCAATTTAATAGCTATGTTTTGTTTACACGGTTCAGTCGGCCTGTGCGGGACAATTTGTCCACAAAGAAATCATCATTCACTTGCGACACATTGTGTCCCTTATTTACCCTTGTTTGTAGCCATCGACACCTACTAGCCTGCACAATGTGGAGATAATGTTCTTCTTTTTAAGTATTGACTTTTGAGGCACAGAAACAAAAGGATGGAGATGATCGCACCCTGATTCCCACCTTGTGTGAAGCATAACAACATCAAACGCAAGTAGTCAGTCGACTCTGAACCTGTCTTATTCTGTCTTGTGTGTCCTGGTTACCTTCACATCATCCACGGGGGTTTAATTACCCGTGAGCAAAGCACAGGGACGGGCGGGGTGGGGCCTTGGCAGGGTGGGGAGGACGAGTTCCATCAGGTTGGATGGAAAAACCAGAGCGTTGCGAGTGGGCCTCAGAGGTGCAGAGGTGTGAGCTCTTAACGTGCCCACAGAAGAGGGAGGAAGACGCGCTGCCAGCATGAGGTCCGTGCACCAGCATGACGACAAGTGAGGATAGCGAGAGGGGTCGGAGGTCAAAGGGTGCACCGATCCAAGGGGGGAGTGCGGCGGGTAAGTGGCTCTCTTATCTGCTTCTGAGGTGCAAAGACGGCTGACGCTGGCGAGCTTGTTTATTCACAATACTGGTTTCAACATATTGTCTACCGGTCGATCACCTGCACATCGCTTCATCTATATTCAAATACACCTTCACATACACTCACTAGTCGCTCATATATGCAACAACTGGAACCGTCTGACCCTTCATGTCTAGTAAACACACGTTTCAAAGTCCATGCTGTCTGTTTATATGACAGGCATAAGATAGGCCGAGTTCAATTTCACCATTAGCTTTATCTTCTCTAACATAAAACAGTTTTGTTCCCTATATGCAAGTGAAGAAAAGTGGACCTACCGATACCCTCAGTGACTCATTACTTCCTTTTACAGCTTCTCTTTTTCTTCTCATTCCCATATTTCCTTGATAGGACCCGAGTGAGCAGGCCAGCACACACTCCAGCCATCTACTGAGCAGACAGTAGATGGCTGTGTGGTTAAAAGGAACCAATGCTCTGACTCATGTGCTGCGGAATCCGTCCATAAAATCTCAGAAGAAACAAAGCACATCTCAAGGAGAGCAGATCCTGACATTTCAAATAATAAGACGCACATGAGCCTCTGGGGTTCTAGCAGCCTTAGTTAAGGCTCTTTTCTCCTCGCAGATTTTACGGCCCTCTGCTCGTCGTCCACAACTTGCGGTCTTTCCATCACTGAGCCCCCTCCCCTCACCCACCATGATGGGGGGTGTGGTCCCTGCTGCTCAGCAGGGGGGCCTCATTCCACTCTGCACACTAGTTGTTCCTGCTCAGGACGGTCTGTTATCTGGATGGTTATTGTAACAGGGGCTTCCTACCGTTAGCCAAACCGGACTTGATTGATAGTAAATCATTGACTACTCTGTAGTTCCTTCTCTTTTCGCTTTCAGTGTTAGCTCCAGTTTGGACGGATGGCTGACCAGTGAAGCAGGGACGGGTTGGACTGTGTGGGCTCATGTGACCCTCTTAGATCTCTGTGTGAAGGAGAGCTTTGCATATTGGCCCACGTCGTGTAAAGTACCTGATCATTTATTTTACCCAGTTAAAGTGTATTTTTCTTTTCCCTTTCTTTCAACAGAAGAATACGTTTGCCTCCTCGCTTTACTTTGTAAAGTCAGTTTATACCTACAGAGACTTGATGCAATTATTTTAGCACACACTTGATTTTTTTGTGACACTGAATCAACTAAATTCTTATTTTAAAAAAAAAAAGCTTAAAATTGAATTTAAAACCAGAACTCCTTCATTTTTCCTTAAATATGTAACAATAATGCAAAATGAAATACATTCATGAGAATAGTAAGAACCATATACATTGTGCAATATAGGCCCACAAAGTTTTCCATTTTTCTTTTGTCATACGTGTGCAACGGCTACATAGTGGTAATTATTTAAACCTGCAATTAGAAAGCTCAAAAGCTCACCTGAATTATGACTGGTTGTTTGTTTTTCCAGCATGGTTTCATCACATCATCATCATCATCAAAAGTTCATGTTGCAGAGGAGAACCATTGGAGATGAATACAGTTTAACATCCGGTATCTGAAGTTGGGGACTCTTTAAAACAGCCACGGCAAGTCAAAGCAGTTGTATATCTCCACGTGAAAATAGTACATTAATTCTGTTAAAAAGGAAAACATTACACATTAGGAAACAATCTGTATTCATTTACAGTGTAATAATTCAAATTAAACTTTTTCTTCTGTTTTTTTAAAATAACAAATTAACTAAATTGTGTAACGGCGAAATGTGGCACAGTCTACACATTAAGGATGGATGACACTGAGATCGCTAGATGACTCTTCAGTCCCTTCAATAAAAAAGTATCATAATAATATAATATGTATCTTAACAATTCATGTGTGTACACAACAAGTAAAGGCTACCATAGGTCCTTTTTGATACTTAAGTAGTATACAATTTTGGTAAATGACTGAGTTGTGCAATCAAACGCTGGACTGTTGTATTTTTTTGTATTTCTTACACTACATTCCCTAATGCTATCTGAAGATGAATGTAGTGAGCAACCAACATTGGCTGGACACAAAGCCCCTGTTGCCTGTGGAGCCCGTGGAGAAGTCGCTCCTCCTCCTCTCCCGGCTCTCCGGACAACCGGCTTGAACGCGACCGACGGGGCCCTCCTCTTCCTCCTCTTCCTCCTTCTCCTGGTCGAGGACCTCGGAGACTAGCGGCTCCCTCAGCTCAGATGTCACCTCCGTCTCCGGAGATGGAGGTGGTGTGTCGGCACACGATTTAGTCTTAATCTTCAGCTAAATGTTTATTGAACAGACAGAGTCAAGTGAAACCCATCCTGTGTGCTTTTCACAGACGGGCTTTATTGACTGGGACACTTTCTCAAAGTGGGAAATGTGTTACTAAAAACTCACAGCTTCTGTTAAACTTTGGATCCTAAAGCAGGAAAATTCTGCTGGTATTTATCTTTTGTTATTTACCAAATGTTGAACTTCCAAGGCCGCTTTAAAGAGGTGGAAATATTTTGAATTTGGTGGTTGTAAAACGTTCCTAAACCACATGACCATTACATTCTCATTACGTGTGTCTGGTCTATTCCTCTTAATAACTTCTGGCTTAAAGAACTCTCCCAAATGTCTGCACGCACCAGGCTCAAAGTAACCTCAGGGGAACTCATTTTACCCCATTAATCTGTTTCAAATGTTAAAGCTAATTTAATAGCTATGTTTTGTTTACGCGGTTCAGTCAAGCTGAAAATTGCAGAGTGGGCGTCTGTACGGGACAAAGAAATCATTCGGTCGGATTTGTCCGTCAATAATTCACTTACCACACATTGTGTCCCTTATTTACCCTTGTTTGTAGCCATCGACACCTACTAGCCTGCACAATCTGTTTCTAATGTTCTTCTTTTTAAGTATTGACTTAAACGACTGACTTTTGAGGCACAGAAACAAAAGGATGGAGATGATTGCACCCTGATTCCCACCTCGTGTGAAGCATAACAACATCAAACGCAAGTAGTCAGTTGACTCTGAACCTGTCCTATTCTGTCTTGTGTGTCCTGGTTACCTTCACATCACCGAGGGGTTTAATTACCCCTGAGCAAAGCACAGGGACGGGCAGGGCGGGGAGGACGAGCTCAATCAGGTTGGATGGAAAAACCAGAGCGTTGCGAGTGGGCCTCAGAGGTGCAGAGGTGCGAGCGCTTAACGTGCCCACAGAAGAGGGAGGAAGACGCGCTGCCAGCATGAGGTCCGTGCACCAGCATGACGACAAGTGAGGACAGCGAGAGGGGTCGGAGGTCAAAGGGTGCACCGATCCAAGGGGGGAGTGCGGCGGGTAAGTGGCTCTCTTATCTGCTTCTGAGGTGTAAAGACGGATCGCTGCCAGCTGCCCGTCAGGATCATCTCGCCAAACCCGATGGCCGACGCCGCCGAGCTTGTTTATTCACAGCACTGGTTTCAACAGGTTGTCGTTGTGCCAGTTGCTCACCCTGCACATCCGTTCGTTCATATTTAAATACACTCACAGTACACTTGTGTATAGTACCGGTTTTGCCTATGCACTTTATTGTTTTAACTTTGTATTCGTTAAATATTTTATATTCTTTTGAAAAACTATAAATTCAATATATTCATGTTCCATTTTTCATATTCGTATTCATATTTCTTGCACTGTGTTAATTTGGCTTATTGCCCATAGACCATCCATCCTGACAAACTCGTTTGGGACATAATTGCCAACAAATAGTTCTGATTCTGATTACGTACAAGTGATTTTTTTGGAGGTAACAAAACATTCTGATTGTCCTTTTGTAAATTATATTCGAGCTCCTGCGTTTGAGCCGATTCTGTCGTGTAGACGTGTGTGTCGCTGCCATGGATCAATTCAAAGGAGACCCCCCGTCTGCTTGGCAACAATCCCCCAATGAGGGATCATGGCTTGTTGTTCCATGCGACAAACCAAAACAAAAAAAGAAGAGGGGTTGGTACAGTAAAACAAGTCTTAAGAATAAATTAACGGGAAATGTTTTCCTAATCTGTATAGAAAAACGATTAAAGATTAAAATCAAATGCGGTTCGCGGATTTTTTGTGTTGCCTTTCAAAAAGGTTACCTTTTCCAGTTGTTTCCAGTCCTAATGCTAAGCTAAGCTAACCAGCTGCTGGCTGAGAGGCATCCATCTTTTTTTACCAAACTCTTTGTCTACCAGGCTCAGCAGCTCGCAATGGTTTAATGTCCTCATTTCAAGTGTTCTTTCCGTGTTAAACGACCACTGGCACAACTTTTTATTTTTGTGTTGAATGAATTTTTGTGGGATCATATTTCACATATATGCTACTCACTATAGTCACTCATATGTGCCACTTACTCAAGTGTTTTTCTGACCCTTCATGTCTAGTAAACACGCGTTTCAAAGTCCATGCTGTTTATATCACAGGCATAATATAGGCCGAGTTCAATTTCACCATTAGCTTTATCTTCTCTAACATAAAACAGTTTTGTTCCCTATATGCGAGTGAAGAAAAGTGGACCTACCGATACCCTCAGTGACTCATTACTTCCTTTTACAGCTTCTCTTTTTCTTCTCATTCCCATATTTCCTTGATAGGGCTCGAGTGAGCAGGCCAGCACACACTCCAGCCATCTACTGAGCAGACAGTAGATGGCTGTGTGGTTAAAAGGAACCAATGCTCTGACTCATGTGCTGCGGGATCCGTCCATAAAATCTCAGAAGAAACAAAGCACATCTCAAGGAGAGCAGATCCTGACATTTCAAATAATAAGACGCACATGAGCCTCTGGGGTTCTAGCAGCCTTAGTTAAGGCTCTTTTCTCCTCGCAGATTTTACGGCCCTCTGCTCGTCGTCCACAACTTGCGGTCTTGCCATCACTGAGCCCCCTCCCCTCACCCACCATGATGGGGGGTGTGGTCCCTGCTGCTCAGCAGGGGGGCCCCAGCCTCAGCACCGCCACCGGGGAGCCCGCGGATGTGGAGTGTCCCGTCTGCTACCAGGAGTACAACCAGCACAACAAGTGCCCCCGGATGCTGGAGTGCCTCCACGTGTTCTGCACCGAGTGCCTCGGAAGGATCCAGCTGTGTTCCCTCGTGCAGCCCCCCGAGGCGGGCAGCACGCCGGCCCTCCCCTGCCCCCTCTGCCGCCACCTCACCCCTCTGGAGACCGGAAACGCCCTCTGCTTGCCCCGCAACTCGCGCATCCTGGCCAGGCTGCCCCCCGCGGCCTCCAGGCTGCCCAGTGCCGGGCAGGCGGCCCGCCTGGCCACCGTCACCCAGAGGGTGGTGCTCTCTCTGGAGGGCGACGGCAGAGACTCCCGGTTCATCATCCTGCCCACCGTCAGCCTGCGGGTGCAGCAGATGCACCCGGGCAGGCCGTGCGGCGCGGTGCCGGGCCTGGCGGGCGAGGACGAGGTCATCCGGCAGAGCAGGAAGACGCTGTTCTGCGTGCAGCTGCTGGCCGTCACCTTCTGGGTGCTGTTTGTGATCGCCTGCGTGGGCGTGGTGATGTTTGGTCCGCACATTTTCAACACGAAGCATTAGAAGGAAATGGGGGTCGTCTTTTAAGGGGTGTGATGTAGTCGCGCGACAAATAGTAGGTTGGCACGTGACATTTTAGAGAATCAAAGCCACATGGCTACTCTCCCTGTTGTAATGGGACCAGCTGAAATCCTACTTTTAACGCCACCAATCCTTTGTGATCCTCAATCCCTGCACTGCATATTTGAGAGTTCCCTCTAGTGGTTTATTTAGTAACTGTAAATAAAAGATTAAACACTGACTGTGCTTCAGTGGTTCTTGGTTGTTCTTGTTATTACACATTTAAACAATGTCCTGCCAATGCATACATTAAATAAAGCTACACATTTACACTATGTCGGGTGATTACATTTCATTTTGAAAATAACCAAAATTGTCACTGGTAAGTGATGGTGTGGATTTGTTTCTTCATGGATTGATGTTTTGTTCCTCTGGCGTATTAAAGCAGAAATATTATGTTACTCCGAAGTTTCAATCGCATGTGGGACAGAAACAGCTTTGGTTTTACAGGGCCCCTTAAGCACTTACGTTCTTGTTTGTTGTAATTTGGTGAAATTAAATGATTTTATTTAATACTAATACAGGGCCCCTAACTAAATAGGCAATACTGAAAACAAAAAAATAAAAATACTGAAAGCAATATTTTTTCTTCTATCTTCATTTTTAAGGCAAATATTTACATCCTTCACATTTAGATTTGCAAATGTAGATTATAAATTCAAACTATAAATCACTCCATAAATGATGTACACATAAATATATCAAAAATAATGATGCAGTGATACAATATATTAAATCAATCAATTCAACATAAAGTGAAAAAAAAGAGTACTTTTACTTTAAAGCAGTACCTTCGCTTATAACAGAGTACTTTAACAAAATACTATTGTTCATTTAAAAAAATCTAATACTTATTATACCTCTTCTATTTTTCTCTCAATAACACAAATCACACAAGTCAGAGGGTGGAGTTGGGAAGCGTACGTAAACAAAGTGGGCGGGGTTACGTGTTTACGTCACACGCCGCGTCGGCTCGCAAAAAGTGGCAAAAAAGTTTCTCGACCCCCCCCGCCCGCCCCCCTCCTCCCTCCCCCCTTCTGCCCTGTATGTTTTTGTTAGGGGAAAAGTTGCTGGTAGGTAGCTAATAACGTTAGGTCGTGTGGATGTAGCGTGTCCGTCGTGTTTCGCCCCTCGGGTAACAATGCGGGGGTCTGCGAGCGTTTGACTTACGAAAAAAAAAAGGAAAAGTCGGAGAGCGAGCGAGGGGCTTCGCGGAGCTTCACGTCCCATCTGGCCCGGATCCGAAAAAAAAAATCTCAGTGGCCATCATCGTTTCACCTCTGCCGTCTCGTTAGCCACCTAGCTAGCTCCGCCACTAGCCTAGCCGCTAGCACCGTTAACTTACCTCCGCGAAGTTAACGCCGCCTCGGCTCACGGCGCGTCTCTCGTTGGCGGCTTCTGGCTCGGGGGAGAATAAAGCCACCGCAGAGATGGCGGAAACCAAAATAATCTACCACATCGACGAAGAGGAGACGCCGTATTTGGTGAAGATACCCATCGCAGCCGAAAATATCACTTTGCTGGATTTTAAACAGGTCTTGAACAAGCCGAACTACAAATTCTTCTTCAAGTCTATGGACCAGGACTTCGGGTGAGCTGCTGTGATTTTTCTCCCCCCTTTGTCCTTTTATGTTATAGATGGTAACGAGTTGTAAAAGCTTCTCAAGAACTTTTAATTGTTAAAAGTTTTACTTGTGTCTTTTTTAATTATCTGAGTGGAGGAGCATCGACGTGACGCAAATAACAGTGAAAAAAATGCGTGGCTAATATGTATGTTTGACATATTTTGGCTAATTAATATTTCCCTAATATAAAATTAACTAACTAAATCATAATGAACTCGACAACTTCTAAACTTTGAATGCAGGTCGCCATTGAATCCCTAATCCCAACCCGCCAAGTTATCGCCACTAGTGATGAATATCCGAGTGGTTGCATAAATAATAAAAGGTACGGAAGCCGGGATGGGCTTTTTTTTACCTCGGGAAAACATCATCATTACAATGGGAGCGTTCCCTGCTGCTTTTCCTTACCCCTAATCCTCACCCCATCCTCCCTCCCTCCTCCAGTTCATCATCTGGTGAAATCCTTGCCTTTTTTCTCTCTTTTGGGACTGAAGCCAGGTTTTTCTTTGACACTTTGCTCTGCCAGCTATCCTTTCACCCTCTCACCCCCCCTTTTCTCCCAATCCACTCCTCCAGAAAGAGCTGTCTCCTCTCCCCTATCAATTCATCTTTCCCTTCCTCCTTTTCCGTCTAGCCGCTGTGCGTTTCCCTGCAGAAGAATGCATGTTTGCGGTTCAATCCCCCCCCCCAGCGATACCCCTTTGGGGCTTCTGCTAAATGCGTTGTAGTGTTGGATGATGGTTTAAAGACCGGGGGCCATTTGCCCCTCTTTTCCTCTGTTGGATGGCACCATCAGAGCCTGTGCCGAGGAAGCTGCTATGTCTGAAAACATCAAGTTGAAATGGAGGAGTGATGGCTTTTCATTCAGCGACCCCCTCCCCCCCTCCCCCCCATACACACACACCCTCCCGCACAGACAGTGGGAATAAATAACGGCAACTACAGATTTCCGAGATGTTCCTGAGGACATCTGCGTTGTGCGTGCTGTAAAGCTACTCGAGGTCCGGTTGTTGAAGTGATTAGTTGAGTAATCGGTGAAAAATGCGACGGGCTATTTTGGTTATTTGTTAAGTGAAATGAGGTGATCTGCTTGCTTCTCACTTTTTTTCTCACTGTAAATGGTGCTTTGTTTCAGTGTGCAGGCGAGGCTCCGACGTGACTTCGGGCTCCGGCAGCGTTTCATAACAAAAGTAGATGATACGTTGTGGAAATAACCGTTTGTAGCCCAAAAGCCGCTTCAGGTGAACCTTTCTTCTTCTGTGAATGCGTGAAATTGAGTTCACGGTCCACTCGGCTTGTGCAGAAATGTTCTTTAGGGCTGCAGTTTGGGATTATTATCCTCTCAATCAGTTTCCTCGATTCATTGTTGGGCCAAATGGATGTCAGAATAGTGTGAAAAATGTACAGTCATTTGGCTAATGGTGTTTAGACTCCTCTTGTCTCTAGAAGTCAAACAAATTCAACCTTTTTGAAAAGACCGTACACTTCTTTTAAAGTAGTTTAAACAGAACATTAGAAATGTACGATTTTCTGGTGAAACTGAAACGTTTTATTTGCGATATCATCTGCAAAGTAATCTACTTTTTACACTTAATTATTTTTTTCTGGAGTCGTCTGTCTGATGTGGAGCTCGTCCCCGTGTTGACGGGACGCGTTTAGACCTCGTGTGCGTGGAAGCGTCTTCGAGAGAGACAACCTCTCTCTCTCTCTCTCTCTCGGCAGAGCAAGGGAAGCCTTCCATAGAGAGAAACATTCCCACCTTTCAGCAAATAAAACAAACAAACATTCAAACATAGCTCTGAGTCAGCTGTCCAGTCAAAAGCAGGGAGAGAGGAGTGCGTAATAGTGTGTGTTTTCATTTGCCCTGGTATGAGGCCAGCTGTCGAGGTGTGTGCCGTGGGGGGGGGGGGGGGGGGGGGATCCAGGGAGCAGGCCAGGACCGGACCGGTGCTGAGAACCCGGGGTTGGACACAGAGTGTTTGCTGGGTGTCGGGACTTTCCAGCAGGATAAGGAAAGCGTGTTTCGGGGGGGTGAAGGTTATTAGATATTCTTCAGTGTAGCTCTGCGGGTGAAGCTCTGCTGGTCTGAAGTATTTGATAGTAGCAGGAGACGGGGCAATTGAGAAAGTCCGGTCGGGGGGGGGGGGCTTGTTTATTAAATCCACCAGGTCTCTGCATGCTTCAGGCTTGTTTGTGCATTATTTAGAGTGTGTGTTAAATGACTGCGGCCCCTTGTTTGTTCGGAGGGACGTGGAATGAAGACAATTCCGCTCTCGGGAAGAATGCAGCATCTGCTCTTTCTGCTGCCCGGATGCAGTTTCTCACAGCGCGATGGGGGGGGGGGCAACGTAGCCACTCGCTGCGCTCGAATGCAAATAAAATATCACCCACGCGGTGCCCACAACAATCTGTCCACAAAGCTCTCAACAGCTGGGGAAGGGGGAAAAAACTTAACAACTACCATAATAACAGAGTGGGAGTGTGGGAGGGGGAGGGGGGGGGGGGGGGGGTAGGTACACAGCCGATAGCAAATGTTTTGTCTTTCAGGCTAAACACATGGAGGAAGACTACTGGAAGAGGGAGGGAGGGAGGGAGGTGTCTGCTTTGAGGCGCTTTGGCCTTTGGACATCCCACCACATCTTGTCTCTTTGTTTGTGCTTTATCTGCACTGCTTGTGGGGGGGGGACTACAGGACAGGCCCTGTGATTTAGTTCCGCCGTGTTGTTGTGACGGCCTCCGTGCATCCTCATTTGATGTGTCCGTAATGTAAACTGTTTCATGTGCCGGCAGTTTTCTCCTTCCTGTCCTCCCGAGCAGACTGAATTGGGAGGGGGGCGCGTTAGGAAGCCTCCCCGAGCCTCACTGTGTGTCCCTCTGCTTTTCCTCAGGGTGGTGAAAGAGGAGATTTCCGATGACGGCGCCAAGCTGCCTTGTTTCAACGGCAGAGTGGTTTCATGGGTAAGGAGCGATTAAACCTGTTGCATGCAGGTTGTATGCATTTTTTTGCAGACAATCGGCCGTGATTCTTCCTCACGATTCAAACTTTGCCATTCGAGCGCCGCTAAGTGTGCAGAAACGTAAACGTAGCCGTCCTCTGAGCCAGAAGAGCTTCAGCCGTTCCCTCCTTGTGTTCGTCCACACTGAAGCTTCCAAGCTCCAAGCGTCACACATTTCATACTTTCCATTTCTCCAGGAGAAGAACCCCCCCCCCCCCTCTCCCCTCCTCCCCACCAACCTGAGAGTAACATTTGAATAGAGACAAAAGACAATTCAGGGCCCAGATAAGCAGGTTTGAGGCCAAAGCATCTGGTAAGTGCATAAGAAGGGGGGGGGGGACAAAGCTCAGACACCAGAGGGACCGATATGTGATCTGCTGGCCAAGGCGGACGGAGGGATCCCAGCAGACAAGCGATTTTGGGGGGTGGGGCGCTGCTGTGCAGCCCTGACAGACTCCGCTTCGTTGAGTTATTTTGACAGGGAGTGTAAAGCACATTTAAGCGCAACAAAAGTGAACGATGCGTGTGTGTGTTTTTCCGTTCCAAACGAATGTCCACAGCATTTAAAAGCCGTCCCCCGGCAACACACACACTTTTTTTTGTCTTCTCCTTTTGGTCGTATACATGTTTTTTTTTTTAATATGTGTGTGTGTGTGTGTGTGTGTGTCCGTGCACTCATAGCACCCTTTTGTTGTGTAGACGAGGAGAGACGGGTTAAGTGTGGGATATCGTTTCAGTGTCCCCCGGAGACGTCCACCTGAAAAGAGCTCAGTGTTTGTGTGTCAAACCAGTTGACATCTTACCTGCTTCTCCTCCCGTCCCTCCCTCGGATTATGTTCTCTCTTTAAGTCTCTTTTGACTATCCTGTTTCCCCCCCCCCTCTAGTTGGTGTCTTCAGACGCTACGACGGCGGAGCCCCCAGTGGCTGTGGTCCCTCCGGTGGAGGCAACGCCGCAGCCTTCGCCCCCTCCTCCGCCCCTCCCACCGCCACCGGCGGAGAGGACCGGGGGCATCGGGGATTCCAGACCGCCCTCCTTCCAGTAAGTGCATTTGCCCCCAAAGAGGGGCGCCTCGCGCGCGCACACTCGGGCCGGTCCCACAGGTGTGATGTACATGGCGTCTCTCTGTGCCATGAATGTCTCGTCCACTCCCAGGATCACGTTGCTACAGGAATAGCAGGAACACTGCGGCTCTATGCTGGGGGGGGTCCTTGTTGTCTGCGGGGCGGGAGAGGCCTTCACCACATTAAAACACACACTGACGTCATTTTAAAACGTTTGCACACAGTGCAAGCTTTTATTATCCCAACGTTGAGATAAAAGAAAACGAAATGAAGACGCTCTCGTCTTTTTGTCCACGTGAAACCTTCTGAGAGAGGAAACTATTACCGTAATCCATCTGGAGGCGTCCAAAGCAAACGGAAGTATTTATAGTTTATGACTTCTTTCCCTCTCTGTTGATGCGCGGGGCTCTTTTGATGTTTGGTTCAGGGGTCAGATGGAGGTCACTCCCCTGGCGGCCGCAGCGCTCTCATTCAGAGGCCTCGCTGTTCCTCTCTTGCCTCCCTGTAACTCAGCGTGGTGGTTTTGCAGAATCCTACAGGAAAACGAAGCCTCATTTCAAACTTGGCGCTGTCTTTCTTCCTCAGCAATCAGCAGATTTGTCAGTACGCGAATGGTTACTCAGTCTGCTGCCCTGTGTAGCCGTTACATTGTTCATCTGACAAATAATTCATGATCTGTAAAGGTCAAGTCAAGGTCAGTCTCTGGTTTTTGCTGAATATTTTGAATGCTTCAAATATCCATCTTTAATGTGGAAGAAAAAAGCTGATTTTGATCCAGTGTAATGGACATAAATATGTCCTAAAACATCTTTATTGGTTATTTGAACATCTGGAAACTGACGTGTAAAAGTGATTACATTATAGCAGCTGGAGTTCCGTTCTATTTTTCACTGCGCCGCTGCTTCCTCCCTTTTTTTCTTCCATTTCCTTTTTACAGCCCCAACGCGACGGGCAGCGTGGAGACGCTGGACGACCAGACGGAGACCGAGTCCGTGGTCTCCTTCAGGAGGGAGAGACCTCGGCACAGAGAGAGCTTGGAGCCTCACGGTAAGACAACCGCCGGTCAAGCTCACCACCGCTCCAACCGAGCGATTTGGATTGTGCATTGACGCAATCGGGAATGTGGGAGAAGAGAGAAATGTCCGTGAGCTCTTAAACGCCGTTTCAGGGCCTCGAATGAACGGCCAGACCCGACTGGAGCGCCACCTGGCGGGTTACGAGAGCTCCAGCACGGTGATGAGCAGCGAGCTGGACACCACCAGCTTCTGCGACTCGGAGGACGACGACACCATGAGCAGGTGAGAAAAGCGAGAGACGCTCGTCTTAAAGGTTCTGCGGGGGGGGCGGTTCTCTTCTAACACGTCTTTCTGTTCATCCTTGTAGGTTCAGCAGCGCGACAGAGCAGAGCACGGCCTCGAGGCTCCTCAAACGCCACCGCAGGCGCCGGAAACAGCGCCCCCCGCGCCTGGAGAGGGTTTGTTCTTTCCTACTGTTATTCTAAAGAGTCCTTATAATCGATATATATTGCAAATTCCGCAAATCTCATGATACTTTTCTTTTACTACCCCCCCCTCCAGGCCTCATCCTTCAGCAGCGTGACCGACTCCACAATGTCCTTGAACATCATCACCGTCACTCTCAACATGGGTACGTAAACTCCTGATTTGTGAATGAAGTCCAATACTCGGCGACGGTGTTGCGCGGGTAGCGTTGACGGAACCGTAATTTCTCAACGCGCACAGAGAAGTACAACTTCCTGGGCATCAGCATCGTGGGCCAGAGCAACGAAAGGGGCGACGGAGGCATCTACATCGGCTCCATCATGAAGGGAGGAGCCGTGGCGGCGGACGGACGCATCGAACCTGGCGACATGCTGCTGCAGGTGAGGAGCAACAAAGGGTTGATCCCGAATCAAAGGGGGTGTTGTTTTGTTTTCCTGTTCTAGTTCGGGTGTCGCTCTCAGTTTTTGGACACCCTGTGCACCATTTTGGAAAAGTTTTGGCTTCGAAGCGACGGCGGTTCAGCCACAAAAACACATAACGGGGGTGCATGAACAAACATAGAAACACGCATACGTGGTGATCAATTTGGCAGATTCAATTGTCAGATTCAAAAATCTGCCAATTTTAGTTTCTTGATTTAATTTATTGGTCATCTGGTCTCTGAAATGTCGGAAAATAGTAAATTGGCAATCATTATTTCCTCAAGCCTCAAATGGCTCCGTGGGCCATTTGAGGCTTGAGGAAATGTCTCTCCCCATTATTGCATTAAATCTTTGTCTTCCTTTTTTTTTAAAGGTGAATGACATCAACTTTGAGAATATGAGTAACGACGATGCGGTGCGGGTCCTGAGGGAGATCGTACACAAGCCCGGGTGAGCTGTTTGTCCGTGGGTTTTTCCCTCACACGTCATATTAGAGCGGTTCTGTTAGGTTGTGTCGGTACACAAGCCGGCGTCGGGTCTAACTGACCTTTTTTTTTCTTTTTTCCAGCCCCATCATTCTGACGGTGGCTAAGTGCTGGGACCCGTCTCCTCAGGGCTACTTCACTCTGCCTCGCAGTGAGTACTGAGCGACCCCCCTCCCCCATTTCATGGCTCACCGCTGTCACTAAAACCCCCCCCCCCCCCCTGTCTCTCCTTTCAGATGAACCCATCCGACCCATCGACCCCGCGGCCTGGGTGAGCCACTCCGTTGCCATGACGGGGGTCTACCCCCCCTTCCCAGGCAGCTCCTCCCTCAGCACCATCACCTCGTCGTCCTCCGTCACGGAGACCGAACGTGAGCGCTTCTCCCCGACTGTCTCGCCTATAGTCTCCCCCCTCTGTGGGCGCCGTCTCTCGGCCCCTCCTCTTTATTCTCAGCCCGGTTTCATATCGCCACACTTCTCTTTGACCCGAATCTCGCCTCGTAGTGATCCTCTCGTTCATCCCCGCACGTTCGCGCTTCCTCTTTCGCTTCCCTAAAATGCCCCCGTGTCTCTTTCCAGGCTTCGATGACTTCAACTTATCGCTGCACTCCGACATGGCGTCCGTCGCCAAGGCGATGGCCTCCCCAGAGTCTGGTCTGGAGGTCAGGGACCGCATGTGGCTGAAAATCACCATCCCCAACGCCTTCCTGGGTAAGGCCAGTCGGAGGAGACGACGTGACCTAGTGGCAGGGACGCTCTGTCCTCACAGGGCTGTACAGGGCAGGCATTATGCTCTCATTATGCTCCCAGAATTAAAGCCGTGTGACTCGTGTTCCCCCCCCGCCGAAAATGCATCGGTTAAATTGGAGTCACAAGGACGGATTAGGAAAACTTTTATTGAAGTGACCGTCTCTTTTACATAAAGCTTTAGTGACAATCGAGAACCTCACAGGTCTCTGAACTGTTGAGCTGCTTGTGAGCAAATTAAATGAAAAGAGCAATGAATAACAATTATTTTGGTGTGATATTTATTCCAACACTTGAGTTAATAAGCAGCCTCGCACAGATTGTATTCGGGATATAATTGTATTTATCTGTATAAGATGTAAGAAGAGCGTAGGTGCTGTGCATTGTCATTCATCTTCTGTGTGTGTGTGTGTACATATATTTTGGGATTTGTATTTTAATGATACTTTGTACGTACAGACAGTATTTCTATTTATTTGTTTGGTTGGTGGCGCATTCTGAACGTCACGCACAAACGTTTCCTTCGGGTTAAACTAATCTCTGTCTTCCCGTCCCGCGGGTTCCGCCCGCAGGCTCCGACGTGGTGGAGTGGCTCTTCCACCACATCGAGGGATTCCAGGACCGCCGCGAAGCCAGGAAGTACGCCAGCAACCTGCTGAAGGCCGGCTTCATCCGGCACACCGTCAACAAGATCACCTTCTCCGAGCAGTGCTACTACGTCTTCGGAGACCTGAGCGACTGCGAGAACTGTGAGTGACGGGAAGCCGTTACTGCGCCTTCAGTTGCCGTAGGATGTCTTGTTCTCGCGCGCAGCCTTGACTCCTCCTCATCATCTCTTCCCCCCCCCCCCCCCCCCCCCCTCCTTTCCAGACATGGCCAACCTCTCCCTGAACGACAACGACGGCTCCAGCGGGGCCTCGGACCAGGACACGCTGGCCCCCCTGCCCCTGCCCGGGGCCTCCCCGTGGCCCATGATGCACACGTTCCCCTACCAGCCCTACCCGACGCACGCCTTCTCCAGCCAGCCGCCGCCGTACCACGAGCTCACCAGCTACAGCTACGCCCCCGGCAGCACGGGCAGCCAGCACAGCGAAGGTGAGCACAGGGCTTTTTTGGGGGGGGGGGGGGGGGGGGTCGATGACTTAAATGTAGGAGGACTACGGGATTAGCTGTTGAGTCATTGTTGAGTTTTTTAAAAAGTTGTTTATAGCGCGTGACGGCGTCAGGGTTGTTAATGAAGTAGTGGAATGTAAAAATAATTCTACATAACGGACACTTTTATGTATAACTAACCCCGCCCCCCTCGCCCTGCCCACAGGGAGCCGGAGCAGCGGCTCGACGAGAAGCGAGGGCGAGCGGCGCCGCAGCACCAAAGGCCCCGGCAGCACCGTGGGCGGCGGGGAGAAATCCCCCTCCGGCGTGGGCGTGGAGGGCGACTCGCGCTCCGGCAGCGGCAGCGAATCCGAGTACTCCACCCGCAGCAGCCTGAGGCGGGGCCACGGCTCGGCCGCCCCCAGCGAGCACAGCCACGCCTCCTCCCAGCGGTCGCATCACCACCGCCTCCCCCAGCCGCCCCACATGTCTCCCTACCCGCCGGGCATCCTGCCCTACAACCCCATGATGGTGATGATGGTGCCCCAGCACCCGCACCCGGCCATGGCCGCCCACGGCCACCCCCACGCGCAGCAGCTGGTCGCCGGCCCCATGCACCCGACTCTGGCCCCGATGCCCTCCTCCACCCCGGGGGGGCCCCCCGGCGCCCCGCCCACCCGCGACCTGGGCGCCGTGCCCCCGGAGCTGACGGCGTCCCGCCAGTCGTTCCACCTGGCCATGGGAAACCCCAGCGAGTTCTTCGTGGATGTCATGTAGTCCTTTTTTTTGTTTTGTTTGTTTTGTTCATTGTCTTTCCTGTGTCGTGGCGTCCAGTGACCTTTCACGTGAAGTTGGTGTGCGGCTCGCACTTGTTCTGACGAGGATCCGGCGGTAGCTTTGTGAGCGCACGAGGGCCTTTCGGATTGAGGGCACTAGTTGCAAATTTGGTGAGAACAGGGTTTAACACTGACAAAGACGAGAGAGAAAAACAAGCAAGACGAAAACACTAACGTGGGATACGGTCGCTACATGTCAGCGACTGTTCTGCTATTAAAATCCACTACATTACCGTTATCTTTCCAAACTTCAATCCGAAAGAAAAAAAGTTCTGTTTCCCTTTTCTGCGACTTTCTGCACAAGATAAATCCTTTTGTCTATCAGCACCTCGGCACCCCGAGCTTTTTAAAACCCACCCAAAAACGGAAACGCAATATACTAGGAAGGGAAGCATCTCGAACCCTGTCCATCCGGGGAGCGCACGGACCACAGCTCAACAGCAGAGGGCGCCACGCACTCCAAAAGGATCCAATCCTGCACGCACATCTGGTTCGTAAGTGCCTTACTCTTTGTTTTACGAAGAGACATTTTCACTCTCCGGGTACATCAAATAACTTCCAGCGTTGTTTGTCAATTCTCCTGCGTGTCTGCGTGCGTGCGCGCGTGTGTGTGTGTGTGTGTGTGTGTGCGTGAATAGAAATACTTCTCCAATGTAAATGCGACAACACAGAACGCTCTAATGTGAAAAGAATATCGGTCCAGAAAAAAACGGTCAGGTGAAGTGGTGTAATGGAAATCACTGCCCAGGCGTCAGTAACTCTTAACTGTGAGAAGTTTTCGGTATCGGACCGCAGAGACTCAACGGTACTAATACGTGCAGACAAAACGCTGAAAGTGGTACTTTTTGATTACATCCAGTGTATATCTGAAGTAACTGTGATCCAAATGCCCCCATGCTTGTTTTTTATGTAACTGACTCGCATTATTCACCCCATTTCATTTCTTTTTGTATGAGTGACTATATAAATCATGTATAACCGAACTATTAAGGTGCTAAATGAAGATTTGACATTTCAAAAACAGTGACATCGACTGTCTCGTTGTTTGATTTTATATTACCACCTGTTTGTGTACTTGAGAATAAATTTGATACTTACCAAAAATTCAGACTTCATTATTTTATGGGGGAAGTCTATTCGACTCATGTACTGTGTTTGTCGGTGATATTTTGGACTTTGTGTCCAGGAAAGTAGCAACACCAGAAAATGTCCCATTACAAACAAAATATCAAAATGTGACGGACTATCAAACTTTTTGCTGATTTTAATGAGCTCTCTCATCATACTTTGTAAATCTTTTTTTATGATTAGATATAAATCCGTTTCAGTCATAGAATTTTCTAGGATCTTGTAATGACAGAGTTAAAAAATATATTAGTCTCCTTGCATTACGTATACAATATTTCTTGATACCACAAGGTCAATAAAAGGTCAATCAATTATGTTGTCAATATGGAGATGTCTACTTACATTTCAGAGGTTAATTCATCTATTTTTACTCCCAACATTTATCGTTGGATTGTTACATTTTCAATCACTTTCTTAAGACCAAAAAATAATAATGCCAATAAAAATAATGCCATATAATTCATCTGGCGTGGGGCAGGTTCCCTTTTTAAGTCCTCATTAAGAACACAACAGCGATAAGTGCCTTATTTTAACAGAATATACTGCTTTATTACGGAGCAATCTGTTATGTTAATGTTTCTCTCGGTCAAACCGGTGTGTCTATGTACCGGGTTTGATAGGACACCGAGCACGTCCGGCAGACATTGCGTATAAAAACCGCATTTCCCATGATGCACCGCGGGTAGACAACATCCGTAGAACCGTGATATCTGCTCATTCGGAGGAACAACCGGCTACTAGACGGACTCTCGGAACTTGTCTTCATACAATATTTATTGGTGGGTGATGCTGCTTTTATAGTCATTCGGTAGGAGGACGATAACTATGTTAACAAGTTAATGTTTCTGGTCTAAACCTGTTAAGTTAACGTTACATATCGGGCCAACGTCATGACGTAACTGCTAGCTTAGCCTAAAACTACCGTCCGCAGCTACTCCGCTTTGCGTCTCGCCTGCGTCTAAGTTACTCCTCCCTTGTTTATTTTTCACTCAGTTAATTTGAGAAAATCGTTTTTTCGTTTATTCTTCTGTGTCCTTAAACCAAAAGGGAACCATGCTGCTTCGTAAAGTAAGCCAGTCCTCCGCACTGTGCGGCTCCATTCTGCGGATCCCTGCCGGGCTGTCCAGGTAGGGGACGTCAACGCGCGGAAGTGTTGGACATATCGTCTCTGGACGAAGACTTTCATTGTCCGCTCGAGCGAGGGAACAACTCAAAGTGAAACACACTTCTCCCTCCCTGTTTGTGTGCGTTCGTTCCACAGAGGTCAGCGTCATGCCGGGGCCGTCGTTGCTGTACAGAACCCCCGTCTCTACGCGAGCCAAGCCGCGGAGGTAACGGAACAACGGAGGCCCGACTGGGGCCCTCCGCAACATACTCTTATTTACATCCTCATTTTATAAAATGTATGTATATATATTTGTTTCCCGCCATGGGTTATTGGCTTGTGTGCACTGCTGCCCTTGTTTTGGGCAGTGGACCGCTGACATAACGTCGGCATGCCCTCCCTGCTGGATGTGGGGGAGAGTTCACTGGTCACGTGACTCCCCCATAAAGGTCACACTGTGGAGACCGCCGTGGTCCAGACGTCTCTCCCCCCCCGTTGAGCCTTTCCCTTCAAATCTATAGCACAATTGTGTGTTCTTCCTTTTTTTTTGTGGTGCTTTGAAGATTCTTGAAGTTTGATTCAGTAGTTTCATTTACCATGTGCGTTTTATAGTTGTCAGGTTGTGCTAAACAAAACATTTCAGCTCATTTTATATCCAGTTCGTTTGATAGCTGTCCTTCATAAACGGAGCGGACGGATCAACAAATCCCACCCCAGTCACTGTAGCACAGAACACCTGTGCACGCCCTGGGCACACAGGCTCCGCCTCCTCGGTTTTTCTACAGCTTTATAGTGCTGAATGTCTTAATGAGAGGTTAACGACACTAAAAGGGTGTGTATGCAGACAAAAACAAACACGATCTTGGAGCACGATGTAGGGATATTATTTCATCACGTGGCGTTGACAGGAAACAAGTGTTCCACAAATCCAGTGATAAATGAAGATTCAATCATAATGAATTTATTATTTATTTGAATTTATTTATTATTTGAAGTTAACTGCCGATAATTACAGGCATTTATATGCAATACGACCGGCATTGTTTTCCTTTTAATAATCATGTGCCAAGTGCACAGTCCACCCGCTGCTTGGGGACTCGGCTGCCTGGCTTCTGCCCTTGGGACCACCTCTCACCCACTTAAGATCGGAGCTTCAGTGGCTGCAAGTGGAAAATAAACGTCATTCTGGTTTTACTTGGCTCATAACACTGGATTCTTTTTTTCCCCGCTCAGGCATGTTGCCAATTTAAGCAACATTTTATTTTTACACCATGCTATTAAAGTTGTATTTCTTTTCAGATGCAGTTAGTTTTTTTTACTGAATCCTTAAACTTTTTGCGAGCTTCCTCCCGTTGTCTTGAATCTGTTTTGCTCTTCCTCTCCAGGCGGTGCTGGAGAAGACGGCCGCAGTCGGCAGTAACACTGCTGCTAAAGTGGAAAAGACAATTTCTACCGTATGTTAATTATCAGTTACTGTTTGTTGTTTTTATGAAATCTTGCAGAACTACGAAGTATGTGTTTTAGTTTTAATATACGCGGCCGTCAATGTCTCAAAAAAAGTCCTTTGTCAAAATGGATTCTACAAATGTCCAATATATTAATAATGGCTTAACTTCCCGCAGGAATCCAAATCGTATGCTGTCAACATTTTCAAGGGGCAGATCGAGACTGCCCAGGTTTTCCCTTATCCCTCAGGTAAAGTTGAGATGATTTATGTTCATTCATTTCCCATCAACCATTTCTGTAAAATAATAATACCTCTTGTGTCTCCTGCAGCCCTGAATCAAGAGCAGGAGCAGTTCCTCCGGGAGCTTGTTGGGCCCGTCGACAAATTCTTTTTGGTGATTCCAAATCACGTCCTCTTTCATGTCTCAGATACATTTGTATCCACACTTTTCTTTGCGTACCTTTTTTATCATTTAAAAAAAGGTTATACGTCTCACAATTTGTTTCCGCCTCCTGCGAACAGGAAGTGAACGATGCCGCCAAGAACGACGCCTTGGAGAAGGTCGAGGACGACACCATGCAGGGCCTGAAGGAGATGGGCGCCTTTGGCCTGCAGGTGCCCTCTGACCTGGGCGGCCTCGGCCTCTCAAACACGCAGGTGCGTCCGCTCGATTACCTCCACGTACATTTTGTACTGCGGTCGGTAAGCAGAGTCTGACGCGATGCCTTCGATGTCACAGTACGCACGGCTGGTCGAGATCGTCGGCACCTACGACCTCGGCGTCGGCATCACCCTGGGAGCCCACCAGTCCATCGGCTTCAAGGGCATTCTGCTCTTTGGGAATCCGGCCCAGAAGGAGAAGTACCTCCCCAAGCTCGCCACTGGTAAGAATTTGGCGTCGTCCGCACCATTTAAAAAAAAAAAATGTTATTACTCTCTGAGAATCTCGGGAAAAGACCCAAAAACTACAATATGCTATGAAACAAGCCGTTTGATAACCTCTGCGTTGGCCCCTCCAGCCGAGACTATCGCAGCCTTCTGCCTCACCGAACCGGCCAGCGGCTCAGACGCCGCCTCCATCAAGACCACAGCTGTTCAGTCGCCGTGCGGCAAGTTCTTCACTCTCAACGGGAGCAAGATCTGGATCAGGTGAGGACCAGGCGCACGTGGCCCCAGTTGTTTTCACCACAAGGTGGCAGCATTCTACAATGTGTCACGTAACTCTGTAATGCCTGAAAGTCTTTTCTTTTCTGATGCTTTTTTTTTTTTTTAATGTATTTTTTCCCTTGTCAGCAACGGCGGTCTGGCTGAGATCTTCACGGTGTTCGCCAAGACACCCATGAAGGACCCCAAGACGGGGGAGATGAAGGACAAGATCTCTGCCTTCGTGGTGGAGAGGAGCTTCGGAGGAGTGACGAGGTGAGCGCATCGTTCTTTTTAGATGCTGCGTTGTTTGTCGCTGGGCATCACGACACGGCCTCCGTGGAGCTTTCTGGGCTCATGCTATATTCTTAATTTTATTTTCTTCCTCTTTTATCACAGCGGCCCCCCAGAGAAGAAAATGGGCATCAAGGCGTCGAACACCGCCGAGGTCTACTTTGACAACGTCCGCGTGCCAGCTGACTGCCTGCTGGGCGAATTGGGCGAAGGCTTCAAGGTGGCCATGAACATCCTGAATAACGGGCGCTTCGGCATGGCCGCCGCCCTCTCCGGCACCATGAAGGGAGTCATCAACAAAGCTGTGAGTACATGCAGATGTGGACGGAAAGTGATGTGACACCCTCTTTTCAACCGTGCAACTTCCTGCCAACGTTGCTGAAGATCCAAAAGTGCCCTTGGTCACGTCTGTTCTCAAAAGAAATGCGCATTTTGTAATGTTTCTAACCGTTTTATTAAATAAGGTTTTTCTAAAAGGAAGGTAAAGCAGTAATGTTCTGAAAGGAACCCTGCTGCAAATGACCAAAATGAAGTATTGATGAACTCCAGTTAGACAGAAAAATAAATATATTTTTGCCACAATGCATTCATAAGAACCGATCTGACGAATTGATCGTAGCACCTGTATCAATGCATTAAGGTGCTCAGCACTTCCCTCTCTCCATCAGGTGGACCACGCAGCCAACAGAACCCAGTTCGGAAACAAGATCCACAACTACGGCGTCATCCAGGAGAAGGTGGCTCGCATGGCCATGCTGCAGTACGTCACCGAGGTCGGTGGATCTTCATATTTTTGTCACTAAAATGCGCCACGTAGATTTATTTTTTTTTCGATCAAAGTAGCTCGTTGTGTGTTCATGTGGCGTTTTGTTTCTACGCGTCCTGTCTGTCCATTGTCTCAACGCTCGTGTTCAGTGAGGTGAACGCTTGTGCTGACGCGCCGCTTCCGTGTCCCTTTGCAGTCGATGGCGTACATGATCAGCGGCAACATGGACAGCGGAGCCAAGGAATTCCAGATCGAGGCGGCCATCAGCAAGATCTTTGCCTCTGTAAGACATCGAGGGGCTCTGATCCACCGTTGATGTCTTCACTGTGCTTCTGGTGTTCCTCTTTCCGCTGCCAGATAGAGGAAGGGGGCTGTGTCTGTTCTTCCCTGAATTCAAGATGTTTTTTGTTGTTTCTCAAATTGTTGCAGGAGGCTGCGTGGACTGTGACTGACGAGTGCGTTCAGGTTATGGGCGGCATGGGTTACATGAAGGTGAGCTCCAGCGGTGTGTTTTCACCCCCGTGCTGATGGTTCCTAAAAAGCTGCTTCTGCGGCTCACCTGGTTACACCAAACGTTCCCTCTTCTAACCTAAGAATCTCATTGCCTCGTTTCCTCCGTGAATTTGCCGCACACCAACGCAGCAACACCTCCGCCCGTGGTTATCACATTCCCGCATGGGTCAACGAGATCAGCACCTCCTCAGCGATGACCCGGCACGGAGAGGGCGATACGCTCTTAGAAACAACCACCCCGCATTAGTTCCTCTTGTTGAGGTTCCGCATTTGTCGTAACTGAGCGTTGCCTCGCGCTCAGACGACACTGATACCAAATCTATGGAATCTTGTTAAAAAACAAACAACTAAGAAGTTCCCAAGAATAGCCGGACGGGGCAGGAGGTCACCAGACTCTCACAACAGTGGAAAATGTTGTTTTTATGCATGGAGATGGTGTGCACAATAGGCGAGGGGGACGAGGAGGGACATTTGTGTACTTTTCAGTTTATTTATAGCTGGTCTCTGTTCCTGTGTGCAGCTGTTAAGTGACTTAAGATAAATCTCACCGCTTTTTTTTTTCTGGCTGGAGTTGAACTGAAAAAGGGAACGACTGATGCTTTTTTGACTGGTCATCACCTTTCTGAATCCCGTTTCCTCAGGACACCGGGCTGGAGAGAGTGATGAGGGATCTGAGGATTTTCCGAATCTTCGAGGGCACCAACGACATCCTGAGGCTCTTCGTGGCCCTCAACGGCTTCCAGGTGAAATCAGACGTTCGTTTGCGAACCTTATGATTCGATCCCACAGCGTGTCGCTGGTGCTACTGATTTCAGCTCGCTGCGTCTTGTGGCTTTTTACCAACGGTCGTTTGTGAAGCAACTTCCTTTTTTTTTTTTTTTAAATGTATTTATATTTTTCATTACACCGTGGACTCTTTTGATTTGTCAATCCAGATTGAGAGTGTCCAAGCAAAAAGGGTAGACTCCGATTAACTGCAACAGACAATGACAAATGCTACCTGCCCCCCTCCTCCCCTCCTCCTAGAACGCTGGTAACCAGTTGAAGAGCTTGCAGAAGGCCCTGAAGAACCCCATCGGCAACGCTGGGATGCTTGCTGGAGAAATCGCCAAAAGAGCCAAACGGTTTGTGTCCCACACTTCGTTTGGGGGACAGGAGACCAACATGTTGTTGTTTTTCGGCGTCATGATACCTGTCCTGCTGTGTTTGCAGAAAGGCCGGTCTGAGCACGGGTCTGACTCTGCAGGGAACCGTCCACCCCGAGCTGGCTCAGAGCGGAGAACTGGTGTGTGTGTGTGTGTGTGTGTGTGTGTGTGTGTGTGAGAGAATCGTAATGCAACTGTAGACATTTCTGTAAGACGTACTTATTTAGCTGATGATATGACTGATGATTTTTTTTCTAGACCGCTAAGGCCATCGAACAGTTTGGAGGTGTCACAGAGGAGCTGCTGCTCAAACACGGGAAGAAGATCATTGGTGAGTGGGTTTGAAGAAGGAAAAGAACACGAGGCCTCTGTGGGTGTTTTTGTAGAGGGGGAAAAACATCCCCAACTGTCTTCTCAGACATCGGTACTGCTTCTCCTCAGAAAAAAAAAAAATTCTTTCTTCGGCTTGTGTCATTCTATTGCAGATGAACAATTTGTCCTGAGCAGAGTGGCAGACTGTGCCATCGACCTCTACGCCATGGTGGTGGTCCTGTCCAGGTATGCCCAACAAAAACCATAGTTATCAAACTCTCAAGTCCAATGTTTTTTTTTTTTTTGTTGTTGTTTTTTTAAATCCTAGCAACACGCCTCGTCTTTCTCTGTCTCCTCGCTTGTTTCAGACTCCCACTCGCCTTCTCTGTGCTCTACTTTTATTTGCTCTGAGCTGACGTGTTTTTTTTTGTTGTCCTCCGCGTCGCAGGGCTTCACGCGCTCTGAGTGGGGGCAGCGCCTCGGCTCAGCATGAGAAGATGCTGTGTGAGACCTGGTGTGTGGAGGTAAGGTCCTCACTGAATAACTGTGGGAGTGTGTAGCAGAAAGGATGACAAGGCTCTAAAGCTCAATGTTATTTTCACCATTTATTAACATAATTTGATGCTTTGACAACGTTTCGGAGATAATTTCCCACACAACGTTTTGTCCCTCAGGCCCACGAGAGGATCCTGAGAGACATCAAGTCGCTGCGCTCCAGTCAGTCCCGACAGCTCTACAAGAACATGCGGGCCATCTCTGCCGCCGTGGTGGAGAACGGTGGAGTGGTGGCTCCTCCCGCTCTGGGTTTCTAGACTCGCCCCGTGTACCTCTTGTTTCCCTCTCTTCACTCTTCTGCATCTCTGGCCGAGTTCAGGGTCCCGCACGCCAAGTTGTCTCAGTCGCCATAATCGCTTTCGTCCTCGTGCCGGAAACCGCAGCTTCAGTCGTCTTCACTCGGGATTGATTTTTGGCGTCTTCGCAAACCAGTTTCTCTCTCTAACTTCCATTAGTTTAATGGCGAGACTTGTGAATGAATCGATACGACGGAAAGAACTGTATTTTCACAAATGAGCCCCGCACGTGAAACAGCTGCTGACTGAATGTATCCAGTGTGTGCGTGGAGCTTTTAACCGCTGCGTCGACTTTGAATCTCTGCCTTTGTTTTAACGGTTTAGTGGTTTCATCGTTTAGTCCGTTGACAGGTTAAGTTATGGTGTTATTTGTCTGTTTAATAGGAAACTAAAACCGTTGATGCAACTTAGAGATAAAGAGGCCAGTTAACAGAGGATCTAATCTAGGTTTTTAGCTATTCACTAACCGGTATTTAAAAAGACTGGCTTGTGTTCAAATGTATATAACGTCTGGGTGTTAATGTACTTTAAGGCCTTTCTGCAGGTCAATGGAGCTCACTCAGCGCTCGTTAATGTCACAAGCAAAACCTTTTGCCTTCAGAAGCCGGTGTGCAGACGTCAGTTTACCAGATCAAAAGAAAACTGGGCATCATTAACTAATGATAGAGTAACAGTCTGCATATCTGGTCCTTTTTAAGTAATGTGTTGTACAATAAATGCACCCGCTGGTGTTCTGATCTGTCAAAGCAACCTTAAGATCTGCGCATTCTCGCCTCGCACGGTGATCGAATGCCTCTCGTGTTATCTGGTTGCTATGTTTGGAGTCAATGTCTGCGCAGATCTATTTTGAACTTTTTGGTTTGCGGCACACCTACCGGTCAGGACTAATAAAAATCGCGTGCATTAATCTGTCTCTTGTGCTGTCTTCTATCGGGGTCAGGTGTCTGTTGTTGGTCTTCACCCTACTTTTGTAACTGGTAAAAAAAACGTTCTCAGCAAAAAGAACCACTGCTTTCGCTTCTCTCTTCCGGGGCAGTACCATTCCCCCCCCCCACCGGCCGGCCGGGTAGCGCGCTGTCACCAGAGCGCTTCTGTGCCGCGGTGAAAACAGGAAGTTTGAGCCGGCACGTCTCGAGACCTGCGGTCATAACAAAAGGATGTCGGGCTTTTCCCCTTTTCAAAGACCGGCTTAGTTTTGTTTCAAAGCTGAGGTGAATAGAGCCGGACCATGATGACGTACTGATGTTCTCACTTTTGCATTCTTATAAACATCATGTAGAGCAGCAGACGTGATCAGTATTTTTATCATGGTGTATTTGCCTCTGGAAAAAAGATGAATTGGCGCCAAATAATTTGACAAACAT
This sequence comes from Gasterosteus aculeatus, assembly GCF_964276395.1. Taxonomy (NCBI): domain Eukaryota; kingdom Metazoa; phylum Chordata; class Actinopteri; order Perciformes; family Gasterosteidae; genus Gasterosteus; species Gasterosteus aculeatus. Next base: position 4,976,366 of record NC_135694.1, on the reverse strand, counting down.
TGGAAATATATTCCTGTTCATTTTAGTTTAGTCCCATGAAGTGTTAAGTGCAAATCTGTGTGTTGAACTTAACCACCTCGATGAGCGCGGTGTGTTGAAAGCCCAATGTGTCATCATCCTAGCAATAGATCCGGTTTTGGGGGGTATTCTTTAGATTCCGCACTGATTCTGATTCGCCAAATGTTCCCACGCACAGATATCAGTGTGGCCTCGATCGTCTCATCTAATTCCCTATTTGAAAAAGAAGCTGGAAATATCCATGTGGCCGTAAAATTGAATTTGCCTCCGCCAGGTTGAGCACACGTGGGCGCGACATTTGCCCCGGACGATACGAGATCCTCCATCCCAGTCATTTTCAATCCAATAAACGACGGAGGTTTCTGGACCGGAGACACCTGACACAAGGTCAAAGACGGACGCGTGTGTTTGTGTCTCGTGGCGGTATCTCGACGAACGCAACGTCAGGTCTCGGGTTTGGAAAAAAAACCTTTTTAAGACCCCTTGTGGAAGATGGCTTCAACTCATCCAGATGTTCCCTGCCCATCGGGCGTGCGGTCCATAGCGCCGGGACGTGAGTCCAAGTCACGTGAGGAACTCCAGACCAGACGTTGGCCTTGTTTCCGCCTCCTCTGGGACTTGCGAGGTCTCCTGGTAGATGGTCGTCTGTGCTGTGAGTGTCCGCTCCCTGAGGGGGAAAATTCAAACTAAAAAATCAGCACAACAGCGGTGAGCTCATGTGTCTTGTGGGTTTTGCAGTGAAGTGCATGAGATGCCTCTTGTGATTCATCATAGCAGAAATGATGAACCACATGCAAATCACTTCACACGTTTCTTTCAAACATGCGAGCCCCATCTTGTGATGCATCACCCTCGTTCAGATGGACGTAGCTCGATTATGCATTTTCATGCTTGGTGTTGACTAATTCTGTGGCAGACATCACACCTCTAGGCTGTGAATGAGGATTGTGTTGCGTTTCCTGTGTCATATGTGGTCTGTCTTTGATAGTTTAGGAAACAAACGGTGTATTTACTGTATGGTAACACGTCTGTCCATTAAATGTGTTCCAGCCTGAGCAGATTTCCAAAATCCCCCACCCCCCTGACAAAAAATATATATATTTGGAATTTCCCACAATGTGTTCAGTCATTTACTATCACTTCATGTGACAGTGTTAACGTTAGGGTGGAAATATGAAATATGGAAACATTTTTTTCCCCACTTTGAAACCAATTTCTTACATGTTGAAGCTCCATGTGGAGTTATTACTGGTAAGAAATAAATAATGAAATGGTACATTGTTCATCACTCGACTCAACACAAATTTTGGGTTGCTAAGCTTGACACCAACGTGATGGTCACCAGTGACTCCAGCCATCGTGTTACGCTGACAACGTTGCTCACATTTAAAAGGTGGCGCAAGGGAATCCGCACCCTGCGTATAAGCACCGCACTTGTGTTGGATGCCCGGTCACGTACCTTGTTGTGTGTCGGGCGCGTGTCGAGCTGGCGCGCACCGTCCAGCCGAGGACCCTCTTAAAGTACCTGGAACAGCAGGGGAACCGGTGACTCAACTGCTCCAGCAGTTCCTCTTTACGCAACCCGTAAACCACCGGCGCAACGCACTGCGCCAAACTGAAGAACGCGAAGACGACCACGGCGGACAGCTCTTTGGTCTGCGACCGGATGAGCCCCCGGTCGATCAGCACCGTCAGCACGAAGTTCACGAAGTTGGGCAGGATGTAAACCGCCAGCTGGCTGCCGTGCAGCGCGATCGTCCGGCACCCGGCCCGGTTGCGCCTATTCACCACCCCCAACCGGCGGCCCTCCACCAGTATCCTCACGTAGCTGTACAGGATGAGCAGCGTGCACACGCCGATGAACACCACCTTCTGCAGCTGGCCCTTCCGCAGCTGCTCGCGGCCGCACACCCCGTCGTAGCCGCTGCCCGCGGCCCGGGGCTCCGGCTGCAGGAGCAGGACCAGCGGGATCCCGAGAGCCACGAGCCAGGTGAGCGCGCCCAGCAGCCAGGGCCAGCTGCACCTGCGCGTGGCCGCGGAGGTGTAGCGCATCGGGTGGCACACCGCGCAGTAGCGGTCCAGGGCCATCGCCGTGAGCGTCAGCAGGAGGTTGCACGCGCTGCTGATCAGCACGACGACCATGGCGAGGCACGCGGGGCGCGCCGGCCGCGCGCCCGCGAAGAGCTGGTAGTCGAAGACGCTGCTCGTGCCCAGGTAGACCAGCGCGGACACCAGCAGGTGGAAAACCAGCACGAAGCGGGCGTGACTCCGGAGCTGCTCCACGCGGACTATGGTCCAGTTGATGACGACGTTGAAGAGGAGCAGCACCGAGAAGGACACGGTGGACACGTAAAAGCGCACGCAGGTGTAGTCGCTCACCGGTGATGCGCTCGTGCTGTTGTTCGCAGACATCATTCCCCAAACTGCGTTCCGTCCGCGGGACGATGAAGATGGTACGAGTCTGCCCTCCCTGTCTTCCCCCAGTGCTGTCTCACTGGAGACTGACTCAATGCGATCAACCGCACTCTCACTCACACACTCTCCATCCGCACGCACACACAAACTAACGCGTGCGCTCACAGACACACAAACTGATAAATATTTATTCCCCCTCCTCATTTAGTCCTTTGTCCGACGAGGCCTGCAGTTAATGCTCCATCAACACTGCATTCATAGTGAATCTCACACACAATTGTATTTAAAGTGTCCATTCACTTATACTAAAGTTATCCCGTGACTTGTGTTGCGTGCCCCCCCCCCCGCAGACGGCTGTCGTGTGTTGCATGATGCTGCCCCCCTGTGGTCATGGCTGCGTGTTGCATGTAGAACGTTCATGGCGGGTTGGCGTGTTAACATATATGGGTATATGCCCTCCATTGTCACGATCTGTTGTATTTACTTTCCTATACATTATATACAGTATTGTGTGTTAAGCGGTAGCCAATAGGATGCCCCTGAATGGACATGTGACCTAGGCGAGGTCAAGTGAACCTGCGTTCTATAAAGACGACTCAGTTCAAGTCAAACAGCCATGATGCTCCACTTGTGTTATTTGTACTTCGATAATATTCGGCCTAGGATTGTACTGAATCCTCTTTCATACAATACATTCATCACAAATGTAACTAAGTTAAACTTATGTTTAAACTACACCTGATGAAGCTCACTTCACCCTCAGAGGCTCTGGGGCAGCTCAGTCTCTCCAGTCGGGTTGCAGGACCAGCGCACCTTCCGCAGCAGACTCGCTGTGTGCTCTGCACGTTGGAATCAGGGACGTAGCATTTGAGGCATTGGACATTTTTGTTCACTGTTCACTGTTTTGAGAAGCTTGTGTGGACATAATGGCGGGTTGATTTTTTATTTTTGGGTTCATCAAAGTTAGGGGGGCAGCTGGGGGGGCAGGGCTCATGCAAAACGTTTAGTTTGCATCCACATGCATCCTCCGCGAGCGCCTCTAGACGCACGCTGCCGGATGCGCGTTCTCGTTCAAACAGATTTACTGGCAGTCGAACCGCGCGTGGGTGGGGTTTTAGGGGTGGGGGGGGGGGGAGTTTTAGGGGGGGGGGTTTAGCCATCGCAGGTTTTCCAGGAAACAGAAACTGAATTGAGCCGCAGCGGGAGCCCATCGACTCCAACCGAGACACACCCGACGAAAAAAGGGATAAAAAAAGGTGAGACGAAGCCTCAATATTGATGAGCTTATAACAGTGTAATAACACGTGTGGTGTCACATCGGCGAGCGAGGTTGGTTTGTTTTTGCTGCAATTCACTATTTTACTGTAACGGTAATTCGCTTATAGTCACAGACCTAATTGTGGTTAAAAACGGGGACAGAGCAGCTTTTAATAACATTAGATGCTCCGCGTGTGTCGCAACTCTCTAAATGAATTATGTGATGTAATGCGCCGTGTTTTACCTGACTGCTTTTTTTTGCCACATATAACGTTACATTTTGATTTTAATTTTGATTTTAATAAAGCAACAGGTGGCTTCACATCACTTTTAAGTACGTTTCCCGTGACTCACAACTTCAATAAATAAATAAATAAAAGTAGAGCTAGTTGGCTACCGTTACTAATTTAACCAAATCTGCATTAACAATTTATAAACTGTTAAAGTTTATTGAGCGTTTTGCGAGTTGACGTGAGCTAATGTTAGCTTCATGCTACACAGCCTGCGTCACCATTTGAGAGGGAACTACTTAGAATTCATACATTCAAGTTCACAATGGTTTGTGTGTCATACGTATTTGATTCGTGCAAATATTAGCCATGTGCTTAAAAAGAGCTCATCATAAATGCATTAATTAATTGCTGTGTTACATACAGTTTACGTTTTCTGTTGGTTTTGATTTATTCCATAACGATTGTTTTTAAAATTAAGAATATATAAAGATACGTACGTCCTGCATGAAAAATATCTAGCACCTTGAGGAAGGAATACTTATTATAATAATTATCTGTCAACTTTCCAGTCTATTTAAAATGGTTTGGTTGGGGTTAACGAATAGCTGTAAACTTGCTATTGTCAACGAGAGAAGTGAAAGTGACATTTGTGTTACAAAACAGAACCATCGCTGATGGTGGTCATGGCGGAGTGTGGGTGTGGGTGTGGTGGTGGTGGTCCAACCTTTCCTATAGCATGCAACACGTGAAATAGCGTGACGGTCCTCCGCATGCATAGCTTCAATACCAGCACATTCACCAACTCTCGGTTCAACGCTTTCTCTTGTCGTCCGGTCTGAACGTAACATAGGAAGAGCAGCGACTGCGGCGTGTGTCGTTGAGAAGTGTGTTCTCAATCCTCCAGACATGGCCGTCCAGCAGCAGCCGACCCAGGTGGTGACCATGGTGACCACCAGCCAAGGCCCTGGCACGTGGAGCACCGGCCTCTGCGACTGCTGCAGCGACATGGGCACCTGTAAGTCAAACCCGGCAGTGAATCTCCGTGATGACAATGTCTGACATTTGTCACAACAGGATGCTGTGGTCACCTGTCTGCACTGTACTTGTTGAATAGAAATATTGCCAGCAGACCGTGGAAAGCAACGGCCTTGTCACGTGCAACTTTAATTGGTGTTCAAGTCGAAACAACTTCCCACCGGGGAGCAGAATGTCTGACGTGGACAAAGACCACTGCCGCTAGAAACTTACCCTTTTAGGGTGAACTATCCTTTATGCCTGACGGACTCACAAGAGGGAGATTTAAAAAGGAAGGACGGTTGAAACAGAAGTATCCAGCGTCTGATATCCTGACTGAAGTTCATACTATACTTCAAACTCCAGAAATCATCATTTCCACCAACGTCACTCTCTGTGAAACTCGTCCTCCGAATGAGAGCAGATCGGTGTTGATAGAACAGTACACATGTTTGGTGTAAGAAGCAAGTTGTGTGGTGGAAAGATGCAGATACAACATCATCTGTATGCATCTGGTACCTATGACCGGGTGTGATAACTATTAAGAATTAACATTGCAATGATTTACATATGCTTTTAGTTCAATAAAAACACAATAAGCAACTTATGGTTCAGTTCGCTGCATTGATTTAATATATATAAATGTAGCATAATAGCCCCACAATTTATACCTACCACAATACATCAAGATGATGTATATTCATCACGGGATGAGTAGTACTTTCCTTTTCCAGTAAACCGTAAGTGTGAAACTGGTGAAGTTCCGTTTTTTAACACAGTTAACAGTTGGGTCACAGAGGGCAGGTGGAGGGTTGGACTACTGACACATCCGGTTTCCAGCTGGAGTAAAACGACCTCAGCACACCATTTTCACAACTGTGCCCTAAGAGGACACACAAAACAAGAGTGAGATGTATCTGATCACTCTTCTCTCTTTGCCCTGCAGGTTGCTGCGGTCTTTGGTGCTTCCCCTGCATGCAGTGCCAGACGGCCGGAGACCACGGCTGGTGCTGCTGCATGCCGCTGCTGGACGTCTGCTGCGTGGTGTCCTGCCTGCTCCGCTCCTCCATCAGAGAGCGCCACAACATCCCCGTAAGGCCCGAGGCAACCATGAAGTGCTAGCAGCACGTAGCGAGGCTTAGCAAAGAGTCAGTTGAACTCGAGCGTGGCATGGAACTGAGGAGGAGGAAGTTCCTGTGTTGCAGTTGTGCGGTTTTCCCACAACACAACAGTGTGGGTGGTAGTTTCGGGCCTGTGTGCAGCAGTGAGATGCAGCGCTCAGTCTGGTACTGTTCCGTGCGGATTTGCAAATGTCCACATGGCAGTTTGTTTTCTGTAGAGAAATGATGAGAAGGACACAGTGCAGCGTTTATGGGAATCTACGGGTGTGGTCTACCATGAACTGAATACTTTTTGTAGTTTTCATTTGCTTAGGGCAAATAGACAAAGTTAACCGTAATCTCATATTGAACATGAATGTTTGTCCTCCCCCCTCTTCCTCCTCCAGGGCTCCTGCTGTGACGACTGCTGCAAGTTGTTCTGGTGCTACCCGTGTGTCTGGTGCCAGATGAATCGTGAGCTGAAGATCAGGAAGCACCGTGGGGGGGGCCACACCTCGGTGGTCACCAGGCAGGTCGTCAGTGGATAGGAACGTTCCGGACGGAGGGTCCGCGGCGGCCGCTGACCTGCAGCTTGGCTTTCGTGGGGGCGCGCGGGCCAGTTCTAATCTTTCACAGACCGGCTGTTGTTCAAAGTCTAAAATCTAAAACTTTTATAGCTGCTTTCAGTTGAATATATTCGCTTGATATCATCGACCGTAGGGCAAAGACAATGTTGAGGTTCCAGTTAACAAGCTCCAGCTCGCAACCTATGAACTACGACATTCCGTGCCGAGGGGCGTGAGCAGGCATTATTTGTACCGTCGGACCCCCCCCCCCTCCAATGTCTAAACCATGGTTCCGCCCTTGTCCCCACCGTTGCAACTCACCGCTTGAATTCATTCTGAAGGAGCCTTGATCACAAATGTTTTAAAAGTTTTATTAAAAGTCTTGAAAAGTGGACTGAGCCTCGTGTTGCTGCTTTCACTGAACTCGCACCTTTTGAATAATGCCTCCTGAGAATGAAACGGATGGAGGGAAATGGGCGAACATTTCTTGTTTGCCCAGAGGTGACGTATACGGGATCGTCTCCCAGTTAGTTTTTATGTTTCTTTTATCTTAACGTGCAGAGTCGAAGGACAGAGTGTCTTTAAAGCACACACGGCAAATAACTTAACACGTTACATGTATTTCCAAAGTCTGCTACGATTGTGTCCCAATCATTCGCTTCAATGCGCAGTGGGAATTTGGCAAACGTATTAAGAGGCCGACGCGGCGCTTTCATGTGGGAGTTGCATTGCAGAGAAACTAAATAGCGGATCGTATTTCAACCGTCACCCAAAAAGTCAGTGATGCAGAAAAACAGGAGGAGAAACAGAAGAGATGTTGTGAATAGTCTCAAATAGCAAGCTCTTCACTACATACACATACAATACACAAAAAGCATGTGAGAAAATCATAACCAGGCCATTAGTTTAGTTTAGCTTAAAGTCTAATACTATCAATCCAAACGCAAAGAATTAGGGACATGTTTTCCTTAATTCGCCCTTAAATTCAGTTCACACGTCCGATATCTGTTGCATAGCTGCAACTCTGGGGAGGAAACGAGGTGAAAGGGGAACATTCTTCTTTTTCTCAGTGGACGCTCCCACTCCTTTTGAGTTGAGTGTCCAAAATATCCAATAACACTTCCTGGAAAAGCCTCTCATGTAGCCCGGTCATCTCCGGGTCGACGGAAGAGTGTGTGGGAGTCTCCTGTGAGAAAAATACAAATAGTGTGAGGACTCTGTTTGATGACATTAACCCCACAATCAAAAATAATAAAAAAACGTGTTCATGGTTCAATAACCTGTTTGCTTCTAACGCAAAGTGGCTAAATTACACATTTCCAGTGAGAACAAGACGGAGGAGGCTCAGAGGGCGAAGGTGAGCCCGTCAGACTGCAGAGGACAGCGTTGGACTATTCAGAGAGACACTGGACATCCAACCTGTTTGATGGACGCACTGATGCAGGAACACGGAGTACATTTCCACCCTGTTGAAATGACTGGATGATTTGCACGCTTAAAATGTCACTTCTCTCTTCTCTTTCTCAGTGTAAACAGCTCGACAAAGCTTCGAAATCACGCAAAGCTGCGACGTAATGTTTTCAGTGGCGCTAATGTTGCGGTTAATTTATCACCAAATGACGTCATCGCCTGTTTGTCCGATGCTGCAGGCGTTCGGCGCTCAACACTGCACGAGCACCGAGGAGGAGGAGGATGAAGGAGGAGGGGCTTGTGCGCGCCGAGGAGCATGTCGGGGCGAAAAACTACCACAATAACTCAAATAAATGCCCCGTCGAGTATCAAAACACATTTGGGGGGAATTGATGACAGAGAGAGAGTCATTTTATTCCTAAATATTGATGAATAAAGAAACAATTAGGCTGCAGCAGAAGCGGCACTTTTCTTATCCAGGGCAAAGGGGCAGGTGCTTGAGCACCACGAGGGGTCTACCTGTGCACCTTCATGCTGGTAGTAGAAGACGCTGCTCGTGCGCAGGTAGACCAGCGCGTGACCCCGGAGCCGCTCCGCGCGGTCTATACGGTCCAGTTGATGACGACGTTGAAGAGGAGCAGCACCGAGAAGGACCCGGTGGAAACGTGAAAAGCGCGCGCGGGTGAGCTCGTGCTTTTGTTCCCAGACGTTATTCCCCAAACTTGCGCTACGTTCCGTCCGCAGGACGATGAAGATGGTACGAGTCTGTCCTCCCTGTCTTCTCTCAGTGCTGTCTCACTGGAGACTGACCCCATGCGATCAACCGCACTCTCACTCACACACTCTCCATCCGCACGCACACACAAGCTGATAAATATTTATTCCCCCTCCTCATTTAGTCCTTTGGCCGACGAGGCCTGCAGTTAATGCTCCATCAACACTGCATTCATAGTGAATCTCACACACAGTTGTATTTAAAGTGTCCATTCACTTATACTAAAGTTACCCCGTGACCCCCCGCAGACGGCTGTCGTGTGTTGCATGGTGCTGCCCCCCTGTGGTCGCGGCTGCGTGTTGCATGTAGAACGAGAGAACGCCCTCAGGTTAAATCATTTCGCTGTGATTAGTAGATTATTTTCGGAACTCCTTATAATACTAATTGTAAAGTCTGCATCGAAACCGACAGCAGAGGGAGACATCAGTTGTGTGTGTTTTGTGTTGTTGTTTTTAGGTTAGTCCAAAGTATTATTTGCCGTTACTATCGCGAACCCACCGCGCGCGTGGGTGTGTGTGTGTGTGTGTGTGGGGGGAATTAGGCACATCAGGCTTTCGGTGAAACAGAAACTAACTTTTGTGGAGCCCACCGACACACATCCAACCGAGACACACCCGACGAAAAGGGGATAAAAAAGGTCAGAGAAAGTCTTTTATTTTAGCGTCAATATAGAGGAGCTTATAACAGCGTAATATTACATTTACATTACATTACAGGTCATTTAGCAGACGCTTTTATCCAAAGCGACTTTCATTACATTTTAAACCTATGGCTTTTTCACATTTTTGCCCGGGGAGCAATTACCTTCTCTAAACCTTCGGCACGACGACGATGTAATAGATACATCTGCGTGCGAGATTGGTTTATTTTACTGTAATTCACTATTTTACTGTAATGGTAATTCACTTCTAGTCACGGACCTAATTATGGTTCAAATGTAATAACATTGAGAGAGAACAAGACGCTCTGGTGTCTCTTAAGTCTATCTCGCTTGGTTAACATCATTAATCATCGCCGGTGAAGGAGGAAGCTAAAGTGAGGGACATCGTTGGGTTTTTTCCGATGCTAAACCCATACTTTTTAAACGATACCGGTGCCTAAACGGTGGCTGGACTGATACCTGACTGCTTTTTTCGCCACATATAACGTTACATTTTGATTTTAACAAAGCAACAGGTGACTTCACATCACTCTCTGCACCTTCCCTACTTTCTGTTCGCTGGTGCACGTTATTTTTAACTTTTTATTTATATTATATTCATTTTTTTTTTTTAAAGTTGTCCATCGTCTTGTCTGGTGTTATGCACCAACCGCCAAGTCAAATTCCTTGTATGTCTTATCTCGTGTCGTTGAGAAGTGTGTTCTCAATCCTCCAGACATGGCCGTCCAGCAGCAGCCGACCCAGGTGGTGACCGTGGTGACCACCAGCCAAGGCCCTGGCACGTGGAGCACCGGCGTCTGCGACTGCTGCAGCGACATGGGCACCTGTAAGTCAAACCCGGCAGTGGATCTCCGTGATGACAATGTCTGACATTTGTCACAACAGGATGCTGTGGTCACCTGTCTGCACTGGACTTGTTGAATAGAAATATTGCCAGCAGACCGTGGAAAGCAACGGCCTTGTCATGTGCAACTTTAATTTGGTGATCAGGTCGAAACAACTTCCCACCGGGGAGCAGAATGTCTGACGTGGACAAAGACCACTGCCACTAGAAACTTACCCTTTTAGGGTGAACTATCATTTATGCCTAATGAGAAATCTGTGTTAAGATAAAGTCTTTAAAGACAGTGAAGTATGGAGGAAAGATGCCGCCACGACATCAACTGTAGAGACGGTGCTTTGCCATCCACGCCTTAAATCTTCGGCTGCTCTCCAGCCACGCCGCCTGCCAAGGGCCCCTTTTAGAATAACTTATTTTCCCCGTTAAGATGGTTCAGCTACTGTAAAGAAAAGGGTACCGTCTCTCGCTCTTTAGTCTCATGAAGTGCTCGGGGAGAACGACAACTTTGTTTCTCCGACGCGCCCTGAAAGCAGCTCCATATCTCACGCGCTTGAGCGCCGCTCAGCATCTCGCCGTCGTAGACAAGCTTTGGCATGTTTGGCAGAGCGCCTTGAGCGCCGTGTACAACCAGTATGGATCAACCGATTAACCAATCTGTTCGTTTAAATTGTTTGTGCTCAATCAATTAATGTTTCACATAACAAATGTGCTGCATCATACATATTTTTATATTAATTTCAAACTTTTCAAAATTGAAAATTAAAAACATTTTATTTATTTATTGTAAATGACCTCTCGCGGCCCACCTGCAGTACACTTTGGGAATCGCTGCAGTAAACCATAAGTGTAAAAGTTTCCTTTTTTAACACAGTTAACAGTTGGGTCACAGAGGGCAGGTGGAGGGTTGGACTACTGACACCTCCGGTTTCCAGCTGGAGTAAAACGACCTCAGCACACCATTTTCACAACTGTGCCCTAAGAGGACACATAAAACAAGAGTGAGATGTATCTGATCACTCTTCTCTCTTTGCCCTGCAGGTTGCTGCGGTCTTTGGTTCTTCCCCTGCATGCAGTGCCAGACGGCCGGAGACCACGGCTGGTGCTGCTGCATGCCGCTGCTGGACGTCTGCTGCGTGGTGTCCTGCCTGCTCCGCTCCTCCGTCAGAGAGCGCCACAACATCCCCGTAAGGCCCGATGCAACCATGAAGTGCTAGCAGCACGTAGCGAGGCTTAGCAAAGAGTCAGTTGAAGAACTAGTTTTCCCACAACACAACAGTGTGGGTGGTGGTTTAGAGCCTGTGTGTAGCAGTGAGATGCAGCGCTTAGTCTGGTACTGTTCAGTGCGGATTTGCAAATATCCACATGGCAGTTTGTTTCCTGTAGAGAAATGATGAGAAGGACACAATGCAGCGTTTATGGGAATCTACGGGTGTGGTGCAGATTGCAATCAGCTGAATATAATGGCCGCTGTGTGTCAAGCTATAAAAACAACAGACTAGTGGTTTGGTGCATGAAATATTGCTTTTAGTCCATAACGTGGCCCAGTAGCCCTCTGGAATTTGAGTCGTTTTGGGAGCCTGCTCAGCAACTGATGGTTTGTGATCCATTAAGTCAGAAGATGTATATTGATATTCTGCTGTATTTTAAAAATGAAGGGATATCGATGTGTCACAACTCCGAGATGCAAAATAGACAAAGTTAACGTAAATCTCAAATTAAACATTAATGTAATCAGATCATATATAGAACCCAAGCTCTTTGCCACTTCCAAGGCATTAAAGTCAATCTACTTTGAAAAAGCCCTTCAGAACTTTATAACAGACAAGTTAACATTCAGAAATCGTTTTTTTCCTGAACAGGTACCAGCAGAAACGTGTTCCTTTAATCAGGGAGCAGGATAGGCTAAGTAATCCTATAGCGCGTGTCCCTGTTATAGCAAAGTGGACCGGCACTAAGCACACCGCTGGGATCTACTGTGCAGGGAATTCACATTCCAATGGAGGCTCATTGAAAACAAACCGTATCAAGGGAAGAAACAAGGGAAGTCTACTAGGGGAAGTGACTCCTCATGAAGGAAGCGTACATCTTATCTAGTATCTACTTATCTTATCGAATAAAAGCGAGGAAGGGAGGGGTTGTAACCTACGTTGAACTGTCCATACCCTCATTTAGTTGCTAGTTGAAGCAAAGCAGAAATCCTTTAAGCTCATCTATTGATTAGAGCGTGTAAAGTAAGAAAGAACAATAACATAAATACAGTTATAATAATATTCACAAGAGTATAACAACGTTCATTGTGCCCTCCCCCCTCTTCCTGGCGCAGGGCTCCTGCTGTGACGACTGCTGCAAGTTCTTGTGGTGCTACCCGTGTGTCTGGTGCCAGATGAATCGTGAGCTGAAGATCCGGCGCAGACACGGAGAGACCTACACCTCGGTCACCACTCGAGGATAGGACGCCGCGGCGGAGGGCATGACACACGATTCACGTGTAATCCATCGAATCTTTTTTCTTAATGTTCTTATGCAGGGTTCACACGGCCATGGAAAACCTGTAAAAGTCATGGAAAAAAATAAAATCCCAAAAGTTTTGGAAAAGTCATGGAAATTTGTTGTGGTCATTTGTTCATGTTGTTCATTTAAGATGAGTTTGAAATAATTCAAATGCTTTTAAAAGAGAGACGCTCAAAATATAAGCAGGCACACACTCTTATACTCGCAGAAGGACACAATGCAGCGTTCATGGGAATCTACGGGTGCGGTGCAGATTGCAATCAGCTGAATATTCCCTTTCATGACCTGATTCTCCTTGATATATATATATGACTTATATATACGCAATATAATTTAAAATAGCGGCAAGTGCTTCCTACTGCATGTGCAGTTCATGGCAGTCATAGGGACTTATGTGAATTGTTTGAATGTGGGAAGTGATTTACAGAGGAAAGGTCAGTGGGGCAGTGATTGTGCTTTTGGACAGGTTTCTTATGACAGGATATTGAGGTGCTTGTGGACACAATGGGATGGGGCATGAAATAATTATAGATTTTTATTGAGAAACACAATTTTCTTCACAGTATTGGTGTTGGGTCGGTTTCTTAGATACTGTTTCCCCAGCTTTAAAAAAAAACGCGCTCACAAAGCACTCATAAGATTACGTGCTAATACAAATAGATGTGGGTACACATGTTTGTGTTTGACCCAATATTTTAGCGGGTCTTCACTCGAATGTTTGGTTGAGCCAAATATCGGGTGGTCTCCACAATAAAAATAAACATCATAATTACACAATACAAATGACAGAATTTGCCTGCCTATTACAAACCGTGTTAGAGGAAATCAAATTGAAGTGCTCCCACATCTCGGAGCGACCTCTCTTTGCCACAGGTTCCATTGTAAATTTGCTCTTTCCTACGACTACTACAACAACACTGACTTTGGCTGTATCAAACCGACAAGCCCTAACCCTCTTTTGAGCCCATTTGAATCAAATCGAAGTGGTCACGTCAGCAGGAGGATCAGGTGTCCGCCCTGCAGCGTGGAGTGAAGAAGCTGGCAAGCGGCTAAGAGAGTTTCAAGTCCGCCATGACTTCCCAGGTGAATCTTCTGTCAAATCAGATTCATCAGATGCTTGCTCATCTAACTCAAGCACCCACAACCACGACAGCTCCAGCAGCTGCCGAAACACCACCGGTTCCAGCTCCCCACGGCCAGACTCCTCGCCTGGCCCCACTCGAGAAGTTCTCCGGTGAGCCTGGGGAATGCAAGGCCTTCATAGTGAACTGTGAGATGCACTATGCACAATTGCTATCAGCCTTCCCCACAGAAGTCCAAGATGGCTTTCATGATTTCTCATCTCACGGGGAGAGCGAATAGCGGATAGCGGATGGAATGCCACGGCATTGTACGATGCCTTCATCTCAGGACTATGGCGTTATATTTGTGCCACAATCCTGAGCGCGTAATTGTAAGTTTTGAGCACGGAGAACTATGTTGTAGCAAAGAAAAACATCCCGTGCGCGCAGTTTACTCAGGTGCCCTCTCCACAAACTGGTTTTCTGCGCGCAGGCAGCCGTTGCTGCGCTCGCTCCACCTCTTCACGCTGCGCTCGCTCGACGTTTCACTCACGCGCTCGCTCGACTTGCAGCAGCGTTACATTTGTGCCACAAAACCAACCAATCAGAGAATTAAAGAAGGTCCATTGTGATTGGCTGTTGGTCTCCAATCACAACGCTAGTAGAACTACCTACAGCATCGCGGAAGCTCAGCGAGTTGTTGAAGTTTGCAGCATTTGTGCTAAATGCTAATGGCCTGGATTAAAACACTTGGTGTTCTCATCATTTGCTTCGGTCATGTCTGATGGTGGCTAGCCGGACTTCTAATATCACTCGTTTTCATCTTCTTTAGGAAGCGTTGTGATTGGAGACCAACAGCCAATCACAATGGACCTTCTTTAATTCTCTGATTGGTTGGTTTTGTGGCACAAATGTAACGCTGCTGCAAGTCGAGCGAGCGCGTGAGTGAACCTTCGAGCGAGCGCGTGAGTGAACCGTCGAGCGAGCGCAGCGTGAAGAGGTGGAGCGAGCGCAGCAACGACTGCCTGCGCGCAGAAAACCAGTTTGTGGCGAGGGCACCTCAGTAAACTGCGCGCACGGAATGTTTTTCTTTGCTACAACACAGTTCTCTGTGCTCAAAACTTACAATTACGCGCTCAGGATTGTGGCACAAATATAACGCCATACAGGACTCGCTGACCCCATACAAGACTCGTTGGTGCCCCTTGAATTGCACGAGGATGTCAACGCCGTAATCGCATTGGCGGTTAGGACAGAACATTGCTCAAAAACGCGAAGATGGGACACATCACGCTGTACAGTCCCTCAGGATCGCGCCAAAGGTCACCCTCCAACTGAATGGAGGGCTTTCCCTCGCCTGTCGCCACCAGCCCTGCGGAGGACTGCCTCCTCGAGCGATCCAGAGGAACCCATGCAGCTGGGACAGGCTTGGTTGTCCGCGGAAGAACGACGCCGTCGCCTGCAGGAGGGGAGGTGTTTTTACTGCGGGGAACAAGGGCACCTACTGGCAGGATGTCCAGCAAAAGCAAAGACCCACCAGGTGAAGAGTTCCCTGGTGAGCCGCCTCTCATCGGGCAGTGCCCCCCGCTCCCTGACCAAGATCCAGGTAAGCCACCATGACTCCAGTCTCCATGGGAGTGCTGGTCGACTCGGGGGCTGATGAGAGTCTCATGGACTGGGGTTTTGCCAACCAGATGGGTATTAAGACTGTACGTTTGACTCAGCCATTGAAAGCCAGGGCCTTAGATTGCGGCTTTATATTTGACGTAACTCATGTGACTGAGCCTGTGGCCATTTGCATCGGGGATCACCATGAACTAATGACCTTTCACCTGTTCCACTCGGCCCAACACTCCCTGATCCTGGGGTTTCCTTGTCTCAAAAAACACAACCCCCATATTGACTGGCGCGCAGGGGGGATTATAAGTTGGGGAGGGACTGGGGTAGGTCCCAGCAGGGTTCCTAGCAAGTTGGAGTCCTTGCTGACCTTGATTCGGCTCAAGCCCCTGGCCAGACAGACTCAAAGATCGACCTGCCTGAAATTACCATAATTCCAAATTACTATACGATCTCAAGGAAGTGTTCAGTAAGAGTAGCCACTTCCCTACTGCCTCACCGTCCTTACGACTGCCCCATTGACCTTATCCCAGGGGCACCGATTCCAAAGGGGAGACTTTACTCTATTTCCAGAGAAAGCAGCCGTGACCGAGTAGATTGAGGCTTCCCTGAAAACAGGACTCATACGCCCCTCATCATCTCCAGCAGGAGCAGGGTTCTTTTTGTGTGGAAAAAAGATGGTTCCCCGAGACTCTGTATAGACTATGGCCCTTTACATTACCAGACATTACCTGACATTACCATTAAGAATCAATACCCTCTGCCCCTCATGTCATCAGCCTTTGAACAGCTACAACAAGCAAAGATTTTCACCAAGTTAGACCTGCGGAACGCTTATCACCTGGTCCGCATTAGAGAGGGCGACGAGTGGAAGACCGGCTTTAACGCGCCTTCTGGTCATTACGAGTACCTGGTGATGCCATTCGGCCTAACCAACGCTCCGGCGGTGTTCCAGGCATTGATAAATGACGTGCTTAGAGAGTTTCTTAACCAGTGTGTTTGTTTACCTGGATGATATTTTGATTTTCTCCCCGGTCAAGGACTCACCATGTCCGCCGAGTTCTCCAGCGCCTGCTGGAGAACCAGCTTTATGTTACGGCAGAAAAGAGTGAATTTCATGCCAATGTTGTCTTTCCTGGGCTTCGTCATAGCCCCTGGAAAGATACAAATGGACCCGGCTAAAGTCAGCGCTGTGGCTCAGTGGCTTACACCTGATAACCGCAAGAAGGTTCAGCAATTCCTGGGTTTTGCTAACTTCTACAGTCGGTTTATCAGAAACTTCAGCGCCGTAGCAGCCCCCGTCCATGCTCTCACCTCTCCCCAAGCCCCATTCCTGTGGTCCACCCCAAGCTGAGGAGGCCTTCACCCAGCTCAAGGAGAGGTTTACCACGGCCCACATTCTCACAGTCCCAGACCCAGCCGACAGTTTGTGGTGGAGGTGGATGCCTCTAACGACGGCGTGGGGGCGGTCCTGTCTCAGCGTTCTGCAAAGGACAACAAACTACACCCATGTGCCTTCCTGTCCAGGAAACTTCCAGCAGCGGAGCGGAACTATGACGTTGGTAACCGTGAGTTGCTCGCTGTAAAGTTGGCACTAGAGGAGTGGAGACATTGGTTAGAGGGGGCTCAACACCCGTTTATTGTATGGACTGACCACAAGAACCTGGAGTATATCCGCACGGCTAAACGTTTGAATTCTCGCCAAGCCAGATGGACTCTGTTTTTTAACCGCTTTGACTTTGTTTTGTCCTACAGGCCGGGGTCCCAGAACACCAAGCCAGACACCCTGTCCCGTCTGTTTGACCCCGAGCCCACTGCCAAGAAACCTGAGCCAATCCGTCCACTGCACCGTGTGGTAGGAGCGGTAACGGGGCAGAGGTGAAGCGTGCTAATGGTGAGAACCCTACACCCAGCGGTTGTCCAGTCAATCGTCTGTTTGATCCGGTTGCTATGCGACTCCACGACTCCACTCCGCGACTGCCACTCCACGTCCCCTCCCGGAAATTGGCTCCCAGGTTCGTGGGCCCATTTCCTGTGTAAAAAGTAATTAACCCTGTCTCTGTCCGACTGCGTCTTCCCAGGTCCCTGAGGGTGCACCCCACTTTTCATGTGTGGAAGATCAAACCGGTTAAGGAGAGCCCCATGGTGCCTGCAGCCGCACCCCCTCCACTTCCCCGCATGGTTGATGGGGGCCCGGTCTACCCAGTGAAGCGACTCTTGGCCGTACGCAAACGGGGAAGGGGACGCCAATATTTGGTGGACTGGAAGGGCTATGGGCCAGAGCACCGTTCCTGGGTTCGTTCCAGCTTCATCATGGACCCGGTTCTCATCAGGGACTTCAACAACCGCGGAAATCCGTCAGGAGCCGTTCCTAAAGTGGGGGGGAAGGGGTCTTGTCTCATATCAGGTAAACAGGATATGTGTGCATCGTCTACTTTTCAAGCTTGTCTTATGTTTTGTGAATAGTGGTTTTTGCTCGACCACAAGCGATTTTTAGTTCAGTGGCACATGCCTATTTGTTAATAAACTTTTGATTTCTTTTGAACTTTGCCCACGAGCATTTGGCTTCAGGGCCATTGTCCAGTCGTGACAAAATGTCCATTCACTTATTCTAAAGTTATCCCGTGACTTGTGTTGCGCGCCCCCCGCAGACGGCTGTCGTGTGTTACATGCTGCCCCCCTGTGGTCATGGCTGCGTGTTGCATGTAGAACGTATTCAGTTGCAAGAGAACACATTCAGGTTTAATGACTTTGCTGCGATTAGTTTGTGTCATCAGTTTGCGTGTGTGTGCTCAAAAAAACAACAACCATGGAAATCCTTCAGTGAGAAGAGGGGTGTACAGCGGCAGATGATGCACTATACGCAGCACCCTGAGCTCTGGTTAGATTAGGCAAAAGCAAAGACGGTTATTATTATTATTATTACATTGCAGCCTCTGCCCCTCCCACATCCTGTCCTGTGTGAAAATATCGATCCACACTCACATGGCTGACATTAAGGTTAGTAGATATGTCTAAATGTTGCACTGTCGTGTACTTTTATCTCTCGATCACTCCGCTCTGCAGCCGCCACCACTCATGCAGAATGGTCAGTTTGCATGTACATGTTTCCTCCGCGAGCGCCTCTAGACGCACGCTGCCGGATGCGTTCAAAGGCAGTCGAGGCACTTTGCGGAGTAATTGTTGCTGCGCAAAGTGGATGTGGTTATAGGGGGGGTTGGATGGTATTGGTTGAGGCACCGCATGTTTTCCGCCAAAGCGAAACTGAATTGAGCCGCAGCGGGAGCCCATCGACATCAACCGAGACACACCCGACGAAAAAAAAGGATAAAAAAGGTCAGAAAGTCTCAATATTGATGAGCTTATAACATGTAACAATAATAACAATGTTATTACACACACATTTGGTCTCACATCGGCGAGCGAGGTTGGTTTATTTTTGCTGCAATTCATTATTTTACTGTAACGGTAATTCACTTATACTCACTAACCTAATTGTGGTTAAAAATGGGGACAGAGCAGCTTTTAATAACATTAGAGGGAACAAAGATGCTCTGGGTGTGTCGCAACTCTTGCTCGCTTGTTTAACCACTTTAACCATCGCTCTGCTCTTCGAAATCACGCTCGACAAAGCATCGAAATCACGGCAATTTGCGACGTAATGTTTTCAGTGGCGCGAATGTTGCGGTTAATTTGTCACCAAATGACGTCATCACCTGTTTGTCGGATGCTGCAGGCGTTCGGCGCTCAACACTGCAG
Source organism: Gasterosteus aculeatus (assembly GCF_964276395.1). NCBI lineage: Eukaryota > Metazoa > Chordata > Actinopteri > Perciformes > Gasterosteidae > Gasterosteus > Gasterosteus aculeatus. The sequence goes on along the minus strand of NC_135694.1, from coordinate 4,957,128 downwards.
GAGCACTAAGGAGAAGGGAGGAGGAAGGAGGAGGGGCTTGTGCGCGCCGAGGAGCATGTCTGGGCGAAAAACTGCCACAATAACTCAAATAAATGCCCCGTCGGGTATCAAAACACATTTGGGGGGAATTGATGACAGAGAGAGTCATTGTATTCCCAAATATTGATGAATAAAGAAACAATTAGGCTGCAGCATAAGCGGCACTTTTCTTATCCAGGGCAAAGGGGCAGGTGCTTGAGCACCACGAGGGGTCTACCTGTGCACCTTCATGCTGGTAGTAGAAGACGCTGCTCGTGCGCAGGTAGACCAGCGCGTGACCCCGGAGCCGCTCCGCGCGGTCTATACGGTCCAGTTGATGACGACGTTGAAGAGGAGCAGCACCGAGAAGGACGCGGTGGAAACGTGAAAAGCGCGCGCGGGTGAGCTCGTGCTTTTGTTCCCAGACGTTATTCCCCAAACTTGCGCTACGTTCCGTCCGCAGGACGATGAAGATGGTACGAGTCTGTCCTCCCTGTCTTCTCTCAGTGCTGTCTCACTGGAGACTGACCCCATGCGATCAACCGCACTCTCACTCACACACTCTCCATCCGCACGCACACACAAGCTGATAAATATTTATTCCCCCTCCTCATTTAGTCCTTTGGCCGACGAGGCCTGCAGTTAATGCTCCATCAACACTGCGTTCATAGTGAATCTCACACACAGTTGTATTTAAAGTGTCCATTCACTTATACTAAAGTTACCCCGTGACCCCCCGCAGACGGCTGTCGTGTGTTGCATGATGCTGCCCCCCTGTGGTCGCGGCTGCGTGTTGCATGTAGAACGAGAGAACGTCCTCAGGTTAAATCCCTTCGAAACCGGCAGCAGAGGGAGACGTCAGTTGTGTTTGTGTGTGTGTGTTTTTTTTATTTTTTAGGTTAGTCCAAAGTATTTGCCGTCTCGAACCCACCGCTCGCGTGGGTGGAGGGTGTGTGTGTGGGAGGGGGGGGGGGGCGGGGGGGAAACAGAAACTAACTTGTGTGGAGGCCACCGACACACATCCAACCGAGACACACCCGACGACAAAGGGATAAAAAGGTCAGAGAAAGTATTTTATTTCTAGCGTCAATATAGCTCGCTATATTATAACAGTGTAGTAGCAGTGTAATAGATACATCTGCGTGCGAGATTGGTTTATTTTACTGTAATGGTAATTCACTTATAGTCACTAACCTAATTATGGTTCAAATGTAATAACATTGAGAGAGAGCACAAGATGCTCTGGTGTCTCTTAAGTCTATCTCGCTTGTTTAACATCATTAACCTTCGCTCTGCGTTCCGGTGAAAGAGGAAGCTAAACTGATACTTTTTAAAACGATACCGGTGCTAAACCGATACTTTTTAAAACGATACCGGTGCTAAACCGATACTTTTTAAAACGATACCGGTGCTAAACCGATACTTTTTAAAACGATACCGGTGCTAAACCAATACTTTTTAAAACGATACCGGTGCTAAACCGATACTTTTTAAAACGATACCGGTGCCTAAACAGTGGCTGGACTAATACCTTTTTTTAAAAAAAGGACAAAACAACAATTGACACATTAAAGAAAGTTTTTTTTTTTAATTGAACAATATACTAACTTTTTTTTTTAATTTACATTTACAGTATTGTTCAAACTACAGCTTCAAACTAGTGAGGTTCCAGTGGTCCCTAATGCGATCATTTTATATAATCCACCGTGTTTTATTTGACTGTTACTATTGCCACAACTCTAACTCACTTGTTTATGTCAGGGTGGGTGGAAGGCAGGACTCAAACGCAGAGTTTAGTAGAAAACAAAAAGGGACTTTAAGAGTTAAAACGGTCTTCAAAATCAAAACTCCAAAAAGGCAAAAACGTAGGCATGAAACAAGAGACGGGAACAAGGACATGGGACATGAGACATGGGCTTCTGACATCCACCAACATGGAACCGCTAACATGGAACAATGACGCGACAAGTGACAACAGACACACATGGTTTAAATACACTAGGGAGGTGCAGGTGATTGGAAACAGCTGGAAACAATCATGACAATCACAGGGGATGACAGGACAAGGCAGGAAGTGAAGTTACCCAGGGAGACAAGAAGCAGAAACTACAAAATAAGACAGGAAATAAAACCACACCGTGACAGTTTAACCACTTCAACCATCCCTGTGTTCTGGTTAAGGAGGAAATGTACCAATTGTGTCCCAACCAGTGAGGTTTTGGTTGTTTTATGTGATGTAATGCACCGTGTTTTACCTGACTGCTGTTTTCGCCACATATAACATTTTGATTTTAACAAAGCAACAGGTGACTTCACATCACCCTCTGCACCTCCCACCTTCCCTACTTTCTGTTGGCTGGTTCTACCTTATTTTTAACTTTTTATTTATATTTATATTACATTTATTTTTATTTTTAATGTCGTCTCATCTGTCTTGTTGTCCAACGTCTTGTCTGGTGTTATGTACCAACCGCCAAGTCAAATTCCTTGTATGTGACTTTGGTAATAAATGTTCCTGATTCCTGAACAGTGTAATCGTTTAATTACACTTAATTTTTGTGTTTAAATATTAAAGGTACAAGGGCACTGTGGTATCAGTGGATAAAATACATTTTTGAAATTACCGTATGTCCTGCATTCAAAATATCCAGTATTTTGAGTCACATCAGCACCTTGTGGCAGGAACACTATAATTTTCTGTCGGCTTTCCAGTCTATTTAAAAAAACGGTTCGGTAGGGGTAGCTGTGTGTGAATAATACTAACTTAACACTTAGGTCTTTTGTTGTAGCTGACATGAATCCATAGACACACCTTCGTCCGGTCTGAACGTAACATAGGAAGAGCAGCGACTGCGGTTTGTGTCGTTGAGAAGTGTGTTCTCAATCCTCCAGACATGGCCGTCCAGCAGCAGCCGACCCAGGTGGTGACCGTGGTGACCACCAGCCAAGGCCCTGGCACGTGGAGCACCGGCGTCTGCGACTGCTGCAGCGACATGGGCACCTGTAAGTCAAACCCGGCAGTGGATCTCCGTGATGACAATGTCTGACATTTGTCACAACAGGATGCTGTGGTCACCTGTCTGCATTGGACTTGTTGAATAGAAATATTGCCAGCAGACTGTGGAAAGTAACGGCCTTGTCATGTGCAACTTTAATTGGTGTTCAAGTCGAAACAACTTCCCACCGGGGAGCAGAATGTCTGACGTGGACAAAGACCACTGCCGCTAGAAACTTCATACATACATCATGAGCCGCAGATGATGTATATTCATCACAGGATGAGTAGTATTTTCCTGTTCCCGTAAACCATAAGTGTAAAAGTTTCCTTTTTTAACACAGTTAACAGTTGGGTCACAGAGGGCAGGTGGAGGGTTGAGTTACTGACACATCCGGTTTCCAGCTGGAGTAAAACGACTTCCGCACACCATTTTCACAACTGTGCCCTAAGAGGACACACAAAACAAGAGTGAGATGTATCTGATCACTCTTCTCTCTTTGCCCTGCAGGTTGCTGCGGTCTTTGGTGCTTCCCCTGCATGCAGTGCCAGACGGCCGGAGACCACGGCTGGTGCTGCGCTATGCCGATGCTGGACGTCTGCTGCGTGGTGTCCTGCCTGCTCCGCTCCTCCATCAGAGAGCGCCACAACATCCCCGTAAGGCCCGAGGCAACCATGAAGTGCTAGCAGCACGTAGCGAGGCTTAGCAAAGAGTCAGTTGAAGAACTAGTTTTCCCACAACAAAACATTTTTTTTTTCCTGTAGAGAAATGATGAGAAGGACACAATGCAGCGTTTATGGGAATCTACGGGTGCGGTGCAGATTGCAATCAGCCGAATATCCCCTTTCATGACCTGATTCTCCTTGATATATTTAGAGTTGTGAACTGTGCGCATTGTTTACAATGGCGGCTTTGTGTCAAGCTTTTATCAGGGAGCAGGATAGGCTAAGTAATCCTACAGCGCGTGTCCCTGTTATAGCAAAGTGGACCGGCACTAAGCACACCGCTGGGATCTACTGTGCAGGGAATTCACATTCCAATGGAGGCTCATTGAAAACAAACCGTATCAAGGGAAGACACAAGGGAAGTCTACTAGGGGAAGTGACTCCTCATGAAGGGTACATCTTATCTAGTATCTACTTATCTTATCGAGTAAAAGCGAGGAACGGAGGGGTTGTAACCTACGTTGAACTGTCCATACCCTCATTTAGTTGCTAGTTGAAGCAACGCAGAAATCCTTTAAGCTCATCTATTGGTTAGAGCGTGTAAAGTAAGAAAGAACAATAACATAAATACAGTTATAATAATATTCACAAGAGTATAACAACGTTCATTGTGCCCTCCCCCCTCTTCCTGGCGCAGGGCTCCTGCTGTGACGACTGCTGCAAGTTGTTGTGGTGCTACCCGTGTGTCTGGTGCCAGATGAATCGTGAGCTGAAGATCCGGCGCAAACACTGAGAGACCTACACCTCGGTCACCACTCGAGGATAGGACGCCGCGGCGGAGGGCATGACACACGATTCACGTGTAACCCATCTAATCTTTTTTCTTAATGTTCTTATGCAGGGTTCACACGGCCATGGAAAACCTGTAAAAGTCATGGAAAAAAATAAAATCCCAAAAGTTTTGGAAAAGTCATGGAAATTTGTTGTGGTCATCTGTTCATGTTGTTCATTTAAGATGAGTTTGAAATAATTCAAATGCTTTTAAAAGAGAGACGCTCAAAATATAAGCAGGCACACACTCTTATACTCGCAGTGCAGTTTGGTGGCCATAAAAACAGTTGCTCAGGAATCATCCGCTGTGCCAGGAAGTGTTGATTTAACCACAGTTGGCCAAATATGGAAAAGTACATGTTTGCGACAAACAAAAACCCGGGTCGAGCTGAATGTAGGTTGTGTGGAGGCAGCACGTTCGATTTTAAATATGCAAATAATACATTCAAAAACTATATGCTGTGTGTGTTGTGTGAGATTCAAATGGATGTATGGAAACATTTCCTGTATCACCAGAAGTGACGTATACGGGATCGTCCCTGATGGAAAAACTGCAATAATGTCACGTCAAGAAGGGGGATTTAGACAAAACAAGGCTATGTTTGTATCGTTTGTACAGTAAGTTGGTTGTATGACATGTCATCTGGGATAAGACGACCGCTCAGGAGCTAAAATCTGCGTGAATTGCTGCGCGTGTCCAGAAGGCCACTCGGTGTCTCCTGTTTGCAAACATTAAATGTCTGCTACGAATATGTGCCACTCATTCGCTTCAATGCTGAATACAAAAAGAGAATTTCAACCATAAGGATACAAACTCAGAAGAACAGGAAACAAGAATGTGCAGTTTCATCAGATAAGCCTATTTACAACTTGCTATAGATAAGAGCCATTATAAGAACAATTTAAGTGCTACAATTTGTTGTGTGTTTTTAGTGGAGGTAGAGTCTGAAGAGGTGTGTCTTTAGTTTGCGGCGGAAGATGTGAAGGCTCTCTGTGGTCCTGGTGTCATCAGGGAGCTCGTTGCACCATTTCGGAGCAAGAACGGCAAAGAGTCGTGATCTGGTTTGCTCTCAGTGAGGGAGGAACAAGCAGTTTGTCAGATGCAGGGCGGAGAGTGCGGGTCGGGATGTAGGGTTTCACCATGTCCTGGATGTAAGCCGGACCCGATCCATTCACAGCGTGGTACGTGAGCACCAATGTTTTGAACTGGGCAGCCACCAGTAGTCAGTGAAGAGCGCGGAGGAGTGTGTACTGCAGACAAATCTACTCCAACATGTCAGTTGTTTTCTTCTACTGACCCCAAGTGGCTAAAATACACATTTTAAGGTGTATGCAGGAACGAATAAAAACCAGACAAAAGTAAAACCTAAAACATAACCAATGTTTCACTTTGCTATTTCAATGAATGCCACTATGACAAGTACTTGGATTTAAAATGGATCCAAACACAAAATATCATTTGTAACACGCCTCCAAAAAGTGATTAGATCTCAACTTAGTGAAGTCAAATATGATGTTCATGGATGAACCAAAACAAAAGCGATACACAAACTCAAGTGATGTGACTTTGACACCAGAAACTCCCCCACAGGGAACAAGTCGGCGCCTCGGGGCTGTGGGGGTTTGTCCCATTTGTCAAGAAGACACAAAGCTGTGCTTACACCCGTCAGACTGCAGAGGACAGCGTTGGACTATTCAGAGGGACACCCGACATCACACCTGTTCGATGGAGGCACTGATGCAGGAACATACAGCCACAGAATTCATTTCCACCCTGTTTAAATGAGTACTTCATGTACTTTGAGTATTGTACATGTGAATTGTATCAATTTGATTGGATACATTTTGATATGCTCCACATCTCCATTGTGAACATTATGCACATTCTTAAGACGTGTGAAGTGATTGAGGCGATTGTGTGTGAAGTTAAAAAGTACGTCCTGCAGACTGTGGTCAGAATGAACATAAGCTACAGTGACATCGCATAATCTGACTTAAGAAGGAAAATGCAGTTGTGGAGATGTGATTGTAAAGACTCTGCCGCCGGTATGTTGCGTGCCTCATTTACAGGAAGTGGAGTGCAAGGCGGCGCCGGTTCAAACAGAACGTGCCACTTCTCATCGGCGCTCGCCGGACACGACGGAAGCTGCGTTTTCCCCTTTTTTTTTCATGCACCCTCTATAGAAAGAGGAAGCTCTGTGAGTGTGCTCTCGCGCTTCGTATCCAAAGCTCAGCCGGCGTCGTGAGAAGAGGACGAACCCGAGAGCCCCGATGGACGTCAACCCGGAGGCCGTGAGCTGCCTGGAGTCACGGCGTGTACCGGGTGAGGGGGAGACACGTTGTGTTTGTCATCTTCTCTGAATGAACCCCAATTTGAAAAGCGTCTTCTTTTACTCATTCCGTTTGTGAAAATACGTCACGGTCTGCTCCAGGGCTGTAGGAAGTATCATCTTTTGGTGCATTAATAGGGGACCTCATACTACTACATATTATATATATTGTGTGTGTTTGTGTGCAGTTGAAACAGAAACGGAGGCCGTGGAGGAGGACGTGTTCCCGGAGGAGGCGGCGCCCTGTTCCGTCTCTCCTCTCCACGCTGAGTCCTTAGATTTCCCAGACACCCCTGTGAGTCCGCATCGCTTCACCTTGCAGTTGTATGACGTTTTAATTTTCCCGGTAGTCAGACATGTGGTAATGCAGAGAGAGAGAGAGAGAGAGAGAGAGACACTACATGCACACGCGAGGTGAACCTCAAAAGGTTCTGTCGTCTATCGGCTATTCATCGACCTACATTTGAAGGGATTTTTAAGAATCCCACAAAGTACAAAAAATAATACCTGTCTGGACTTTTATTCTGCCAGAAAATGCTTTTAATAAGACACAGGAAACCCTGAACTGAACGGAAACATTTAACCATTGGGTCTTGTTGAAATTGAATTTACTTCCTTTTTTTCTGACCTCATTATGTTGAAAAGTGGTGAAGAAGTAACCCTGTAACAGTGCACATCTGGGGAAGGTGGCAGAATACAGAAGTGACAGTTTCTCTTACAAGAAAACAGGAGATATTTAAGGCTTCATGTGTATTATGTTCAGTGCATGAATATTGCAGAATCTACAGTGTTGGTCTGCGCCCCAACTTAGTGATGTTTGAACGCCTTTAATTTCAGACGTTATGCAGTCCGAAGGAAATGTTGGAGAGGAGGGTGGCGCTCCTGAAAGGCCTCCTGGAGGCCGAGGAAGTTTATCTCAGAGAGCTGGAGGCTCTGCTGATGGTAACACACGCTCACGCTCTGCAAAGACGCAGTTGATATGATTGTTATTAGCCTACTGCTTAACTTCCTCTTTTCTGCTCTCTTCTGTCACCACATGCAAATGAAAAATGCTTTTTAAGAGAACTCAATGTTGCCTCAAGTAGAATCGATCATTTTGAGTCCGCCTTGCTCTCCGAGGAACTTGGGAAACAAGTTTTGTACTCGTCAAGGAGCTCGGCTATTGGTAATTATATGCAGAGCATCCGACGTCACCTTCCCCTTTACAACTACAAATGGACTGTTATCCCTTGTAGGTACTGTTCCCCTTTTTTTTTTTAATGGAGATTGACACCACTCTCTAATGTACGTTACAGCTAGCTTGCCGAGATTAGCGTAACGACTGCTAGACGGTCCCCTGTTCAAAGCTATCAAAATCCACGCACATGCACTTCTGGAGCTCATAAATCACTTTTTTTTTTAAGACGAGCGAAGAAAATAAGAAGTCACCTAAACAGGCGACTTGTTATTTTCAATGTGTTATTTTCAATGTGAGTTCAATGTGCCAGACTGTTTCTAAAACCCGTTACTTCCTGCAATCCGGCCTTCCAACTGGTTAGGGCTAATGAATACAGCTGATGCTAGCTTGAGCTGTATATTTAGAACGGTTGATTAGGGAGCGTTTAAGGTGCAGATTTTGCTCCCCGTTACATAGCAGGCTGTCTGTTTCACACAACTTTTAAGCTGAATTTAAAGTCTCTGTGCGAAGATATGAGAAATGTGTTAATTATCTAATTTAACTGCTGCAAGAGATTGAAAAGAGCGCAAACTGCTCCTTCGTTAAAAACGGTTGTTTATTATGATTGATTGATTCAGCTTGTTCACACATTCTTCTCCTCCCTCGGCTTCTTCTCTGCTCGTTCTCGCCGACATTAATTATCCTTCAGCCTCCCTCCTTGCTCGGATCGATTTTGTTCAAACTTCTGCTTTTGCTGCAGCCCATGAAGGCTCTGCGCGCCTCAGCCGGGACGTCCCAGCCGGTGCTGTCCAGCCAACAGGTCCAGGCTGTTTTCTACCAGGTGCCTGAGATCAGAGACATGCACCAGAGCTTCTACTCCGGCCTGAAGGCCCGGCTGGCTGAGCCCGGTCCGGGGGAGGCCGGAGAGATGAACTTCACAGGCTTTGATCTGATGGTGGGCGACCTGTTTCTGAAAATGGTAAGTTGTACGTTTTGGGGCGATCTTCCACTTTGAGCCGGCGTTTTCCTTCAGTCGTCATTTGGTTGTGATCCCAAATTCCTCTGTAGCAGCGAGGGAAACTCACAGGGCCCAAAAGACGCTAAATGTCACATCAGTTTGCCCGCCACTACAACAAGAAGAAAAAAGAAGGGACATGCCACAGAAACCCAAAGCAAAGATCGATGATAACTTCTGCTTCCGCTTTGTCAAATTATGTTGCTACTTAATACTAATAATAATAATACTTAAAACCTGCCGAAAAAGGTATTTTTGGCTCTTGGCGTCCTGCGGTTGCATATAGTGAGCACAGCTAGTACAATGACACTATCAAGTTATTTACAATTTAATACCACGGCTTGTCATATTTTACACAGAATTGTAACTTTGTGGTTTTGTCTTTGTGTCATGCTTCAGTTGAGTTAGTTCTACCGTTTTCGAGCTGGTTGTTTTGGTTTCATGGTCCGTGACGTGTTTTGTTTCACTCTCACAACTCTTATCAACGGGATTTTCACTGTTTAGAAGAAGACAAAAGCCAAACATAAAAAGAGTAAATATTAGGTTGCACTAATGTTCCTGTTAAGTGACATATTTGATTATTTTGCGCATTGATTTATAGTTGTATCCACATGACTTGCACCGACGTATTTGGTATTTTTGGAAAACTCTCCACTATAATTTGAAATGACGAATTAATTAAGACTTTACATGACACTGATTCTTTATGATTCCTCACACGTGCATTATTAGTTTTTGGGGGTGGGGGGGTCGTATACATTTGTGCTACTACAAGAATCATGTAAACTTGTAAATCATGAAAACGTTTTGAAGCTATTAATGAGTTGATTTTGACCGGTAAAGCACAGGTGTAAATAATGAGGGTTAACGAGGGGCTCCAAAGTGCAGCAGCGGCAGCGGGGTTAAGGCTGTCTGTCACACCTGTGCGTGGTTTTCCTGCTGCGCACCTGGCCGGCCGGCCGGCCTGAAAGGGATCCATTCCTCTGTGCTCGGGTTGAACGGACACGCCGCAAAACTAGCATCAAACGAAAGCTAACGCCGTGTCTCGAGCGCTTTTTGAAAGTCATTGCCATGAGACAATATCGTAGATATGATCTCAAGTGCAAACTATGAGAGAGGCAACCACCGACAAACAGACCGGAAAGAACATGCAAAATTCCACCAAACTGCTTAGAGCCGCTCGAAATATCTGCGGAGTCGCATAGTTTAGCCACTTAACCATTTAACCACATCAGCAAGAAAACTCCCCTTTAAAACTCCTGCCTGGCGTGTTTTTAATGATCTTTTATTAGATACTCCCGGGGCGGCTCACTTATTAAGCTAATTTTGGTAGATGTCTCTGCAACACAATACATGAGACGCTTTTGACGTAACGTCCATAAATAATATATTTATACACCATCTTGCCTCGTCTTGGAGACTGTTGATACTAGAATCGTTGGTTGGTTGAATGTGCGGGTTACATTTGTTCTGCATTGAATTGTTTTTTCTATGCTATTTGTCGGGGCTGCACACACCTGCCCAGGTGTTGTCAGATATTTTGGCTGATTTACTCAACCAGTAAGATCTTGATGAACAAAATGCGTGAGGTAGAAATTACAAGATGAACTTTGCCCAGACTGTCAGCGTTTTTCCACACAAAGGACATAAAACACTCCAGCTCGACTTTTTTTTGTTTTTTTGTACTCTGCCCAGTCATGTTCTGGAAATATCTTTATTTTTCCAAATAATCATATTTATATGCCCCTTTCACAGCAGACGTGGAATCACACAAGTGGAACTCATAACATTGTCATGGTTGATTCCAGTAATTAGTGCAAGAATGTTAAAGAAGAAAGTTATTAGTTTACATCCACGTTTAAAATGTGAAAGAGCTCTTCTACGTTTTAGCTTCGTTTAACGGTCATATGTGCCATTTAAAGTTTTGTGAACAGGTTAAGGGTTCATTTATTGTCATTTCTACCTCTAACTCAAGCTCTGGTTCCGCACCTCATTTATTGGAAAACCTTTTGGTTGATCGACACACGTGGATGCTGTTCCCCCAGCTCACACCGACCATTCACCCTTTATTCTGCCCTCCCAGTTGAACCAGATCGGGCTGTACGGGGGTTTCATTGGAAATTACGAAAAGGCGGTTGAAGTTGTTCGCAAGTGCACCAACTCAGACCCTCGCTTCCGGACCCTGGCTCAGGTACCGCGCACTCCCCACATGCAGAGGAAACGCCTGCTGGGACGAGTCCCGTATGAGGTTTTCCCATCAAGTCTCACTCTTATCTCCACAGAGCATGATGTCCGCTAACGGCGCCAACCAAACTCGGACCACGTACACCTTAGAAGGTACATCATCCTCCTTTCAATTTCTTTTTTTTGGGATATCTCGATGGCTGACGGGGTCTGATTGTTGGTTTTTTGCAGCTCTGCTATACAAGCCTCTGGACAGAGTAACCAAGACCACCCTGGTGCTCCATGTGAGATAATAAATGCCTCAATTGACCTCCGTAGCTTCTACGGTTCTTTGACCGTCTTTCTGTTGATCAGTCTTTTATGGACGGTAGTTGAAGCACAGTACCGAGCACTTTTCTCTTCCTCACTTGTGGTCTTTCTCACCTGGCGACCTCGCAGGACCTCCTGAAGACGACGCCAGAGGAGCACGGAGACTACGCCTCGCTACAGGAAGCGCTGAGGTTGTCCCGCAGCTTTCTGTCCGGCGTCAACGAGAGGTCACAAAACAAACGAGAGGTCATGCTCAGTCACGCCGTGGTGAGGCTCGCAAAAGAAAAACCCAGTAGCAGGACATGACAACAGGTGTCCTGTGCATTGCAACCAGCAGAACGCCTTTTTGTGTTTGTGCGTCACAATAGAGGCGCCAGCTGATGCGGGACGGCTTCGTGGTGGACGCGGCCGAGGGGGAGCGCCACCTGCGTCACCTCTTCCTTTACACCGACCTCCTGCTGTGCACGAGGAACAAACAGGCGACCAGAGGGTGAGTGCGGCGGCGGAGAGCGACGGGGCACATGGGGGGGGAAAGGGGGGTGTGAATGGGAATGGGCTCGGCGTTGACAGCAGTGCACGTGTACTTCTAGGAAGCAGGACCAGTACAGGTTCTGCTGGTATCTGCCGCTCGCCGGCCTCAAACTCCGCTGGGTCGCCGACCAGGAACTCTCACCGGACGCACGCCTTCGCCTGCACGGCATCAGGACCAAGATGCACCTCCTCCGCCAGCAACTGCAGCAACACGCAGTACGTTTGCAAACACAGAGAGAGTTTTAAATCTGGTTGGGGTTTCACGGACAAATCAAATCAAAATGTGTTTCTGTGAAGAACGGGTCCAAGGGCTTGAGCGCCGCGGCTCGAAGCCGGAAGAAACTCGAGCAGATGGAGCTGATGCTGCTCACACACTCGCCTGTGCACAAACTGGAGCTGCACAGCCCCAGTGGCAAGGTACACAGATACACGCCCTATTGTCGTCACAATGGCAGGTTTGAACCATGACGACGGCTGAAATGAAGCAATCTGCCTCACCTTTCTGCAGAGTCACACCCTCCTCCTGTCCTCCCTGTATGAGCTTGAAGAATGGAGAGAACTCATTGAAAAACTCACCAAAGACAGTGAGTTCACATCTGTTCACCAAAGCTGGAGGCCTGGAGTAAAATTACCGTCTGGGCTTAAAACGCTACACTATTGCGGACCCAAGCACCTCCCTCCAAGGTCGCATGCACATCATTTCTGTGTGCGATATGGGCCTTTTAATTCAAAGCGGATTCACGTATTTTCTGTGTGTTGTTTGTCAGACATAGAAACTGTCCCTCCAGACCTGCTCACCCTCACCAGCGCATGTGTGAAGCTGAGAATGACCCAGCAGCCGCCTCTCCACAGCACACGCGCCGGTACGACCGCCGCCTCGGCCCTTTTCCTCACCGCTTTTCTGAAATACGACACACCGACCCCGCGGCCTTCTGGTTCTTTCTGATGCCGGCCGGCAAAAGAAAACCGCGTCCTTCCCGTCGCTGAGTTTCGGTTTGTGCTCAGGATCGTAAAACCCAGTGAGCCTCAGGATGTGTTTGTCTCTCACCAGTGGAGGACCAGAAGTCTTTGTGCGGGACTGTGAGTGTGACCGTCCACTCGGCCCGTGGCTTGCAGCAACCGGCCTGTATGTTTTTATATCATTTTAAATTACACTAAACCACATGTTGGTTTAAAAATAAATGAACAAAAAACAAAGTGTACATATCTGAATGATTTTGATTTTTTTTCTCCAGTTGCGTATGTTTGCGTGGAAGTGGATGGCTACGAGTTTTACGACAAACAAGCCAAGACGCACTCGTCAGTCCAGAGCCTCAACCCACTCTGGGACCAGGTTGGTTGTCTTGTTATTGAACGACCGAATGCAAGTTGCCCCTAGAAGTGAAACAAAAGAGACTGAAAGAAAAAGGCAGATGTGTCGGGCCGGAGTTCAGGCTACATGACGTCTAGACAGCGTGTGATGTGAGGCTCCGGGAGGGAACCTGATCTCCACTAAAGTCCAACCGGTAGCCGGGATCAAAGTCGAATAAGACGCGAATGCTCCCGTTGTAGCTCGAGCGCGCTGCCCTCGTGGCCGTGAGTTGACACCACAACGCCTTGTGTCCAAAAGGAGCTGTGTCTCCAGGTGGACGGGGCCCAGGTCCTGAGAGTGATCTGCGTGAGTCAGTCCGACCGAGAGGACCAATCCGTCCTGGGCAAAGCCTCCGTGAAGGTACGAAGACGGACTGGATCTCAGATTTATTATCAAATGAATGCTCCTTTTAAAGCTATAAAATGTGTAATGGCCTGGATTTGTTTAACCCGCTGGAGCTCCATCATAATCTACCAATGTAAGCATGCAGAGAGTGTGTGCATTAACTGTAAAGTTGAAACTCCTGTTTGTCCCCATGCATCGCATCCGTCCGTCAGTTGGACGCTACAACCCTGACCAAGGGATGGAGTAGACGGACTGTGCACCTCGGACAGGTGGAGGTGACCCTCTCCCTGAAGTACAGCCCCCACCCGGTCGAACCGCCGAGCGCCACGCCGCAACAAAACCCCGTCTTCTGTGTCCCCATCGACGCTCTGGCTCAGTAAGTCACAATAAAAGGCTTGAAACTGAAAGCCACAGATGAGTTGACAGTTTTGTCCCCCGGCCCCCCCCTTTTTTTTTATTTTAAAGCGGCCACATTGAAGAAGTGATGCGGTTTGTTGTGCCAGCTTCTGTAGAGAAGCAGAAGTGTAATCTGAAACGAAATGTATATATATTTTTTTCTTCCTCTCTATACTTTTGTCAGAAAAGAGGGGGTGCTCGTCCCGCACGTGGTGCGCTGCTGTGTGGAGGAGGTGGAGAGGCGAGGCATGGACGAGGTGGGACTCTACCGGGTTTCGGGAGACAGCTCTGACGTCGGCGCGCTCAAAAATGAGTTCAACAGCAGTAAGAAAAAGTTACCGCTCAAAACGAAGAAGATTGAAGGGTTGGACCAGACTGAGAGTCACTTGCCATGCTAGGAGAGGTTAGCATTTAAACGTGCTAATATGCAGAAATGTTGAGCTTCAGACCAGGATCAGAGTTTCATCTTTGCGATTCGTCCTCTGGGGACCATTAATGCGTAGAATTTCTCTGAAATCTGTGCCGCGGTTGATCTCACTACACTCAACTTCAACAAATGGGGGGGATTTTGCCGTTTATCCAAAAGTTGCTCACTCCGTCTTAAAAAAACTTTTGGAGAAAAAAAACTAGCTGCTGCTTTTCAGAAGTATGACAATGCGTTTTTTCACAAGAAATGAAGTGTAAGTGCCTAAAAATAGGACACAGTAGGATTGATGGCTGAGATGTGGGTTGTTCCCGGCTCAGATCTCCGTGACGCTGTCGCCAGGATGAGGAGTGCTGACGTGAACGTCGTCTCCGGGGTTCTCAAGCTGTTCTTCAGGGAGCTGCCCGAACCTCTCGTCCCCACGGAGATGTTTCAGAGCCTGGCCAGGACACTGGGTAAGACACCTCACAGAAACACGTCCTCGAGGCCAAAATACTGGGTAAGACACCTCACAGAAACACGTCCTCGAGGACAAAATACTGGGTAAGACACCTCACAGAAACACGTCCTCGAGGACAAAATACTGGGTAAGACACCTCACAGAAACACGTCCTCTAGGACAAAATACTGGGTAAGACACCTCACAGAAACACGTCCTCGAGGACAAAATACTGGGTAAGACACCTCACAGAAACACGTCCTCTAGGACAAAATACTGGGTAAGACACCTCACAGAAACACGTCCTCTAGGACAAAATACTGGGTAAGACACCTCACAGAAACACGTCCTCTAGGACAAAATACTGGGTAAGACACCTCACAGAAACACGTCCTCTAGGACAAAATACTGGGTAAGACACCTCACAGAAACACGTCCTCTAGGACAAAATACTGGGTAAGACACGTTGCAGAAACATGTCCTTTGAGAAAAAAATGGTCCTCCGTAAAAGGTCTTTATGGGAACATTTACTTGCTGTTTTGTAAGTGTTTTTTGTGTATTATCCAGCATCTTATGTACATTAATGTGATGCCCTCTATAATATTGTAATATCTTTCAGGTGGAGGCTATAAATAAGCGCTGTTGGCTCTCTGCCTCCTTCTGCACTTTGAATTCATTTTTATTGTTTTTAAAAAGTTATTATTAAAGTCACAGTTCAGCTTCCCCTGCGGCCGTCGATCAACCAGCATATTAAGTGCACCTGTTAGTCGCGCCCTCCTCGTCAGCTCCATCACAGCCAGGTGCCCACCCTGCTGCACCCACCTTCCCAGATCCACACGAGACTGCTCGTGTTTATTTGTTCTGATTGTCTTCTAAGGCAGCGATTCCCAAATTGTGGCCCCCTGGTGGGCCGCGAGAGGTCATTTACAATAAATAAATAAAGTTTTGTAATTTTCAATTTTTTAAAGTTTGAAATTAATATAAAATATTTATGATGCGGCACATTAGTTATGTAAAACATTAATTGATGAAGCACAAGCAAGCAAGCAAATACCTCGCGGAGACGAACTTTTGCTCGCGGATGTTTGATTTTGGTTAAATTCTCAAGGTCATTTAATCATTATGTTTTGATCAGAGTTGTGATTAAAGGTTTGGCTGCGCCGCGAAAGATTTTCAGATTTCAAAGTGGGCCGCGGCATTCTTGAGTTTGGGAACCGCTGTTCTAAGGGATTGAATGCGTGTTTATTCTTCATTCGGTATGAATTTGAGGCCATTGCACACTTTAGGTTTCTCCTTTTTCCTTGCGAATTACAATATACGGGACCAATGCATTCGCACAAATCTCTGCTTCCTGTCAGTCACCTAAAATGAATCTGCCAGTACATATAATCCCGAAAAACACCTCACAGTGTCTCCCTCCCGTGTAGCCATCCAGGACATGGACCTTCGGCTGGTGTCCATGCTGTCCGTGCTGGAGTCCTGTCCCCCGCCCAACCGGCACACCTTCCTGTACCTCCTGCACCACCTCCGACGGTCTGTCCCTGGGACGGGCGACATGCAACGTTATGTCGCGTCTGCTGGATTCTCACCGTGATCCTTCATTTGTCTTGTTTCTCCAGAGTCTCGGACAAGCAAGACGTCAACAGGATGTCTCTCATGAACCTGGCGACGGTGTTCGGGCCGAGCCTCTTGCGTACCCCCGTGGTGGAACACGGCCTCCTCGGTCCCAGCATGGACATCTCCCAGGAGCTGGTGGTGCAGGTGGGAATGAAGCGGCTAAAAGAACTGCTGAATAAAGAGGATGACTGACATTTTGGTGTTGCAACATTTAAAAAAAATGTTCTGGCATGTTTTATTTTTTCAAATCTTTTTAAAGATTTGATCTTTTATCTAATTTGATATGTAAGCAGTCATGTAAAACAATAATAATTCTTTGATTTATAAACTCCTTCAGGTCATCAAAGTTATCTGGAGCTTGATTAGACAAACTATCTACAGCAAAGTGGGGAATCTTTCCAGAGAAGCTCATTTATAGCACAAAGGTCAAAGGATGCTTTACAAACTGTGTGTGTGTGTGTGTGTGTGTGTGTGTGCGCATGTGTTCAGGTCCAGGTGGTTTTCAGCTACCTGCAGTGCAACAACCTCCCTGAAGCGTGGACGTCTCTGCCACATGACACAGACGATGAAGAGACCACCCACTTGTGAGACCACCAATGTCCCGGGCCGCCAGGAATTTGAAATACTGCATCTAAAGAAAAATAACCGTGGCAAAACTATAAGATAATTAAAGTATTTATTGATTTTAAAAAACAGATAATGTGTATTTTGTGTCTTCTGTTTTTTTTTTTATGATGGCATTTTTCAATATAATTTAAGTGCATCTGTTTCCAGGTATAACAAGCACATTTAATTCCACACATCTTTCATTATATACTTAAACATGCATTTATTTCGTCTCCTTTACCCCCACCTGCCTTAAACTCCTGGGAAAAAGAGGTTATTTAAATCTACAGTTGTTTTCCCCCCTCTGGCTTTTATGAGCCGGGTGACACAAGGAGTAATGTGAAGTTAAAATGTGCTTGAGGAAAAGTCAGGCTTGCAGATGTTTCGGGAAAAAAAGTTCGGAGGAGGAAGGGGGGAGGGGCCCGTCTCCCCTGAGCCTGAAAACCAATCGGTTACGGTTCAAATCCAACTAGACGGAGTTCACCACGAAGTGCACGCCTCATAAAAGTCGTTCACACACACACACACACACGGCCCATGTTCGACCCATCCGCGCCACAGATGGGGACTTTCTTTTCAACCCCACCACCTGGGCAGGCCGGGCTAGTGTTACCCCCCCTCCCCCCCAAACCTTAACCCCCCCCTAAACCTCCTTCCTCCACCCTTTTGATCGCTAATCCCAGACCCGACTTCACCTCTCCGGCACTACCAGACTCTGTGCGGACGCCATAACAACCTCCAGAAACAAAAAGAAAATGGTGGCTCACCCGTGCGGCCCTCTGCGCCGTGGATCAGCCGTCCCCTCTGAACCGGGGGCTGCCAAAAGGAAGTTCCGCTCAGCGGACTTTTTTAAAAGATTTTTTTTTTTACAGGAGAAGTTCCAGTCACGTCATTTATGTGGAAAGGATTTTCTAAAAACGGTCGAGTAGCATATCCCTATTAAAAAAAAGAAAAGTCAAACCAACGTGGAGGGCTTAGTTTTCTGACCTTGACGTTACTGTTTAGGAAGGTGAATTCTCAATTTAGAAGCGTGCAATTGTTCATCTGGCAAAAAAAAACAAAAGCAACAAGGATTCCTTCTCATACGAGCTCCTTAAAATTCAAAATAATCCCCAAGTATTATTAAAAGTCACATTTCTGACATTTTTATTTACAGTTTTACAGACTTTTGCAGTAACTGTCACTTTCGTGACCGTTTTTGTGGTCCACAGGCCCATATATATATATACATATATATGTGTTCTTTTATCACCTTGGATTTCAGGAGTTATTTAACTCTGCACTTTAGTCTACGCTGTTTAGGGGGATTTTCTTTTTATATGTTGAGCAAGAGAGACAGAAACATGCAGAGAGAAATCGCGTGACAGACACTGAAAACCGCATTTCACCCCTTGCTATTAAGCAATAACTTGTATTAAATGTACAATGGCAAATACTACCGGTTTGTGGTACAGTACATATATGCATTTATACGTGTGTGTGTGTGTGTGTCATGGTGCGGTTGCCCAGAGCTGTGCCATGCTTGATTAGTCCTAATCTAGCTGGGAGTCGGGTTGCTGTGTCGGCGGCGTGTCTGTATGGAAGGCATGCAGGCCGCGGATCACAGGGATTGACCCCGTGCCTCTCAGGTTAACAGAAGCCCCGCGTGTGTGCGTGCGTGTGTGCGTGTGTGTGTGTGTGTGTGTGTGTGTGTGTGTGTGTGACGGTGAAACCTGCTTGGACTTCTGCTGAGAAACCTGGTGAGGAGGAGATGTACAAGCTTTGAGAGTGAAGTGAAATAGGACGTGTGTGAGCGAGAGAAAAAGGAAGTGAGAGGATAAAAATACCAGTGCGTGTGTTTGCAAGCGGTCTCGTTGAACTGTGGCTCTGGCTGCGAGGGGAGGGGAGGGGGGGAGGGGAGGGGGGGGCCCTCTCTCGTAAAACCTGCCGCTCAGCAGGTTGTAAACATGATGCCACACACTCACAAACGCACACTGCCGGGCGGGGGAAGTATCCTACATGCCGCCGAACCGCTGGGCCTTCCCCGCCTCCTCCGAGCCCCTGACAAGTGTGTGTGTGTGTGTGTGTGTGTTGTTGTCGGTTTTAAAGGGTGATGTGCCCCCCTACCCCCCTCTCCCTTCCCGCCATCTTCTCCTGCTGCAGAACGGGCCGCGGGCTTAAGTCGTCTGTTAGTGTCTGTGTAAGTGTGTGTGTTCGGGGAGTTTTCGGGATCAAACCCTCATGTCGACAGAGGCAGCGCGAGGAGACGCCCGCTGACAGGTGCTTCCTGCAGCAAAGCAGCAGGTGCTTCCCTACACACACACACACACACACACGCGCACACACACGCACGCACACGCACGCACACGCACGCACAAGGGGACATGATTCTGCATGCACTGACTCACTCGCTCTGCCTTTTAGTCCCTGGGGACATGAGCCGGAACCCTGCACTCGACGGGGTACATGCTGACAGCTAGAGCTGTCGTGTCGCTGCTGTTGTGCAGCGTTTTCTTTTCTTGTGCGTCTTGTATTTCTTTTTCTCAGATGCTGCTCCAAATGTAAATCCACTGGGGAGACGCCTTTTGATCCAAGTAGTGCAACAACGTCACTACGATGATGTTCACCCAACTGGAGGGAAACACACCAATGGGTCCTCCTGTTAAGTTTGGGGTTTATTGTCTGCTTGTGACTTTCAATAAGATGTTCAACGCGAACATGAATCGAATAAACCATTTCAGTTTGTGAAATTCTATTTACTGCCATTTTGGGTTTCCTCACATTATGTTTTCTTTAGTGCTGTCCTTACAATAACACGGGTGGATAATAGTGATTTACTCAATTTCTTCCATGTTTATTCTTTGATTAAGATTTTCAGCATTTTGTCCTGCTTATCTCATCAAATTAAATATTAAAGGCCTGCATTTACTGCTTTTAGTTATGAGAGGGAAAAAAACAATCGCTTGCACTTTAATTCTTTTGGTCTAATTTATTTAGTGTTTAACATGTGTGTAGGTTTTTTAAAACAAAGTTGTGATTCATCAAAAGAATGTCTTCAAATGGCTGGTTGACCAATTCAAGGCAATATGAGGTGATGCAGAAATGGCAGCAAAAATGGTAACGAACATTCTCGTTATTTGTGTGTGTGTGTAATATATTTAGTTTGGGTCTTGATCATTTTTAAAAGTAGGTCCTTTAAAAAAATATATAACATTGGTGGTAGACGGGCAGCATTCGGTGGGTTTGACAGACTGAAATCAGCCGTCTGCTTATTGAAACAGTTGTGAGTTGTAAGTGAACCATAAAAAACGAGCAGAATGGAAGACCACAAGATAACCATCATAACAACCTCTGAATATTTTCAGTGCAGTTCCTATCGGGGGCATTGTGGGGCCCCGGAAGCTGCTGAAAGACATTTGTGTCTCATGAGTATTAACCCCCCCCCCCCCCTCCCCACGGACCATCAGTGAACTTTATGTTTAGTTCCACTGAGCGTACATCAGTCATCAGTCAGCGAATCTATTTTTTCTCTTTTTATTTTCAATCGCAGGCTTCATCGCGATGGCGCGGCCAATCGCCGACACGGGCGCCACCACAACAACATGGCTGCTCAACTAATAGAAGCTCTTCCATCTGTCTCGATGTGCCCCCCCCCCCCCCCCCCTTCCTCCCCCGGGCTGCGTGACGCCACATCTACTAAAATTGAAACAGGAGTCATGACGACCGGTCGGGCCGATGCTTTTTAGATCCTTATCTGAGGATGGAGGGTTAGTTTGGTCTCTGTGTCAGTCGTCCCCCGAGAGATCGTCCACGGTGTCGCTTTACCCCAAAAAATGAGACCATCTGCTTAAAAGAAAAATGTTTTTCCGTTTCAAAAGGAAACACCACATTTCTGAAAAATGTTTGATGCAAATTCTGTATCTTTTGTTATTTATTTATTCAGTTTCCACTGGATTTAATGGGTGCTACTTAAAGTGATCCAAGAATAAATATGATTTAAATATAAATAATAAAAAAAAACTTTATAGGACAAAAATACTGCATGGCATTTCAGTTTAGTCAGACTTTAATGTTCAAAGTGTTATATGGAGTTGGTGGAGGTCAACATGAGGAAACCTTTGTGTTCCTTCACATTTTAAAATGAGCATTTGAACGTCAACGTGTGTGTGTGTTTGTGCACCAAACGCCAAAGAAGAAAAGTCAAGCCCTTTTCTCCTAAAACTGTGAAAGGTGTTTTTGTGGTTTCTGTTCTTCAACCAGGACCTTGCGTCGAGCAGCCTGCAGCGGGGCTGCTGGGCGAGGGGCCGCTGGGCGAGGGGCCGCTGGGCGAGGGGCTTCCCTCCGTGGGTTCGACCTCTGCGTCCGTGCGAGTGTGTGCGTGCGGCACCGCTGTGGTTCGAGTGTCCTCCCCTTTCACGGAGTGTGTGTCCCCACCGTGAGGCTCTTTCTCAGCCAGCAGGTGAGGAGGGACGTACCCGGACAGGGGCTTTGTCGCCTCCCCGTGACGGGCGCGCTGGTGTTTCGGCGGGCAGCGGCCCCTCTTGTCTTGCCCGCGGAAGCCCCTCAGTTTGGGGCTCCAGTGTTCCCGCCACTGGAGGGCCAGAGTGGAGCGGTCGGCCACCAGGCGACTCTCCTCGGGGCCCCAGCCCCGCTCCCCCTCCTCCGCGCCGATCAGGAGGAAGGTTCGGCCCACGTGGAGGGCGGGGCAGCCGCACCCGAGGTCCCGGTCGGGGACCCAGAGGGACTGGGGGCCCCTGCGGACGCGAGAGGCGGACCCCGTGCGGAAGACGGTTTGGACGGAGATGGAGAACTGCCACCAGGGACCCGAGCGCTCCATCGCTTTCACCTGCACCTTCAGCACTGAGAAAGACAGAGGTGCAATTTACATTTTTGTTTCATTCACATTTTTAATTAATTTTTATTTTTGTTTGTTTGGTTCCATTCATCGGATTTACAAATTATCACATTAATAAACTAAATTAATGACAACATCATTCCTTTTTTCTTCTTTTTTTAACAGTGTAATGGATAAGCAAACTTGGCACCAACCGAAGTCCTTGAGACAATAGGTCTCCAAGTTCATTCTGACTTTAGCCTGAGAAGGCTGGCAGTATGAGACACACTCCTCCGCTGTAACAGAGAGAGAGGGAGAAACCGGGGGAGGGGGTATGCATCAAATGAGAGGGGATCATTTCATAGCGAGCATATCAGCACATGTCTTTTCCCCTAATTACAATATGGCCGCTTCTATTTGTCATCACAGTATCCTGTGACTAACAGATGACCTCGACCGCAGCAGGTGGGACGTTGCTCCAGCCGCCACTAGGAGGGAGTGGTTCGCCACCGGGGGACATCTTTAGTTTCCATGATCGATAAATGTGTCTGTTCAACACGAGGCGACTTTAACGGGGTCAAAGGGACATCTTGGAAAGTGATTTTTTTCTTTTTTTTTTATATTTTCATGGCAAAACCATCTTTTCTTTCGGTAAACGTGGCTACTTTGCCTTTAGAGGCGATGATCTGAGGTGAATTTTACTCTTTTGTCGAACTAGCTGTTAAACCGGGATTTTCAAACATGGTGAACTGCAGATAAAAGCGTGGGAGCTTCGACAGCTTTAATTCTGGACTAAAATCCAGAAAAAAAGTAAAAATGCAAGCAGATTACTGGCCCGTAAATCTACTCACCTATGCTGTACTGAGGTTGGTACATTGGTGTCGGAGCGACCTCTTGAATTCCTGCAAACATAAACACAGTTTCAGGTAGACAGACACCCCGAGACGCTTCAGTAAACCCACACGAGCCGTCGGGTCGTTGCGAGCAAGTGTGTGTGTGTGTGTGTGTGGTCTTTTTTATGGCCGAAAAAAACACTTTCTGACAGTCACTTAAACACACACATGTAGATGCAAACTTCTCTTTGGGTAATTTAATAAGGCTCGACCATCACTCCTTGTATAGTTTTGTCTCGAACACGTGTGTGTGTGTGTGTGTGTGTGTGTGTGTGTGTGTGTGAGTGAGCTGGACTGTATATACATTGTCCAGGCCTCCTGTAAACGTGCGCGACAGCGGCGTGATATCGCAAGTTCACTCGGCGCGCTCGGGTCTCTCACACAACTGGGCCAGTGACACCCTACACCCGCTCCTTTTAAAAAACAGGAAGGCGCTGTGTGTTTGTATGTGCGCGCAGTATATGTGAGGGGTCAAAGTGAGATAAATGCAGTGCGGCCCCCGTGAGTCGGGCCGGCTTTCGTTTGACAGATGGATCAAATATTTTTCTACATCGGCAGGATAGTTTTTTTAAAATTAATTACGCTTTTAGCTTTAGCTTTAGCTACCGTGGCTATCTCGGCGGCTAGCTCCGTCGTTGTTCGGCTCTGGTGCTCCAGCTCGCCGTTTCTCTCAAACTAGACCAGCTACTCTGTTCAAGGTGCGGATAAAAATGGTCCGGCGTGAGCTAACTTTAAGTTTGGCCCCTCTGCCGCGTGCTTTTTTCGGTCTGCCCGATCAGAGGCGAGGTGTTAGAGGTGGGGGGGGGGGGGGGGGCGAAGAGATGCTATACATAGCCTGAGATGCTCTGGCAGTAAAAACAAACAAGGTTTTCTTTCACACACTCCTTTCTCCGGGAGAGTTATGGGTCTGTGCCCTGTGATGGGGGGGTATAGTGGGGGTGGGGGGCTTTGAGCTACACAACAGGTGTGAAGCTGGCTCCCTATGTCACCTGATTGGGGCTTATGCAGCGCCAGGGCCCGCGTGGTTGTCGACACCGGCGCGATTAGCCGTGGATGCGCACGTGGATTAGCGCTCGTGAGGCTGAGGTTCCACGATCCACTTGATCCGCCGCTGATCCCACATCAGCTGCAGATGAGGTTTCCCTGTGGCGGTCGGCTCGTGTTAGCGCTGCTATGGAAACCGTCTCTAGGGATGATGAAAAGGGGACACGCCGGGGGGATTGGGCCAAATTAGCCCGGACAGCGGCGGCCCCTTTCATATTGAGCTACCTCTTGATAAAGGCTCACCGAGCTTGATAGGGGGTTTAATCCATTTGGGCCACGAGCAAGTGTGGTTGAAGGAGGAATGAAAGAGGTCACTTTGTCGTGATCGACCACAAACTATTAAAAGTCTGATTTATTTGAGCAGGGCGGCATGCGCTGAATGCAGAGAGGACATTTCTTTTTTAAGAGGAGTTAAGAGTCGTAATCCAAATTAAAACTTAATTTGATCTGGGAACCAATCCAAATGTATTCTTCAGGGCTCAATCAATGCTGCTCAATGGGTCTTTTTTATTTTTTAATATCGTGGCATTGAACTGACTCAGAACGTGAGCAAACATTAACACTGGCAGTCGACTTACGTATGCAGGGTCGCAGAGGGGACTTGCCCTGTTGGTACCCCGGGGCGCAGCGGTTACACCTGAGGCCGGTCACCCCTTCTCGACACAGGCACTGACCCGATGTCTGATTGCACCAGCGGCCCACCGCTCCCAAAGGATGGCACTGACATGCTTAAAAAGAGAGGAAAAAGACATCAAAATCACGACGTGTGAAGGGTGTTACAGTTGGGGGCGTACTCGTGGGTTTTCACAAACTATTTCACATTTACGCAAACAAGTCGGCGTATTTTGCACGCGTTGAGTTGCGGATATATTTAGCAAAAACTTTATCTCAAAGTCAGGTTTAAAAAGCACCATTCATCAGTGATGGGACCCAGATGTAGTCCTGTTTGACAGCCTTCGTCCTACAGGAATGTCCTTTGAGAAAAGACCTCTATAACACCGCGAAAGCTATTTGGCAGCTTCCTTGTTGGGTAAACAAAGACAAAGTCTGCTGTAGAACTATCAATGGAATGGCACATGATGGCAGCGAATGGTTTGGTTACTTGGCAATTTGCAAAATATCCAATTAGGTCCATCATTATCAGGTGGAGTATCTTAAGTTATACATTTTGTCGTCCTTTAATGTTACATATTGTGATGCTGTCTAATGGTTACTGCCTGAATTTGCCGTGGTTCACATCGCAAAGCTTTGTATTTGCAGGATAAGACCCGGTGAGAGAAGAGTGAGAGAGGAAGCCACACTTCAGCGGCTCTGTTCGCACTCTAGTTATATTTACACAAATGCTTACATCAAGTCCAAACAACCCGACTGGATAGGATGAGTAATTGGGCTCTGCAGAGTCACTAAAATATATTATATATATATATATACATATACATATACATTATATATATATATTTATATATTATATATATATATATATAACAGGGAAAATTATTTTTAAGAAGCTTCCCAATGGAAACTTCGACAAGACAAAGGTTGTTTGCACCTTGTGCAAACCGGAGTTAGTTTACTGTAGAAGTTCTTCAAGTCTCAAATACCACCTAAACGCAAAGCATCGCTTAGCTAACGCGGAAGATGCCGGGCCAAGCACTGATGTAGCGCAGGGGAAGAGTCGTCAGTGGATTGCCACCAGCTGCCGGCCCAACAGCGTGGTAGAAGATGACGGGCTCGAGCTTGTTCTTCAGGCGGTCACAGGTGATCCATCTCACGAACTACCTGCTAGGCGAACTATCATGAGGAGAATACATGACCAGCACGCCCCTGGTCTAATGTGCCACCTGGCTTGAGAAACCTGTTCTCAAAGACTTACTTTTAGTAATTATTTGGGTAGCACACATATTCTAAATGCCTTCGGCAGAATTCAAATGAGCCATTTTAATCTAGATTAATTCCAAGATTACAGTGAGATTAATCTAGATTAAAGAAATTAATCTATGCCCACCACTAATATATATATATATAGTTTCATGCATTAAAAGTGATAGAATATGAGGAACTTCAATCATAGCTTGTGTTTTTTGTGTCAAGCTCAAATGAGCCCATTAACTCTGGATATATTGGGCCCGTGTTCAAGCTCCCACATGAGCATACCAGAGTGTCACAGTCACTTAGGACATGTGACGAGTCAAAGGTCAGAGGTCATGGCGGATGCCAGCCGGTGGTAATGATGGGAATGCAGGTGGTCGAACAGTGGGGTACGGGAGTGTTTTTGCGTGCATATCGCTTACAGGAATAGCTGTCTGCTCTCACAATGTAACCACCCTATAAACACTTCGGTACAGTCGAGACAAAGTGGGGCATGTACACACACACACACACCTGCAGTCTGACACAAACACTGTCTCTCACTCTATGATTTGCTTTTCATCCTCCGAGAATGCACAGATAGTGTGAGACACACACACACACACACAGACTAACGTTGGCAGGCCTTGCGGTGGTTCAGCAGCTTGCTTTGGTCGCGCGTGTATCCGTTCTGGCAGTACTGGCAGTGGCGTCCGGCCGTGTGGTGGCGACACTTGAGGCACACGCCCCCGCTACGCCGGCCCGACTGCTGAAACACCTCCATGCTGAAGCGGCACTTGTTTGAGTGGCCGTTGCACTCACAGGCTGAACAGGGAGGGGACATAATGAATAAGTAAGCAAATGTCAAAGTTAAATTGTGACATGAAATCCAGCACCTTACACGGGTACAATAGTTCATTTTTTCTTTTAGTCACGTACGCTCATATGAGGAATACAACTCCTAATATCGCCCTGATGATGTCATTTCGACCTCGACTTTAAGACGCATTTATAACAGAAGGCTTGTTTAACAAAATGTCAGTGTAGAGACATAACGCATAAATGTTTAGCATTCAGGACGGGTTTAATGGAAGACACTGTCCAGTTGCATTGTGGGAAATCCTTGCATTCTGCAATAGGATGGCGTACTCACCCACACAGGGGTTCGGGTGCGTGGGTGTAGCCCGATGCCACGGCCTGTCGCAGTAGAAATCCTCACACACGTCGCAGTCTTGCCCCGCCGTGTGATGCTCGCACACGCACACGGCCCGGCCAGTGTCGTCACGGCGACACGTGGAGGCGTGTCCGTTGCATTTACACCTGCCGCCAACTTGCACGTCCGAGAGGGCCAGCGGGGCTCGGGCCGCGGAGGGCGGGGCCGCCTGCAGATTCCTCGAGCTTTGTCTGGTGTTGAGATTATTGTTCCTCCTCTTCCTCAGTTCCCGCCCGTTGTTGTTCCGGCTCCGCCCCTCAACTGTCCAAACGCAACCACCGTTGGGGCAAGGTAGCCAATCATTGCTCTCTTTCTTGATACCACGCCCTCTGGCTTTACCGCCTTTCTTTGAATAAGTGAGCGTGTCTGTGCTTAAGCTACCACCCCCTTCTTTGCTGGTCACATTGTGTCCATCTTTGTCTTGACCTGACCCTTTATAATGACCCTTCCTCCCATGTTTGACCGCTTTCTCCCCTTTGTTCCTCCCACTTATCACTGATTTTTTTGTGTCCCTCTCAAAAAGTGCCAGTGTATTATCTGCATTCAACCGGTCCCCCTGAGCTCCAGCGTGCCCCGTGGAGCCTGATCTCCACCTCAGAAGACCAGTCCTTCTGTCATCATCTGCGCCGCCGCGCCATCGCGCTTCCTCTCGCTTATCGGAGTTGCCCACCTTTACCTCTTTGGACATCCGGTGGAAGACCACGCGGATGTCGGTGGCCGTCACCCAGTCCTGGAGGGTGTGGCTGTGGTCGAAATCGGGAGAAGACGGCCGCCCGTCGAGGGCGGAGAAGGCCAACACCATGCCGCCCCGCTGCTTCTGCAGGGGCCGAGGGTCGGAGCAGAGCGGCTCCGTCTCTTGGTGCCTCGTCTGGGCCACCGTCTGGGAGGGCAACCCAAAGTCCCCGAGGCAGTCGCTGGAGTAGTGCTGCATCGGCCTCCAGGTGCGCCCGTAGTCCATGGACTTGAGTATGGAGATGGAGATGGGGTCCGACGGCTCCCCCCGTTGGCAAAACTGCAAGCTTATGTAGGTGATCTCGAAGCGTCGACCCAGAGCTAACGAGAGGACCCAGTGCCCGGTGTCGTGACCTCCATGGGGCGTCCAGCAGGTGAGGTTGTGGGGATTGTGCAGGTCCGTCAAGGTGGTGATGCCGCTGTCACGATCAGGCCCATGCAGTGAATGGCTAGCGTTGGCCGAGACGCCATAGGCGGCGTTGATGAACTCCGACAGGCAGTGCCGCGGGCGGCCGTCTACGTAGTAGCAGGGGTCATGAGGAGAGGTCCAGCTCAATGGGGCGTGAGAAAGGGAAGAGGAGACGAGGGACGGAGGGAGGAAAGGGAGGAGCAAAAGGAAAACGGGGAAGAGAGAGGTGGAGGGGGGAGGGGAAAAGGGCCGGATCATCATGTTATCGAGCCTGTGGAAAGAGAAAAAAAAAAGATGAGGATTTTTAAGAGAGAGCTGGATCATAAATCATAAATCAAGTGATTGATTTATATCACTTGCATTTGAAGTTGAAGAAGGAAATTTAAGACCTGTGCTTTTCATGGAAAACACACAATGCCAGATCACCCCATTCCTTCAACTGCAGCTCATTGGCTTTCAGAAGATGCCAAGATCTCATCCCATAAAAATGTGATCGCCACAGTAGTGTCGGCCACTGGTTTGAACCCACGACCTCGAACGGCTTTTAGGAAATGCATCCGCATTAAAACTCCCCTCGAGCCCCGGATAGGTTGGACGCGCGCGAGTGAAGAAGGACGCGCACCCGGCAGGTCCGTCCGAGATGACAAAAAACACGCCCGACAGCTGGCGCTAAACCCAGAGCCCAACATCCATCACGTTTATGGCTCCCCTTTTCAAATCACTTTACCGTCGGTCAGGGCTGCGGGCGAGCGAGGGGGCCTGAGCGTGAGCGATGTGAAGTGTTATTGAGCAGAAAGGAGGATATGAGAAAGAAGGAAAAAAAAAGACTTGAGGGGGAGGGAAGGAAAGCTGTGGGAGATTAGTTTTGAGGATGGTAGGAAATGATTTATAGGTTGAAATGTGTGTTCGCCTTGAGCCCCTTCACGGATACTTCCGTGGTTAAAGACAAACACGGACTTGTGTACGTCCGAGCAAATCCCTTCCCCGTCCCTTGCAACCGCTGATGAGTGTAATTTATCCCTCCGTCAAAACTTGATACCGGAGAGCGTTCGTTTTGGCATGTGGACAAAAACGAAACAATGCGTGTGCTTTCTCGGGAAGCAGTGATTTATTGTTGCACCGCTTGCATGAAGCCTCGAAGCACATTCCCAACAAGCACTTCCATAACATGTTTCATGCAAAGAAAGTTCAACACCTGCCACTTGTGCTTTTGTGTCACTCTCGTGTCTTTCCCTCTCAAGGAGAATGTCACTTTCTCGTCTATACCTTCCCCTCCACATTTGAAGGCGACCTTCTCCATGCCCTTCCATCCCCCGGCACATCTATCACCTGCCCCCTTCATTCGGTTCTGGGAATATTCTTAACTGCTGCGAGATTGATGGCGTCCTAACAAGCGTTTGACACTGACAGCAAAGTCAGCAGGGCTGCATAAACCAAACCCGCAAGAGGCAACGGGGCCGAACGCCTCTCCGGCCTCGTCATCCCGCTCAATTAGCCGGCGGCCGAAACCTGAGGCTTCGGAGCCGCGTGGTCCCCCCGAGGGGGCCCGAGGAGGAGGCCCGTGGCGCTCCCTCTGCTCGCCGCTCTGCCGCGGACCCTTCCAGAAGCAAAGTGGATCAACGAGGACGAAAGCCAAGATCGGAGGGCACACCGGGGGGGGGGGGGGGACCCTGTTCTTTTGCGGCGTTGCTGCAGGAAACGCTACAAGCTCCGAGTCCGGCGACTGTGACCCCCCCGGTGTCACCGAGCCACATTCCCGGAGTCCAGAATGCCGCGGCCGGTCATTCCTGACGAGTCGCGACAAGCCCCCGCGGGGGACCTCAACGGACTGATTTAAAAAAACAGGACTTGAGGCTCAGCTTGATCGGCTGATTCATCGCCACTCCGGTTTCCAGGCACCGGTTGCACGAAGATAGTGTGAAAACGGATCGTGAGCCGGCTGGAGGGCAGCGGAGGATTCAGGGGGTAGGTGGAAGAATTCGCTCTGGATCAGGACTGACAATTGAGCGTAGGGGGTCCGAGGATGAAAGGAGGTGGTTGTTTAACATTCCCATGACATGCACTTGCTCGCGTCCTTTTTAAACATCGGCCCATTGCGACCACTTTGATGAATGGATGTTCCTCGCAGAGAGGCCCCTGGGGTTTTTTAATGCGCCCCTCTAGGCCGAATCCAGACTCTCTCTACTTCCGTAACCAGATCGTCCGTCTGGCACCGCCGCCGTAGCCCGCCGGACACGGTTTCCGCAGGGTTTTTTCTCCGCTGCGTTCCATAAATTCACAAAGCCGGGGGTTGCGCGTTGAAGACGAGCGAATTCTGAATTCTTCGCAGAGTTCAGTTCACGAGTATTTCACACCGGCCCTTTTGTTGATGCAAATCAACCCACTACAAATAGCGCGTGTTTGAAAGAGGCCATCGCCCCCCTCCCCCTTTGCCTTTTTGGCCCCCCACTCACTTTAAGGTCTAACTTATAAAACATAACGGTTAACAAAAACAAATATGGTTTCAGTTAGGAGGGGAAAAAAACCTAGTTTGGAAGCAACTTGGCAGCGATCGCCGTCTTTCAAAAAGCTTACGCAGCCAAATAGTGGTAAGATGAGATCAACATCTCCAGCGGGTGATCTTTAGAAGCAGCTATGCTTGGCTGGCGAGGGGCTGGAAAAATACTTGCTGACAACCTGGGGGCATGTTTACAGCATAGTCGATCGGAGGAGAGCGACGCGCTCGGGTTTGTGTTTCCTGAAGCTGTTCTGCTCCTATTCCACGTGTGTCCGATGAATGTCAGGGAGGGAAACAAAAGCATTCCTTCGTGGAGATGGCATGAACTGATGGCATATATTAGCTTTAGAAGAGATTCCCCCGCCTGTCATTTTGTCTTGGGAACGTTTAAGTAAAATCATACCTTTTTCGTGATCTAGAATTACAAATCTCAAATGGTTTTGTGGAGATATCTGAGGTGCTGCCGGTTTGAGACCATTTAAAAACGAGCCTCCCCCATGTTGAAGAACGTTTGACAGAAAGCTCTTCATTCAACACTAAGATTGATGAGAACCCCTTGCTGGGGATAAGTGTGGGATGAAAAAGTGTAAAACATATTTGTTATATTTACGGGGGGCAGACCCCCATTGATCAGCGGGACGTGTGACTCCAACTGGTGCTAAGACGCATAAGAGAGATCTTCATATCTGTTTATTGCCCCGAGGTGTCGTACGTCTGTTTTTTTGGGCTTATGCACGACCCCTTTTCCATGTAGCCCATACCGAGTCCTCTCCTACCTGTAAACTCTCTTTGGCCCGTCCACACTGTTGGGCCGTCTGACCCCGGAGCTGCTCTGCTGAGCAGATGAGCCGGCTCACACGTTTTAACATTCCTCGTCATGGGGGAGCAGAGCGGACGCAGATATAAGACTGAAGGGTGAATCGCACAAACAAACTCCCAGGAATCTCCCCGGGTTCCACGCTGCAGCTTTTCTCCAAGACGCGGAGCCTCGATAAATGACACAGGCCCTGTTTCTCTTTTCAGCCGACACGTTCGAAGCCGAACCGAGGGGCACCTGTCGGTGCACGTTACCACGCTGACGCCTTCTTGATCAGTTGCGATTGTCCTCCGCCGGTCAGAAATACAACACTGGGCTTCGGGCTGAGGAGAGGGAAGCCACGCACGCGGCCTGTGTTCTCAAAGACGCATTCCTGCCCGCACAGTGGAAGCCCATCTGTGTGTCACTCCGCACGGAGCGGATTCCACGGGTTCTGTTTTAGGTGTAATAATCTAATTTTAGTGTGGCGGCCCGGGGAGGTGAAAGCGACGTGGACGGCACAAAACCGGATTGTCACTGCTTGTATCCGGAGGCCCGCTGTCCTTCACGTCTGCACCGCCAACAAAACCGCCAATCCCCCGCATACGGAAGGTGTCTCGGCCTTGGTGTTGACCCAGGAGCCCTGCTTACTTATTTTATTTGAATAAAAAAACACATGTTACACTTGATATTTGGAAGCGAGTTTCCTGTGACCCCCCCCCTACCTTCCGCCCGCCCCCCCTCACAGGCTCATACAAGTTGGCAAGACCCTCTCCAGCAGCTCCAGCCTCACATGTTGATATTGAGGAACAGATGGAAATGAAATCATTGTGATTTCATGTTGCAGTCACGCCAACGACAACCTCGGGCACGATGGAAGTAGAAGTGAGGCCTCGGGCTGGTGTCAATTGAATCCACATAATGTCCCACAGGGGGGGTTAACACAGAGGAAAAAGAAAACATAATAGTACTCCAGCGCTGCAACAAATAACTAATAAAAAACACATGATTATTGCTGGCTAATTTATTGTGTTGTTTTAAAAGGGAAATAACGTGTCTGCTTGTGTGCAATCTAGTTAAAAACAAACGTAAGGTCCCGACTGTGTATGATTGCATGCATTAGAAACATGTGCCCCATCATACAACAAATACGCAATCGGCCTTGTGTATCTATTAAAGCAACTACGGTAGATTTTCTCTTGGATACAAGTGCCGCAAAGGTTTTTGTTTTTTTTAGGAAAACTAATCAACCACAGACGTTAAAAAGAAAACAGCCCGCAGTCACACGCACCTCGTGGACGTTGTGTTTACCCGAGAATAATGATTCACGTGCCCGCGGTTCATTAAACATTAATGTTTATCATATTTAGGGTGATTACTTTGGCAAGAGCTAATAGTGACGCCCGGAGCATAATTGCCTCATTCGGTGCAGCTAATTGCACTTGTTAAGCACAAATTCTCTGCAGTCATTTAGTTTTTATCTCACAGAAAAGAACAATAATATTTACACTATAAGGTTATCCCTGTTTGATCAAACAACTTCTCTATTTTAAAAAGAAAAATCTTATCAATTGGTCTTGTGGTGTGTTTTGCTGTATGGACATTTTTTTAGTTGTAAATCCAGTCCGTCTAATCAAACTATCGTCAAATTTAATGTTTTACTCCATCCGCAACATGACTAATATACACGTATTAAATCGCTTGTAATGATATTATGATAACCGTGGGATTATCCTAGTAGCAACATGTTTTAATAATTTGAGTAAAGACGTGAGCAAGTAAAAAGAATAACTTGAATTTTTACATAATTTATGGGAAAATAATTTACGGCCATAAACAAAACTTCAAAAAACGTATTTCATTGGCTTTAATTCTGCCATGTTTGTGTGCCGCAATTACATTTAGAGGAACGATGTAATCTAACAAAATATGCATTGCTACAACCGTATAGCATAATTAAGTATGTATAGTTAATAACAAATAAATTAAGAAAATACGCGCAAATTGGCTGAATCAATGTGACCGATTAAAACAATTGGCAATGTACTTAATCCGTTTGGTAAAATATTAGCTCATTTCAACAGAAAACCAAAAGCAGCGTTTCGTGCTTTTCTTTTCATATATTTAGCAAATAGAAACACTAACGCGCGCCTTTTAATTGACCTCATTGCCAAAACAAACCCAGCCGGTAATTTCGTCTATTTACGCGCCACTTCTGCGTCACCCAAAACTTCCCAAACGCCTCAAATAGCAAAGTCCAGGGGCAACAAAAACCTTCGGAAAGGAGGAAGGAACAAATCGGCTCACCATGTGCGTCCCAGTGATTCTCCTTCTCCGGATCATTAAGAGAAGCGCAGCGGCCAGTGTCCGGACATCCAGCTCCAGCGCGTCCGCAGAGGAGCACAGCAGACGGAGAACGTGCCGAGAGGGGAACGCACCGGGGTACAGATGGGGGAGGAGGAGGAGGAGGAGGGGGGAGGAGGGGAGAGAATAAACGGACGGCATCAACTGGGAGGTGCGTCTCTCCTGGCGTGAGCCACGGAGGAGTCCCCCGCATCCTGCGTTACGCGCAGCGCGCGTCTGCCACGCTACTTTACAAAGGCTAAAGGTATTAATCAAACTCAAAGGAACAGACTCGTTTCCATTATGCTGATTGTCTTTCTAAGGTCTAATCCGCAATGAGTTCGTTTCTATAAATCTGACAAACACATTTCTTCCTAAATGCAATGCAGTAAATACATATTTTAAAGTAAAGTTTATTGTGAGGGTTGGTTGAATTTTAATTTAAGCAAAAGGGGGAATAAGTGTTCTGATTGCTTTGTGGATGCAAAACGTGGTTCAGGGGCCATTTTTTCAGGGGAGTTTTTTTTTTTTATAGATGTTCTTACACTTCGCCTCAATGCAGGACTTCCTGTTTTATTTTTTGTGTTTTGGCTTTAATTTTCCACCACTGTCCGCTTGGTTAACCAAAGTTAAACCTCCCAGGCAACTGGCATTACATTTCACAATGTACTTCTGGTTTTATTTAAACACTAACGTAATTAAGTATTCTTCAAAGTGTTGGACTCTTATTGTTGCTTCATCAAAGTTTTGAGGAAAATAAATCCATCTGTGTAATTTATTGAGCATTTACTAACTACGTAATCAGAACTGTTAACAGCAGCTGTAATATAATTCCAATAAAACATATTTCATATGTCACTAAAACCTTCTGGCGCATGAACATACGTTACATCAGCGCGTTCCAACAAAT
The DNA here is from genome assembly GCF_964276395.1 of Gasterosteus aculeatus. Lineage (NCBI taxonomy): Eukaryota > Metazoa > Chordata > Actinopteri > Perciformes > Gasterosteidae > Gasterosteus > Gasterosteus aculeatus. The sequence goes on along the minus strand of NC_135694.1, from coordinate 4,922,417 downwards.
ACAGACAAAAACAAGTTTCTCACTTCAAATAATAAAAAACTTTAGCACAACATCATGTTTTCTATGAAGCAATTGTTCTCGGTTAACTATGAATTAAAACTTCCATCACTTGTATAAAGTCAAAGTCATTTGATAGAATGCTCATTTATTGGAAAAGAAACCAATTTCATGGAAGGTGTTGTTGCAAGCAGGAAGTCAGACGAGCTGATGTCAACGCACTTGAGGGCAAACTGGAACAGGTTGATCTCATTTAGAGACAAGTGGCTTTTTTTTAAAACTTTCAAGGCAGTTCAAGACTTAATTTCAGCATTTTGACCCTGCACAGATCTTTTCACCTTCAGGTTTATTACCACAGGCGGGCAAATTGAGCACACGGGGGGTGGGGGGGGGGGGGGGGGGCGGTTGCGATAGTCTTATCTTGGGTTGTCCAGGCAAAGATCTCACTCTCCAGTTTGCTCCAATTACCCCTCAGTGGAATAAGAAAAATGGTTGAAGTTAATTGGCTGCAGTGGATCGTTCTCAGATGTGAAGCAAAACTGATACAGATGGAAATATAAGAAAGAGAATTGAGGAGGAGGGTGGAGGAGGAGGAGGGTGGAGGGAGGGAAGACGCTTGATTGGAGAGGAGAAAACTTTCCCAGAGAAACCCATAAAACTGATTGATGACTTCCCTCGAGGAATGTTTCCCCAGGTGTGCTTTGTGTGTGCGTGTTGTAGTAGTTACAGCGCAGTTAAGAAATGCTATCCTTGGACGCAGGACAAGCGCAATGAAGCAAATTGAGAGGTGGGGTAGCACGTGAATGCGTCAACAAAGGCACAGAGGTGGGACTCAATCGGTACCATTTAAATCACCCAGATCGATGACAGAGACGATCGCTGAAAATGAAAGAAGCACAAACGTTTAACTGATTAAATAAACACTTCAGGTGGTCCTTGACAGGTGCCTCATCCTGCCAAAGTCTGCACCCCGCGGCTAAGCGTGTGCTCCGAGGCCCACATCATAATAAACAAAATACCACAGAGGCGTAATTATAAAAGTCAACTTTAAGCCTCTTTGACGGGATAAGAGCAGATTTCACAACACGGGTGTGTGTTTGATGGATTGCCTTTGCTCAAATGTTAAGAGGAACAATGTGGCATTATGCTTTGGGTTGGTGATCAGATATGAATGTGATGACACATAAATAAAAGCGATGAAGCAATGAAACGGCGTGTACGTACTAAAAAGAAACCGCAAGTGTTTTTATTATGAAGATAGAAAAAGACATGTAGGTAAAAATGAACCTCCCTGATCGTATCAGAATGGAACAGATGGAGGTTTTAGATCTATAATTCTATAACTGAAATGAACAAAATCCATTCTTTATGGAGGGAATTGTCAATTCAGAGTAAAGGAAATGCTGATGTAGACATGGGTGCATCTCAAGGACCCTTGTTAGGCCTCTTTTTATTTAGATTATATCAATGATATCCCTCAACATTGGAGATGTAGAAGACACATGTGCAAAAATTGAAGATTATAATTAGCATTGAGCAAAGTTTTGAAAACGTTTTGATTATATTCAAATTTCTTTATTTTCAAATTTCTTTATTCTTTAATTTCTTTCTTTATTTCTGTAAACCTACTTTTTCGGTTTACCTGTGTCTTCTATGGTTTAACATTACGTAATTTGTAAATAATTTCCAATAAATATCTTTAAAATATATTTTAAAAAGGAGATCTCCCCAAGCCGTTTGTTTAAAAACCCCAAAGTCTGCATTGAAAAACTGAAACGATGATTGTGTGCTTTACTTTGGGAAACGGAGGTTCGAGCGGCTGTCAGGAGATCCTCTCTTAACGCGGAGACGTGTCTCACGTGTCCCGTCCATTTCAGGGGTCGCCCTCCGTCGTCAAAGTACGTCTTCTAGGGGATCGAGTTCCCGACCTTCTGTCCTGAACCTCTAATCAATCTCAATGATCACCTCCGGACCCTGAAAGTTAACATCAAAAACACACAACACGGGCTTCGTTCGTCAAAGAAATCGAACCCTATTCTTCTCTTGATGGTAACTATTATGATTTTGTTGTAAAGCAACGGGACATGTGCCTGTAATAAAAACACCTCGACTGAAGGCTTTGGCTCTGAATCATGGTTGGCAAAAAAAAATAAGAGTGGCAAATTACCCGGGTTGCCATGAAACCAGATGCATGATTTCTTCCCTGACTGTGTGCTGGCAGGTGTTGGATGGAGAAGGAGGGCAGACTATCGCCGCTGCAAAGGAAAAGACATAAAGAAACTTGATTTAACTCGCTGCGTCTAAGGATCAAAGATCGGGGTTGAAGCTTTGAATCAGATGAAGATCAGCCTCCTGCTGCTACAAAACACCCAACGTCTTTAGGCCATTATCTAAATTTAAAAATGAGAAAGTAACTCAAAGCAGAGAATACGGAAAAACTAGTGAAAAGAACGTTTTTTACTATTAAATGAGAAACACATTTGAGGCAATGGAGCTTGTCCAACTGAAAGATCAAACTTTATATAAAGTTAAATGACTAAATCGCTGCCAATGTCAACACTAAAATATTACATATGCTCTTAGTTGTGCCTCAAAGGAAGTTGAGCATGTAATGCATGAGTGGTGTCGACAGATGTTGATATTTAAAGTTGTGTCATGTTGAAAAAGAAACTACAATTGCATATAAAAACAACAACCATAAACCCGGATTAATGGTTACACATTTCAAGCAGTCACTTATCGGACTACTAGAATACGTCACAGAGCGAAGATGAAAGTGGCTTATGGTAAAAGTATTTAGACTGCAGCCTTTCATCAGCCAACGTTTGATTTGATTGTCAGGCAGCCGGGGCTGCAAGGTTGGATACGTTGGTGACTAATGTCACATGATTACCGGTAAAAGAATCAAAAATAGAAGGAGCAGCATTTTAGAAAATGTGTAAAAAGCATAAATAAATGCCTCAAAACCATTGTGGCTTAGAGCGATCGTCTGGTACGCAGAAACTATTTATTCTTTATACTTGTGCAAAGATATTCAAACATCAGTGTGATTACACCAATATAGAAATTCAGATTTATATAGATCCAGCAGCACTATATTGTTATTTAAGTTAAGCTGTGCCAGGACTCCTTTTTCATATTTCACAGGTTTCACATGTTTATTGAACTCAATCACTTCAATACAGATGTTGGTATTTTAAATGGAAGAAATATTATTGGACCCAAAATGGTTTGGTGGAGCCCTGCAAGGACAGAAAAAATGGAATTTAATCATTTGGCCACTCAAACCGTCTCCTCCGCACAGTGTTCGGTACTGCTGCTGGTATTGGGTCGTGGGAGACGTGGTACCAGTTGGCCGGGGCTCCGTGTTGCTCCTCAGCGCCCTCTTGCGGTTGGATTTGGCACCGCGGATGTGATTCGTCTCCTTAACTGCGCCGCAGCTTCCGCAAACATGGTCATCACCATCCGCCGACCTCCACCTGACGGATAGAACCACATCGGATTAAACTTATCAATTTTATTAGGGAATAAGTTCAGCGTCGGTCCTGTTTTTAACAGTGAAAGGGATAAAAAATAAATTTAAAAAAACCTGACCTTCCCCCGTCAAACCAGCAGGCCTTTTTCCCCGGGGGCTTGTTTGAACTGGGCTCTGCTTCCAGGTAGCACGTTATGTAAATCTACAGGAGACAGAACGACACACTCTTAGGCGTTTATTCTTTAGACGGTGGATGAGTAAATGAACACGTGAGGTTCTGACAGTGTGCCTGTGGTCCTGGCGGAAGAGGAATGGCTCCAGTTGAATGTGGAGGAGTTCGTCCTGGACTCTGGGCAGGAAACGGGAGCTCGAGCCGTCCAGCTGTGAGTCTGTAAAACATCTGCAAAGACCAGGCATGTCCTTATCAGATTCAACCACTAATTGGGGTGCATTTTTATACGATTGCTGCACACAAACTGAACAGATTCATGCGTGCAGTGTGGGCCACCCCTATTCAAAAAGGAAGTAGTTCTCCTTTTGGGGTAAAATTGATTGCAGGAACCACTGCAGACATGAAAGGACGTAAGAGAACTCACCCGTGGCGGTCTATGAAGGGGTGTCTGGGGTGGGAATTCACGTCGGAGGTCAGAGTGGCCACACAGCTGTCCGCGTACAGACGCAGAGGAAGGTGATGGTGGTCCACGGAGGCCTCCACGTTCACCACCTCACCCAGGAAGTAAGCGGATGACTTTCTCTCGCGGCTCCAGTCATCTGAGGAATGAAAAAAAAAGATGTACATCTATACGTCTCATGGTGCGTCCAGGAAAATACACCCATAGTTTGCCAATGAGTCATGAAATCCACCTAATTCAACGGATTTATTCTGGGATAATTTGAGAAGGGCTACAACTTAAGGAGGTCTAGCATTTGGCTGCTATGGATACGAAATGTTATCAATATTGGCAGTTACACTTGGTACCAGGATGACCTCTATGACCCTTTCACGTTCACATTTTTCCAAAATGGGTCATGTTGAAAGTAAACGTGTTTTTTTCCGACCCGAACTGATACCAACTCACTTGTCATGAGCCTGAGGTGGAAGCCCATGAGCAGATGTGTTGATTGGCCGGAGATCGGGGGAATCCACGTTGGTTTCAGGGCCGGGCTACTCACCGGGTACCTCCTGCAAGGTAGAGGGGGGCTCAACATCTACCCGGAAATAAATGAATCCAAGTAAAGCTCGGGGTGCTGACTCGTCCTACACAGTTCAATTGGAAAATAATACGATACGAGTGGACTCTGTCATCCTGCTTATATTTGAGTGTGACTGCACCTTCTGTATTCACACACCACCGGAATAGAGACTCCTTCTGCTTGCAACTGGTCCCCGGGGGACGTGGGTGGAGGTGGAGGAGGAGGAGAGTACTGCAGGAAGTTGTTGTAGAGCACCGCACTGTGGATGGACTGCAGGACACACAGAGCACCATCACTTCTAGGCCACAAGGTGGCGGCATTAAGGAGCCACCAAGCTGCCGAAGAGGGTCCTGTTTTTTAATAATGTTGATTATTAAGTCTCACCGACCGTCACTGCGCTGCCGCACGCCGCCAGAGGCGCCGTGATGACGTAATCCCCGTTTCCAGCGACTGTGGCCGCGCAGCGGGGATCCCGCGCGGCACCGACGGGCCCGAGCCTCAGGCGCCCGGGCTCCACGGGCACGGCCGGGTCCAGCAGGCGCGCTTCCATCACGACCTCCACGCCGTCCTGGTCACAGTTCACCGCGAAGGTCTTGATCTTGTGATCCCCCACGGGGGGCGCGTTGGGCCACTGCAGGGAGTCTCCCCCGAGGGCGGCCAGGTCGGAGAAGGGCAGAAAAAGCGGTTCGGTCAGGTAAGTGTGGCCCCGGACGGTCGCTAACGAAGACAGGATGCACAGAGGAAGAAAGGTCACGGTCAGAGAGGCGAGCGGCATCATGGTGGCGCGTTGAAAACGGCCCCTCCTGCTTTGGTTTCCTAATTTGACTGTCAACAGGAGCACAGGAGGAACACACCTGCAACCCATCAGCCTTGATTAGTGGCCTGCAGCTGCACAACAGAACGCAGAAGAAAGAAAAACTCTCCAAACACGTTATAAAAAGGCATTTTATTTACAGTAAAAAAACTGTACATATTGCATTTAAAGGCGTATTGTTTGTATAAATACGTAACAGCGTTTACATATTACAACACTGAGAAGGACACAAATACTCAACTTTAAAACTTTAATCCAAAAATCAAAAGGTGCAACAGTTGCTAAAATGTTTCAACTAAACTAACATGAAATGTAGCTTAAAACCGAGATTTGGCAGCAGGTTGACTAAAATAGTGTTTATAATACATCATTTCTTTTCAGCCAAAAGCTAAAATTGCGGTTCTCTTGTTGCTCTCTGCATCTCCCTCACAGCTCCGCAGCGTCATGCGTGGTGTCCCCGTTGTCCCCCTCCCTGCCTCCTTTGGTCCCCATGTCTCCTTTCCAGGCCTCCTTCATACACTCTGAGGGGAAAACAAACAAAGGAATCCGAGGAGGGTGAGTTCATGTTTACATGTGACCACCCTCAATAACACTCTTCATCGAACAGTAGAAGCCGGAACACCGGGTGAGACCAGGGATCTTCTACCTTGCTCCGATGCCTTGAGGACGTGGCTCCTACAGAGGAAGTCCTCCAGCCTCTGGTCCTGATGATGGAAGTACCAGTCCTCGACCACCTCCTCATGCTGCTCCAGCATGGTCTCGCACTAAACACAAGTTACGCTTTACTACAAACATTTGTAGCCAAACGATCTCACGCGCACACGTCCCGTACCTGTTTCTTCATGTCTGACACCTCCACGGAGGGTTCGTCCCACAGCTCGTACGGCAGACCCAGGTCCACTTTCACTCCTTTGTGGACCAGGTTCTTCAGAGTCTCCATCGTCTGACTGGTACCCTGCAAAGAACGGCATGAGTCCGGGGGGGCGGCGGGGGGTCTTTTATTTATTTATTTGTTATGTTTTTCCAACACAAGGACACGTGTCACCTTTGCGTACCGGAGGCTGCCGGGCCTCTCCGCGTGCACGTTGTACTGCAGGACGCGTTCACATATGTCGTCCACCGCCTCGGTCAGCCGCGTTTCCCTGCGGTGTTGTTGTTGTTGTTGTTTTTTAAATGACGCATTTATTGATCACCCCAGAGGTATATTTCTCCTGCTGGTAAAGGGACATCGCACGGATTTAACTCACGACGTGTTGTACTTGATCTTCCTTCTTCTCCTGCCCGTGTCCAGCACCTCTCCGACCTCCAGAACTTCCTTGGAGCGACTCGTTTTCTCCAGCGCGTCCTGCAGCTCCACCGTTAAGAACTTACACACTGACCGACAGGTGGAAACACAGATGTAACAACTATGTTATGCGTGTTTTAACACAACGTTATTAACGTTAAGGGGCACGAACAGCTTCATAACAGCGTCGCTTCTTCTTCTTCTTCGTCGTACCTTCGCATTTATTCGGTAGTCTCTCGTCTTCTCCTGCCGTGACAGAGCAGCAGACGATGAAGAAAACCAGAATAAAAAGATTCATAGCGACGGCGTGTTGTTAAAAACCTCGAGGCGAAATAAAAGTTTAACGTCGCGGCCACATCGGCATTTGCGAAAAGTGGAACTGCGCATGCGCCGCATTCCAACCAGCAGACACGACTAGTAGATGCCCGGTGGATGGATTCCAGGAGAGACAATCGATGGAGGACGATTCATTTATCATTCGCGCGAAAATCCTATATAGAAGTACATGTTTTTATACTATCACAATGATAGTAAAGTGCATATATTGCTAATATCTTTTATACCATGTACTAGAACTGGCAGCCTTATACTTATTTGTTCTAACGTTACATTAGAATATTACATTTTTATATTGTTTCTTTCCAATATGTATGTGACACAAAGTGTCCATAAATAACTTAATATAGGTAGTAAGCCTCTGTAGATACATTAACATGAGCTACCTATTACACAGAGGTAGAAAATAAGCTGCAGGAATTCAAATCTGCCTTTTTCATGCGATGTCAACTGCTTTTGAATTATGATGAATCAGCCCTGAGCTGCTGCTCCAGGTCAATCACATAGACATGGTGGATAATTAGCTAGAATATTTGGCAGCGAGGTGGTTAAAATAGAGGGTGTGGGCCCCACTGCTTCTCAGGTGTCAGGGGAAAAACACACGCGACTGGTCAACAGATACCACCGGAGCCTGCGGGAGAAGATAGGAAGGAGAGGAGAGGAGAGAAGAGGAGAGGATAGAGGAAAAGATAAGAAACAAAACCCAGAGGAAAGGGGACGTCTGGACAAAGTTAATATGAGGATAGAAAGGAAAGGAAGCGAGGGATGGGACAAGAAGAAGCTCAGTCACCAACCACAAGTGAGTGACACACAGACACACATTCGTTCATGTCCACGGGCTGCAGATGGGATTGCACACAGGCGTTAGAGGATCAGGTGTTCATCTTGAGTGTCTGAAACTCCAGACTAACCGTGGTGTCCTGCTGGTGGGGAGCTTCCACGGCTATAATTGTGTGTTATCTCACTCAGCGAGGTGACTGTCTATTGTCTGTGTGCAGGGGGGGTAAAGTTACACTGTAACCCTGCACTCTAACACACGGCTGTGTATGCACACACACGCTGATGGTGTGAGGGAATCTGCAGGGGTAACATCACGCTGTACTTTTACCCCCCAGCATCATCCATAGAGTAGTTTTCTTTTTGTATTACGATTGACAACTCATATTTTTTTTCATCGAGGTCCAGTGAAACAAATCTCCAAGATGTCACTGAGTTGCAGGGGGCTGCAGGTCGTCAGTGGGATTCTCTAAACTGATTTGAAGGACAGAAGGAGAAAGCGTCTCTCGGGTGTTAACAGCTGACTCACGGACAAATAACAACAAGGAGAATGAGATGATGACTGCTGGTCATTTGTCCCTTAAGAGCTTGTGTGATTTCATCAGAGAAATGAGGATTTCCTCAGCGGCCAAAGGAGGACATGGACCAGGAGCTTAGCTTCATATGAGGAACAAGTGGATAAACTTCTGGTCTGACTTTAAGGTAATAGATGTTTACCTACGATTTATATTGTAAAAATGGTCAAATGTAAAAAATACCTTACTAATATATAATCAGTGACTGATAGAATAAGGTCACTTTCATAAGCCCTTTTAATACAGACTATTATATATGACTGTATATATTAATATCAATAATATATTGTCTAAAGTTTGTGACGCTGCCAGAAGATGTTTAAATCAGTAATATGGGATGCTTCATTTGTATTAACTGCTATTTTCATATTTAAAACAATCATACGTTTTATGTACCTTTGTTAATTGTTTGTGAATGAACGGTACCATCAGTTTATCATTTTAAAGCATTTATTAATGAACACATAAGCTTTAAGTGGACAAATCCAATAAAAAACATACATTGACAATTCAAAATATAGAAAAAATAACCACTTTGATGTATCATTCATAGATGATGGTCCATTTGATTTCTTGTGATCAAAAGAAAATTTGCGCCAAATGGCATTCTTTTCTTTTCCATTTGGTGTCTTCGTGTGGGTCGTGAATTTGTTATGCTTTCGTTTACCTCTAGGTCGCGAGTGAGTGTCACCGCCACATGTTCATCCGTCTCTCTGCACAAATATGACACCAGAGAAGCGAAACCCCGCTGATAATTGATGACACTGACCTGTGAGGTATCTGCAAACCCAAGCTCCTGCAAGGTTTCGTCTCTTGCAAGACCCCGAGTTGACCCCGCCATCAATACACACACAGAATTCACACACGCACACACACGCCAGTTGATGCTCACATAAACGCAAGCTGCTGACTCAGGGACCCCAGCAGTTCATATCACTGATGACTAAAACAGCAGCATTACCTTACTGCTGCCCTCACCCTCCTTCACACTCACACACACACACACACAAACACACACACACTGACTCTGCAGCGGCACCAGCTATGAGCCATGTTTTCCTTTAGCTTTCATATTTACAGTATTTTTTTTACCTAATTGGCACATTTAAGTGTAACTTTCCCCAAATTAATTTGTATTTCTATTTGGGGGATTTTTGAAAGCTCTAACGGATAAATTACTTCTGTGTTTACAATATCAGTCAACCTTGTCTGTGTTAATGGTTCTGATATTACCAGTCGGCCATAAAACATATTATTCCCCAGCATTTTGTCAGTAACCAGTGTTTCATGTTTAAATTAGGTTTGAATGTTTTAACAGACAATTCATACAATATGTTGTGTAAATATTCAAACAGTACCCCCCCTCCGCAGTGCTTCATGGCCATTTCCATACAAACCATTGATCGGCGCCATTTCTCATCCTGAAGCCTCCCCTCTAACGGGCCGCAATGCCCGAGCGAGTGAGCAGTTACCAGGGTCAAAGCTTTCACTCGCTGAGGCGGTCCTGCTTGCGTCGCGGCGCGCTCTTCAAGGACCCCCTGTTCCCCGCCACCGCACAGTCCCTCTTCTACAAGAGGGAGCCGCCGCCGGGACTGACCTGGAGGAGGCCGAGGGTGAGCGTGACACGAGGGCAGAGGCTCTTTCCCTCCGAATCGTACCGAGCGGCCTCCTGAATGACCGTTTTTCTTCTTTACCGCCACATGTTCGTAGCTCAGGCCAGTTGAAAACAACAACAGAAGTTATTCTTTAAATATATCTCCTCTCCTCCGTCGTCTAAATCGAGTGGCGCGGATCAGCGCGCCTCGCTTCCATCAGATTAGAGCTCATTAAAGTACTTTCTATTACGGGAGAGGCGTCAGGCGAGGAGGCCTCGAGTGGCGATGGAGCACGCCATTGGTGTGCGAGCTGAGTTTAGAAAAAGCAGCAGCCAATTTAAATAGCCCGGGAGTTTTTAGCACAGTGTTGAGACGGGTGTAGCCGTGTATAAGTAACAGTGTTTATTGTTGCTACAGCAAGCCAAGCAACCTTTTAATGGCGGCGATGAAATGCGAGGTTGAAGTCAAGGTTGGATTATAAATTGTCCGGTGTCACTGGCCAAAAAAACTAAATTCAATGGACTGGTTAGGAAATGGATTGTGCGTATCGAAACAAAGAGGATCATAATACAGAATAAACAATGTGATAGATGCTGCACAATGAGTCAAAATAAGCATTATGTCAGAAACACAGCTGTATATACAATTATTTTTGTCCTCCCTTATAAGCAAAGACAAAAATGTATGTTAGTTTTGGTATTTCTTCAGCAGAATAAATGTAATCCTTCTAAAGACCGTGACATTTGACATTTATCTCACAGTCACACCAGTGAAAGAATGATTGAAAACCAGCAGCACCAACAAAGCAGACAGTCATCCATTATATGCATCAAATAATTTTTATTTAAACAATTTTCCAGTTGATTATAAAAAAAAGTTCGTGGAAAATCAACCATTATGTGAACTGCAAAACTGACTGACGGACTACGCAATTACAAAAAATAAGTTGTAGCTGTCTCTGCAGGTGGGAAAAAATATGCAAAAACACTCCAGATGTATAAAACTGAAAGCTTTTTAAACTGGCCGATGCCTTTTTCAATTTTTGACAAGCAATTTATGATGAATTTTCAAGAGCTGCAGAATCTTAATACACCCAATTAAGCTAAATTTTCATAAAAGCTGTGCATTTTGTTCAGTAGTTCATGAAGTTCTTTCGGTGTGAGTGCTGAACCTTCTGTGCTCTGAACGTGAGACTGTGCCAGTGATTCATTTGTTGATTCAGGGCTGAAAAAGAGAGGGGTAATGGGATTGTGTTCCTAGTGCTGCACTGAGGTATTTTAAGCGTGTATCAACAGGGAGTCCGATGATAGGGTGACATCTGTCGCCTCCTTCTGCTGACACGCACACACACTCACAGAAACTGAAGTTGATATCATCACAGGGGAGGTTCATATCTTGTCCGGAGTTACTTTTAACGAGTTTAGGACCACCGAGCGTGTAAGTTTCCCCTCATGTCTCCAGCAGCACCTCTTGTGTCACCTGACTCGGTCCAAACTGAGATCGACGGATCCACACAGACAGGATTTACCTACTTTACCAAAGTTTGTTTAAAGCTGCTTTATAATCGGTATTTACATGTCAACAATTGATCGAGTATGCCTGGTGAAAGAGGTAAAACGATTTAGAAATAAGCACCCCAAAAAATCTATTGGTTTAATGTGTCTTTCTTTAAAAGAAACCTGAAGTCTGTCCCTTCTAAACACACCACAGGAGATATGTAAAGACCCCCGTCTGTTTGTTGATGGCATCAGCACTCGGGACCTGCACCAAGGCAGTCTGGGTAACTGCTGGATGGTGGCGGCCATTTCCTGCTTAGCATCTGAGCCATCGCTGTGGAAGAAGGTTGAGTATCTGTGCTCCTCCGCCGCCCCCCCCCCCCAATCCCTCCTCCTTCCCTTCCTTCGTGGCTTCATCCCGTCTCCCTCTTCAACTCCTCCCAGGTGATCCCGGACCACGTGGGCCAGGACTGGAATCCGAAGCATCCCGACCAGTACGCGGGCATCTTTCATTTCCGGTTCTGGAGACTCGGCCGGTGGACGGACGTCGTTGTGGACGACCGCCTGCCGGTCAGCGCGGACGGAGTGCTGCTCTTCTGCCGCTCGGCCACACCACGGGAGTTTTGGAGCGCCCTGCTGGAGAAGGCCTACGCCAAGTAAGGACTCTAGAATCGCAGACGCCGTCCTCCCCTCTCGAGGACACAGTCTACTCCCAGTCCTCTGCCCTACCACGGAGACACCCTAAGCATGGAGTTCTACCACAAACCAACACCTGCCGAGTGACGGATTGGGGAAGGGAGAAGAGCGGCAACTTCTGAATCATTAAGTCAGTCTATCTGGTTACTCTCCAGGCTAAACGGTTGCTACGAGGCCCTGGAGGGAGGAAACACCACGGAGGTGCTAATCGACTTCACCGGCGGGGTTTCGGAGCCCCTCAGCCTGGATCGTGAGGCCCTGGGCCTGCACAGCCACCATAGGAGGGCGTTCTTCCAGACATTGGCTAAGGCTCATGAACGTAAAGCCCTCATCACCTGCTCCATACGGGTACAGCCTGTCGGAGTACCTTCAAAACCATAGAGATCCACGGCCTCTGTGTGTTTTGGATGAGTTTAAAGTACCCTCACGTGTGGCGTTTCTCAGCCTGCAGAGGGGGAGGCCGTGGAGTCCGTGATGGACTGCGGCCTGGTGCGAGGACACGCCTACGGGGTCACAGCGGTGAGGAAGGTGAGGCTGGGGGAGACGGTGCCGGGTTGGACGTCCCGACTCTTCATGGTGCGCATGAGGAACCCGTGGGGGACCACACACTGGACGGGTGCCTGGAGTCAGGGGTATGGGTACTTTGAACTCTGCATGTCCAACTGCTGCTGAGTACATCATACCTTTTGCTGGAGCTGTGGGAGAGTTCGACAGAGTTAGTCTGTTTTTACGACGTTTCATAATTGAAATTTCCGACGTTTTACAATAGCGTTGGAATTGTTTTACAAGAGACATCTGCCGTTGACGTTACGGAAGTCTGAGAAACTCTGAAAGAGGCCAAAATGGACCTATAAAGGGCTCCAGAAGTTGAAGCGCTATTTGTACTTTTCACGTGTCATTTCCAGTGTGTTGAACCTTGCAACGCAACATTTTGTCCTCCTGTCGCCTTCGGCATTATTATCCTTGCTCGCCCCCTGCAGGTCGCAGCAGTGGCAAGAGATGAGTCGCGCAGAGAGGGAGAAGACGGGCCTGACTGTCAGGGACGTTGGGGAGTTCTGGTAGATGTTCACGCTTTATTATCTGCTTTACGGATCAATGATCAAACCCAGTTTTTTCCAAATTTGCATCCTCTCCCTTTTCCTCAGGATGGATTTCGAGGATTTCTGTCACTACTTCACCGACGTGGTGGTGTGCCGGCTGGTGGAGAGGGCTCTGCTGTGGCCCAGCTCACACTGGAGGGAAGTGCGTCGCTACGGGGAGTGGGCTCCAGCTCCGGCTACCACGGCAACGCCTCCATCCGCCGTCCTCCGCGGCGACCCCTCGCTGAACCCCAAACCCGGAGTGACGGAGCAGCAAGGCAACCGGAAGGAGGCCAGACTCGGGGAGAGTCAGCAGAGGAAGGGAGGGGAGGGCGTGCGAGAGAAAAAGGCTGTGAAAAAGGCGGCAAAGGAAGACGGCGGCGGAGAGGCCGGAGGATGGGAGGCACAGATGGATGAGAGGAGTCGATGCGGAGGGTGCATCAACCACAGAGACTCTTTCCTGCACAATCCACAGGTAAAGCCCAAGGTGAGACTTCTATTGGGTTCATGAGGTTCTTCAACATGGCTTTTTCGTTCTGAACTTCCAGTTCATGTTCGAGGTGAAAGGCAAAGAGGAGGAGGTGCTGATCTGTCTGCAGCAGGAGGACAGGAGGATATGGAGGAAAGACGGGGGAGGAGAAAACCTGCCTATCGGCTTTGAGGTGCTAAAGGTGAGCACCTGAATTTGGAGGTTTTTTTTCTTCAGTTCCCACAGAAATAAAGACTTTCCCTTGATGCCTCGGCACGGCCCAGGTGGAGGTGAACCGCTGCAGCCGGGTGCAGTGCGTGGTGGAGCAGGCGGCCAGCTCCGTCTACATGGACTCCCGCAGTGTGACACTGAGGGGGACTCTGGCACCAGGGCGCTACGTCGTGCTGCCCACCACCTTCCTGCCGGGCGTCACAGGACGCTTCCTGCTACGCCTCTTCTGCCATTCGCAAGTCAGACTCAGGTGTCGGATGTTGGTTTGTGCGCATGAAAATATTGTGGATAATTTCTTCACAGTCACAGGAGCAGAATGGTTCTTACTCATTAACTGAACTTTATTCCATCATTTTTGTGCTTAGGGAATTGAAGGAGGACTTGCCGTGCCCCTCCGTCTTCCACTGTTTCTTGCCTCAACCCACCGTGGTGACCACGGTCCACCTCCGCAGGGCTTCGGGACTCGGCCCCCCCAAACAGACAGGTGAACAACATCACATCTCCAAAAAAAGTACAGATGGAAGAGATCCCCATGTTCGTGGTCGCAGGCTCTTCTCGTTTCTTCTTCACCCCCCCCCTCCCCTCTCTGCTTTATTGTGTTTGTCCACAGCTCCAGATGTTTATGCCATAGTGCGATGTGAGAGTGACACCATCCGGACGCGTGTTTTCAAGGCGGAGAGAAACCCGGAGTTCAACGTCAGAGCAGTTTTCTACAGGAGATACCCCAGCGCACCCATTTCCATTGAGGTTTGACACGTCCACATTCCCTACACACACACACACACACACACACACACGCTATGCACACACGGTCAATCCTGTCTGGTGTGCAGTTGTGGAGCAGAGTCCGGCTGTGGGACTGCGCGCTCGGCGAGGCTCGGCTCATGACCACGGAGCCCGAGAGGAGCCGGAGCCACGTGATCGACCTGCGAGGCGGCCGGTCCCGCTCAGGGTGCAGAGGGCGCGTCCACGTCGAGACGTCCTCCAGCGTCTGCCTCACGGACTTGTGATTAACGCTGCGGGGTGGTTGCCCTGGTAACCGCTGTTCCCACCAGGGAGAAGTTTGAAGAAAAAGTCCAAAAGGTGCATTTCACCGTTTACTGGGTACTGGGTGTGGATCTGCTGGTCAGAAGGGAAGGTGCGCGTCCTTCACAACTTTAGCAGTGTATGAAAATTAAATTTGAATCTGCTGCCAAAATAGCTTTGTCTGCTATTATATTCAATATTATGACTGTTGTCATGTGTTTTCTTGCTGTTGTGTCACATCATTTTAACAATTATTTATTCAATGTGAATTTATATAATAACATTTGAGCTATGAAAACATTTTCTTATGATTAAATAATTAACATGTTGAGAGTTTTGTCATTTTTAATATGGCTACACTGACCTGAAATTTCATTATTTGCAAGGATTCAGATTATTCAAATGATCTTTTCATTCAATTCTTCTGCCCTCTGATCTTTTCACAATTAGATAAGAACTAAATCAGCAGTCAGGCAATGCGCACTAATAAAGTGCACCCTCGTAATGGCGAGTGTTCGCTTTGGACTTTCATTTCATTCTTCAGCTTTTTGATGATCTAAAAGAGACGTGCAGCATTTTAGTTATAGGTCATTATTTAACAGCACTCGCAAAGAGAAAATAGTTCAACATTTGCAATAAAAAACACAACTGTTTTTTTTAGATAAACCACAACATTATTGTGGCAGACACCAATCAGGATGGTCATATACCAACTATAAAGGGTGCTGTAAAGTGTCTGCTGTATGTTGCCACACCTGTTAA
Source organism: Gasterosteus aculeatus (assembly GCF_964276395.1). NCBI lineage: Eukaryota > Metazoa > Chordata > Actinopteri > Perciformes > Gasterosteidae > Gasterosteus > Gasterosteus aculeatus. The sequence goes on along the minus strand of NC_135694.1, from coordinate 4,906,610 downwards.
CGCAAATGTTAAAGTTAAGATAAAAGGTTCTTTCAGCCGCTATCTGTATTTTTGTGGCATCATTTGACTATCCTTACACACCTTTCAGTGCTGCTTTTGAAAAGTGATCGTATTGTACTATTACCTTTCCTTTTATGTTGCTGCTGTACAAATATTCCATGACACTTTATTACTTTTACAACTTGGAATGAAACCCCTCTAAGATTGTTTCAATTTAAAGAGCTGCTGGATGCATTTTTAAAGAGGAAAATATGAAAAATATAACCCATAAAAAAAAAGAAACAAAACCTGAGATGAGCCAGTTTAAATAAACGTAGTGGCGTCTACCAGGTGTTCATGCTACAAATAAAACCTACAACGAGTCGTTCACTTACATACATTGTTACGGGTTTAACTGCCAAAACAGAAAGCAAACAACAGGTGCACGGGGAGAAAGGGTTGAGCTCCACCTGATCCGCATCATCGACAGCACCATACAAATGCAGACCGCATTTTTTGCTCCTATTACGTATGAGCGCGTATCAGCTGAGCGCGTGAACGCCGCTTTGGTCGCGCGCGCTCCCGAGAGGGTGGAGGTTTGGAATCTGGAGAGGCGCGGCTGTCACAACAAGCAGGAAGTAAACCCCCCGACAGCAGCAGAGGTGAGCGCTGGAACATCAAACGACCTCCTTTATACGCTTTACGATCCTACGCGCACGCGTTCCGCGGTTTCATCTGCGGGTTTGAACCCGCGTTGAGACGCCAGAAGTGGACTCGGGTCCGCGCGTAAAGCCGGCACATTGCATGCTCACTTAAATGTTGTCAGGTTTGGCAGCCTGGGAAGTAAAAATGCTCAGAGGCGATTTTGTTTACTTGTTCTAGGGGAAAAAAAGCCAAATGAATAGAATACAACTTGACTTTGAATTGGGGAAATCCAATGTGTGTGTCTAATTCTCAGCCTTCTTTTCGCTTCTCATCCTGCTGTAAAGCTATGATCAAAACGGCTTCTTTGGGAATGCAGTCCGACCTCTCTTGCCGTTGAAATTGTTCTTCAGTCGCACAAGTATTTGAAATTTGTCTTGAAGGTAAAGGGTTCAGGGGGGTTGAAAGGCATGTAACCTGCTCCCCCCTCTCACATACTAACATTGTTCAAACATTTGCAGATGATGGAATACTTCAAAAGTCTGTACGTCATTGGGCTCATTGGGTCATTGGGCAACACAGGGCTCTTGGCCCTGGAAGAACTGTTATACTTTCAGAAAGTACAGAAATGTCAGTCAACTATTGGCGTTTCTTTTCTTTCTCACTGTATTTTACATTAAACTTAATTTACCTAAACTTCGCAGGACTTTGGATTTCTATGAAAAAGCAGATAACAATGGGCAGGAGGAAGCTTTTAGTTACTTAAAGTAAAAAATAAATGACCAGGAACTTGTTGTCTAGTAGAACAAAATCATATCTGCATCTTGACATTCTCCAGCTTTCTGATTGTCCCACTTTTTCTTATGCAGTTCTCGAGTGTCCTCCCTCAGCAGGCGAACTTCCCCGTGACCGATAATGTCGAGCAGCGGCCTCCTCCGACGCATCCCCAGGACTCCTCGGCCCTCAACACCGGTGCTGGGTGAGATCACCGGAAACGTCCACATTCCCGTTACGCTTCAGTTTAGTTCGGACAACACGCAGAAAGGCCTTTCTTCTGAACGTCTTCTTTCCCCTCGCAGTGTGTTCAAAGTTGGCAGTTTGCGTCTTCCCCGTGGCTCAGATCGCCATCGGTGAGCGAGCGGCACGTACACACATTTTCTTCATGACCTCTGCTTCCCTGAACGTCAGAGAAAGTCTCATTTGAAATGAATGCAACCAATCTTCCTCCGTCATCAGGTGCGGTCCATCTGGAGGACTGTCCCCTGCAGCGCTACATCCCCATCTACCTGATAGTGGTGGGAGTCTTTGGGCTGGCGCTGGCGGTGCTCTCCTGCCTGCCGTGCACCAAAAGCCCCGAAGACGACCCCGAAGGCGGGGCCCCGTCCACCCCGCTGAGTCTCGTCTGCGCCGCCTGGAACTCGTTGACGTCTCTATTCCTCTTCTGCTGGTTTATAGCCGGTGAGTTTTTCCACGAATGAGCTGACGGGATGGAAAAGCACGAGCAGAGAGAGTGAAAGGGACATCCGGACTAACTGGAGACTTCTTTCCGTGTTTAAATGGTGTATTGGGAGATCTCAAACCGCCATTCTACATACACAGCATAGAAATGGAGCAAATAAAAATACTTTCAACACAACAACAGCCCAAACTACAGCTTCTAAAACGGCTGTAAGCATTTTCATGTATTCCAGAACTGTCCGATTCTACACACAACTCACTTAAAGTCCTTTTGTAGGAGCATAATGGACTGAAGAAGTCTTTCTTTGGCTCCATTTCGTTATCACATTATCAGCCACTATTAGTCCCACGCCAGTGTGCCAGTTGTAGTGGCACGTGTTGGCCACTACATAGTCATCCACATCTTCAGGAGATCCCCCTGCCTCTTTAGAATGGATAAGCCTGCACACAACCACCTAAAGTGTACATGAAGTGACAGGTTTCCTGAATATGATGAAAGATTCTTGCCTCCCGCGCAGGTAATGTGTGGATCTACTCCATTTACGAGCCCAACTACATCAAGAACTCAACAAGTGCTGAACCCTACTGCGACAAGACCCTCTACCTGTTTGCCTTCTGGACCACCACCTTGCTCTACATCTTCCTGGGTCTCTTCCTGGTTTGCGGCTTCTGCGTCCTCTTCTGCTTTTGCCTGTGCGGTCGAGCCGACCCAGACGACGACGTTCCGGGACCAGCAAACCGGCGAGGCGGCGTCTGACGAGGCGGTCACCAGACCCGAACTGCCTCGCGTCGATGCCCACCGGATTCCAAGATGCTGTAGATTTGTCACCTCGGAAGATGTCCAAGAGATACCCGACATGTATTGTTTACACGTTGAAGAGTTTGACTTGCACTTGATACAGAGTCCGAGATAAAATGATAAATATATTTTTTATCTCTTTGAGATCATTTTGCTGAGTTTCTTTTTTGTTGATAATTTGTGTCAGAAGGCGCTTTATAAAACAATCTTTCCCATCATGCACTTTGATAGAAGATGATTTTGTGTCCATATTAGATAACATTTGATGCCCAAGTAATGGCATGTTTAAAGGGGCAACAATTATGGTTTTAGGATTCCTTTCTTCGTCTGTTATGTAACATTGAATCACAACGCTAAACTTTCAGATCAAAAAGGTACCGATGAGACTCACTGCCAGAATTGATATAATGTAAAGAACCTCTGAGAGTGAGGAGTACTTTAATAGATTGTTACTTTATGTATTTTATCTTAGACATTTTATTACGGCAGCCGGTGGTTTTCTGTTTGCGCTTTTATTTTGAAGTAAAAACGAAAGTGCGCAGTGATAAGCGGGACGAAACCAAAAACGTTGTTAAAAGAACGGAAGAAGGCATTAAAACATGGGGAAAAGTTACGGTTTTATTAGTTTATGGGCCCAAGGGTTAGTACCTGTTCAAGGTTATTCTTTGTGAAATATTGTTTTAGATTATTACGGGTTTTTTGTGTAAGATATTAACAAGGTTTCATATTTATTTTTCCTCTTAGATGTTCATTAACAGACTTATGGACCAACAGTTTAAGACTCCGGACCATTATTCAGCCGGGGAGGCTACACATAAGACGATTAAATACATTATGTTTATTTACCAAGACCGGGAACTCCGTAAATATAAGAAATACATTTCTCCTGATCAGGGAATTCTGATCTCAGAGCATTTTATAAAACCGTTCTGTTCAAGACCACCTTTGTATGTTGAAGATCACCGACCCCCAGCCTGACCTTTCTGACGCATGACAAAAGGAGTCCTGCCTCATATACTTGGCTGTTATTCGCAGCTTGGCATCGGCTCACAGAGAGGTGGATAACCCATCGGATTAATTGATTACTGCTCTGATGATTGAACTGCCTTTAAAAAAAAATACATTACTACGGCTTTTTTGTTCTTCATGGATCGTCAGCTCTATTTCGAGCTGGTTTCGTTATTACATTAAATGTTTGTTACTTTCTATTCTCCTGTCTGCCCTTTGCCCAGTTTGCCCTACACAAAGGCTCAGTTATTAGTAGGTGAGAGAAACTAAAACTAAATCACAGTACTTTCAATTGTTGAACAAGTTTCAATTGTCACAACAGCCAATAAAAATCAAAGTAGGTGAGGCAGGTGTGTCCTATGGGAGTTGTCTTCTTTCTGCTCAATGTGATCTACATCCTGCCCTACTCCACCAGCTTCAAGGACAAAAGCAAAGCCTCCAGCAGCCTCGTCTTACTCTTCCTCTTCTGTTGGTTCATCGCTGGTAAGCTAAAATAACCTAATATAATATAAAATTTTAAATCAGTCAAAGGACTCAGTGATGTGAACGGTGTTTCTTGAATTTTTTTGTAGCTTCTTTTGGCCTTTTGTTTTAGTTTTTCTGTTTCTTCGCTGTCAAAGTGGCTCTGTGAAATAGTGTTTTTTCCTTTGGTAAACAGCGTGGTGAAATCTTTTCATCTTTCCGTTAACGTTTTTGTTTTCTTTTGGTCTTCAGGCCAATAAAAATCCCTTTTGCATAAAATGCAGAAGTTCCAGCGTGCAGCTGTGGAAAATTTGATTTCCACATTCTTTCTCAGTTGTTGTTTCTTCCTCTCTGCCTCTGCAGGAGAACTTCCCCATAACCGATAATGATGAGCAGCGGCTTCCTCCAAAGCCTCCCCACGCCTCCTCCGCTCTCAACACCGGTGCTGGGTGAGATCAACAGAAACGTCCACATTCCTGTTACACATCAGTTTAGTTCGGATAATACGCAGAAAGGCCTTTCTTCTAAATGTTTTCTTTCTCCTCGCAGTGTTTTCTAAGTTGGGAGGTTGCGCCTTCTCCATTGCTCAGATCGCCATCGGTGAGCGAGCGACACATTTTATTCGTGCCGTCTGTTTCCCTCAACGTCAGAGAAAGTCTTGTCCTCGTTAAAAGGAATGCAACCAATCTGCCCGTTATCAGGTGCGGTCTATCTGGAGGACTGTCCCCTGCAGCACTACATCCCCATCTATCTGATAGTGCTGGGAATCTTTGGGCTGGCGCTGGCGGTGCTCTCCTGCCTGCCCTGCACCCAAAGCTGCGAAGACGAGGCCTCGTCCACCCCGCTGAGTCTAGTCTGCACCGCCTGGAACTCGCTGATGTCTCTATTCCTCTTCTGCTGGTTTATAGCCGGTGAGTTTTTACACGAATGAGCTCACGGGATGGAAAAGCACGACCAGAGAGAGTGAAAGGGACATCCGGACTAACTGGAGACTTCTTTCCGTGTTTGTGTTCTTCAAATTGTGTACTAAAGTGTACATGTGAAGTGAGAAAAAAAGCCCCAGAAATATTGACAAATTTAAAGGATTTTAACAATTGACCCTGCTCAAAAGTATTTTCCTGAATATGATGAAAGATTCTTCCCTCCCGCACAGGTAATGTGTGGATCTACTCCATTTACGAGCCCAACTACATCAAGAACTCAACAAGTGCTGAACCCTACTGCGACAAGACCCTCTACCTGTTTGCCTTCTGGACCACCAACTTGTCCTACATCGTCATGGGTCTCTTCCTGGTTTGCGGCTTCTGCTTTTGCCTGTGCGGCGAAGCCATAAGCAAGGCTTAGGGACCAGCAAACTGACGAGGCGGTGTCTGATAAGGCGTTTACAAGACCTGAACTGCCTCGTGTCGATGTCCACCGAATTCCAACATGCTGTAGATTTGTCACCACTGATCACAGAAGATGTCCATAAGATACCCGAGATGTATTCTTTACATGTTGAACCAGGAGTTGGACTTGCACTTGATACAGAGTCTGAGATAAAATGAACTTTCAGATCAAAAGAAGAAAAAAAAATTAACTAATTAATCGCACATTTTGAAATCCATTAATCGCCATTAATGGCGATTACAAGTTTGTTTACAAAATGTTTTAAACTAACCAGGCAGCATTTATTTTAGAAAAACTTTTATTGTATTTTTTTTTTTCAAACACAAAACTACACAAGGAGCTGGGTTTTCAAAAATAAAAGTGTATTTGAGACACCATTGGTACTGTCATCTTTAACATGACAGGTACATCACAACAGCATAACATGTGATCTTCGTAAACTGAACTGACATTTAAATCTGTCGTGTTAAAGTGCAAAAACTGAAATGAGAAAACAGAAAGATCTTTGCGACTTTAGTCAAATTGGGCGTAATCATTTTTCACTTTCAGCCAATTACTGAGGCAGACAAGCATGTTCACGTTTTCTGCAACAAATGCTGCTCTCTTCTTCTGGACGACATGATCTGAGCGTGAGAACAGCCACTCACATGGCACTGTGGTGGTTCTCTCCATCCTCCAACATCTTGGTCTCTCCAAGCTAATTGACTGCAGAGGTCAAAGATGTGACCTTACCCGTAATCACTGAGCCGGTGGTTTTCCGTTTGCCCTTTCATTTTGAAGTAAAAACGAAAGTGCGCAGTGATAAGCGGGCCGAAACCAAAAAGCCGTTAAAAGGACGGAAGAAGGCATTAAAACATGGAAAAAAGTTACGGTTTTATTGGTTTATGGGCCCAAGGTTAGTACCTGTTCAAGGTTATTCTTTGTGAAATATTGTTTTAGATTATTAGTTTTTTTCGTGTAAGATGTTAACAATATTTATTTTTCCTCTTAGCTCTTAGATGTTCATTAACAGACTTATGAACCAACAGTTTAAGACTCTGGACCATTATTCAGCCGGGGAGGCTACACATAATGACGATTAAATACATTATGTTTATTTACCCAGAGAAGGAACTGTAAAATGGGAACTCACAAATATAGGAAATGCATTTCTCCTGAGCAGGGAATTCTGACCTCAGGGTGTTTTATAAAACCGTTCTCTTCTGATGAATTGATTACTGCTCCGATGATTGTACCGCCTTTAAAAAAAATACATTACTCCTAGTTTTTATTTCATTTTATGGTTCGTCAGCTCTATTTCGAGCTGGTTTCGTTATTACATTAAATGTTTGCCCAGTCGGTTATGTGTGTCCTACACAATGGCTCAGTCATTAGTAGGTGAGAGAAACTAAAACTAAGTTCAAAGCACTTTTGAATTGTTACAACAGCCAATAAAAACCAAAGTAGATGAGGCAGGTGTGTCCTAAAGGAGCAACATAGCAGGAGGACTGCCCAAGGCACCTGCTGGTGATGGGAGTCCTCTCCTTTCTGCTCAATGTGATCTACATCCTGCCCTGCTCCACCAGCTTTTCATCACTTTTGAACTGGAGGCCAAAGCGGAGCTAAAAGAAGAGTGAATATTGGACTGGGCGGCCCGGAACACGCTTCCGTTTCTCCAGGAAACGTGTAGATTTGCTCACTACTTACTTATCTATGAACCCAACTACAACAAGACGGCGTCCAGCATGGATGGACCTCCACGTGCATGTTTTCTGGAGCACCAACCTGTTCTACATCCTGCTAGCTTTCATCACTGTCAGTAGCTGCTGCACACACCTTCTGTGTGATGATTAGAGGACAACAAATCAATTGGTGGATGTAATGACACATTAAGGAAATTCACCTGCGTTTTCATGTGCGCTTGATTTAGTTTTGCCAAAGATAGAAAATCATCACAAGCACCAGCATCACAGGGATTACTTTTATTCCAGACATATTCTATTTCACTTGATAATTCAGCAGAACACTTCATTTGTTTCTAAAATTCCTGACTCTTCATGACGTTTATACTTTTTAATATCGAAGTTGCCTATGAGATAAATGGAATGAAGTACAGTATTATCTTTCAAAGGTTTACTGCAATATGTATGGAGTCGCATCAAAGCGACGCTCAAGGAAAGCACCTCAAAATTGTACTTCAATACAGTATTTAAATTATCTAAATACTTGTACTTGCAGCATTGGAAACCGGCTGAAGAAATATTCAGCTCATTGCTATTTAGTGAACACTTTTGCTTTTAATGCACTGTGATGATACCAACAAGCCACTAGATGTCCCCAAGAACTCCTCACAAGAGTGGGACAAACGGATTTAAACTTTAGTTAACACACAATTTCCCAACCTTGTTTGGTGGGAGAATGTGTTTTATTTGAATTTAAATCTATTTCTTACCTAGAAGCTATAAGTTGCGGGGACGTTAAAGGATTTCAAAATGGGAAAAATACTTGTGTGAGACCTTTTCGTGGGTGTTCCTTTTCAAATTATGTCCAATTAACTAGATGTACTACAGCTGAAGTCTAATCAGGGTGTACAAATATCTCAAAGATGATGGTAGTCACCTGAAATAAATTTAAAATATATGAGGAGTTAAGAGAATATTTAGGGTTAGGGTAAAACATACTTTTTCATTCAAACGGCCCTTTTGGAAATGAGCACAAGGAATTAGGGAAACTAATTCCTTGTGCTCCTTCCTTTGCCTTCCTGGGCTGTATTTAAGGCTTTTAAATGTTCTTGCCCCTCATTTCAGTCAATCAGTGTAAACCAGCACCAGAATCACATGTTTAATTCATCTGCATCTTTTATCACAGACATATTATAACTTACATACTAAATGCAAAATATTATACTTAATTATGTATGTTTAAACCTTTTCAAAATCACTTTTACGAAAGCATTCCATTATGTAAAAAAGAAGTGTTGACCATTACTCATAATATTTTCACGTTTGTTTTTTAAGTTACACGTCATCAGACAGTTAGTCGGGGCCGTCCATCCCGCCGGTGAGCCGGTCAGCAGGGTTTGCGCGTGAGGTTGGCGAGGGCTTTGCCGTGGACGGGCTGATAGAGGAGAGAGAAGCTGGAGGGGCTGAGAAGGCCGTTGCCCTGTGCGTCGACTTTTCCCATCAACACGTAGTTACGACCTGAGCAGGAGAAACATTCGTCAAAATGTATCAAATAGGTTAAACTGACGGACACGTTGCTTGATTGAAAAAACATACTTTCTGAAATATTCTTCACGTGTTATAATAATTACACGTGAAGAATCAAACAAAGTCACAATTTCATCCCTAATTCTATTTGTGTAACACTTATCTATATTATTTCCTTCTGGTCTCTAATGACAGATTTATTGGTTGAATAAAGAATCACATCATCTGCATACAATGAGTTACTGACATTTTGTAATTCATTAGTCAAATTGAGAAGTTTTATACGTGTATTTGATAAAGAACCATTTACTAAAGCTTGTACAAAGACATATCCATGTCAGTATATCCGTTGACACAATTTAGTCAGTAAAAATGTTTTGTGTTCGTAATCTGCAGAGGCGGACGTAGTGGTACCTTTGATTAGCCCGGGGCATCTCTTGCAGGTGGAGGCCAGTGTGACCGACATGAGCAGCCCTGATTTGACCATGCGCAGCCTTCCCGCCTTATACGCCTTGATAACGGACACCTCAACTGTTGCAGAGCCTCTCGGACCAGTGGTCAAAGATGTGACCTTACCCGTAATCACTGAGAAAGAGAGAGAGAAATATAAGAGCAGAAATATAATGTTAACAAAAAGGGAACAGGAACAGAACATTAGTAAAATATTAAATTTATAGGTCAGGACACAGAAATTTGTGATGATAAAATGGGAGCTTATTTGACTCACCAAAGTCATGGAGACAGAAGCTGGATTGGAGAGTGCCGGTCTTCTTACAGGCTTGTGTACACAGCGGGTTCAGAGGTAAAGCTAAAGGAAACGCACATGGCAACAAACGCATGATAACGCACATTAAATTTCAGCTTAATGCAGATATGCACGTATACATACATGGCAGCAAAGTGCAAATTGTTTTTTGTGCAAATCCACTTCCACTCACGTTTGCTTCTCACAAGAGGCTTCTTTGTGACTGTCTTGGTTACTCCAGGTTTAGCAACTTTAGGCTTAATCTTCGGTTTGACTGCTGGTTTAACTCTGGTCTTAGAGGTTGGCTTTACTGGTTTCATGACAGGTTTTACGGCGGGTTTGGTCTTCAGTGGAGGCTTTCGTGTGGGTTTAGCTTTGATGCTTGGTTTTAGCGTTGGCTTGGGCTTGGGCTTGGGTGTAGGTTTAGGCTTGGGTTTGAATCCAGGTTTAGGTGCGGTAGCTTTGGGCGTCGGTCTGGCGGGTTTGGGTTTAGCCGAGGGCTTGATGATGGGCTTGCGTGGCGGAGGTTTCAGCGGTATCTTCACCAGTGGCTTTTTGGGCGGTTTCGGCACGGGTTTAGAGCCGGGCCGTGGTTTGGGGGTTGGTTTGGCGGGTTTGCTTGGCTTCACGACCGCTCTTCCCGGCATTGAGGTCGTCTGAGGCCCATAGATAAAGTCCCCCCCAGCCGTGGGCGCCCGGGACCCCCGCGGTACGCTGGAGTAGTGGGCCATGAAGCCGTCTGAGGTCACGCTGAGGTCGGAGACGAACTGGACGAGGAGCTCGTTCCCATTTGTCACTATTGTTCTACGTAAGGGACAACGAAATTAAGGGAAAGGGGGAGGATTAGCAAAGGGGGAAAACGTCAGCGTAGCTCAGCTACGAGCCGTGCCTTTAATCTCACCCTGGTGACCTGTCGCCGCAGAATTTGCCAATCCGCCGCGAGTTATCCCTCTCTCCCCCGTTAAACAATGCCACGTAGTCGTAGCGGCAGTACGTGTCAGGCTCCAAGTCCAGCTTCACAAACTTCACCTCGATCACCTAGGCAGGAGTAAAACACGCCCCCAAAAAAAGAGCAGACACACAGTACAGTATAGGCAGTGGTGGTCGTGGAGGAGAAGGCGCCCCGACTGCTGAAATACAGGAGAGCATTTACTCTCTCCCCTCGCCCTCACTTCCTTCCTTCTTTCCTGACTCTCAATCGCTCGGCAAATACGAGCACACCTTCAGGCCCTCAATGAAGCCTTTCATTTCAACTCCCGTCACAGGGCGGCTGTCACACACTCAGAAACACACACCTGCGCTACATCTGGAAGCTGAGGTTTAACATTTCCTCGTGACGGGCTGTTTTCATTTCTACGTTCTCCTCCAGCGTTACCGAGCCTAGAAAAATGGGGCGACGCACGCAAGGAGGTGTGGAAAGGCACGCAAGGGACACGCAAGGGGGTCTTGCGTCTGCGTCGCTCTGAAAACGCAGAAGCATAAACTAGGCTTTACGCGACACACCGAGGCCCTCCGTCATTGGATCGGTCTTTAACAACAAATACGTGGTGCAATACGATTGGCTTACGTTGCTTGGTTCGACAGAGATGTGCCAGGAGCAGCTGATGCCTGCTGGGTAGTTCGAGTTGGGCCAGTTGGGCGTCTTCACGGAGCCCTGCGCTTTAGTCAGACGTCCTCCACAGAACTGGTGCTCTATGCGAATAAAAAAAAGAATAAATGCTAACTCACTAGAACCTTTGAAATAATAAGGAAAGGGTGTTTGTTTTTGTTCCTGTGATACTGTATTTAAGCATATAGTGTTACAATGTCCTTTTTCATTTTTGTCCCCTTCACCTTCCACGTGGGGCTTCCCCGCGCTGAAGGCGGCGATGAAGCCTCTTCCCCCGGTGCCCTCGTCCGACACCATCTCCAGCATCATGGTGTTGGAGGTGGCGATGATGGCGCCCGGCCGGAACGTCCCACAGAAGCGCCCCAGCTTCTGCACCAGGCGGGTGTGACCGTTGTAGACGTCCAGGTAGTCGTAACGACAGGTGGGGTCGGCCTCCATGTCGAAGAGGCGGAAGGACAGCATCACCACGTGACCCTCTGGGACCTGGAGAAAAAAATGTTTTTAGCAGTTGTGGCCTCAGGGGAAGAAGAATTATGGTCAATAATGACTTAGCGGTACGACACCAGATATGATTTTTAGGAGAATGTGGACAAAACGGGAAATATTTTGAGTTTAAAAAAGCCCTGCTTCACAAGATTGAATTTCCGTGTGTTGAATGTCTGACTGAATCTGTTATGATCTGTGAAACTTTTTGTTATTCTCCTGATAGTGCAGAAAATTCTGTAATTAGTGAGAGTGTAAACGGGTGTTTATCATAAGGTCCCCTCAGAGCACTAACACGGAAAATTTACCCCCCTCTGCCAAATGCCAGAGGGGGGTAAATTGGTCCTTACGGTTGGTAAACTGAATTTCGGTTTGTCCCAAAAATAAGTATTGATTTTCAGCAGTTATCAAGGAATCAAAGTGATTTAATGCTGTGTTTGTTTTGTGGTGCTTTTAAAAGAGTATTGCATCAGCACCAGCTCCAACTGAGCAGACGGTACGTTCCAGTTGCTCAGGACGAGACATAAAACCAGTTTCTATAGATGGAGAATTTTGTTCAGCCTGCTGGCTGTCTTCCTTCCTTCCTTGTTCTTAGTTTGTTAGTTAAATGTTTTTGTCCAACCTCATTGAGTCTTTTGGTACTTTATTTTGAAAAAGGGGTTTTAAGAGCCCAATCTTTTTTTCACTCCGAGAATATAAACTGGATTGAATAAAGCCCCGAAAATTACTGACTATAATTTCTGGAGGAAGAAATATGCGCTTGATCATTTTACGAGCAAAACATCTGAGGAATGAAACTGAACATTACTCCCCAAGCTCAAATGCTGGTACGACCAGTAGCCAATGAGGGCCAATGTTTTCAAACATGTCATTTACATCACAGTGACTGCTGCTCGTAAAACACATGCTTGCTGACCTCTTGTGATTATTACACAGTGGTTTACCGTTATCTTACAGCTGCAAACCAACATCGGTGTTATCACTCACTTGGGTTAATTGAAGGTGGAAAAAGGTGTAATTTGTTGCCCGGGGGAGGTGTCAATCAAGCCCTCCTGACCGTCCACAGAGGAGGTCTAATGGCGCAGCAATGATCACGTGCGTAACGGTGCAGCGGTTGGTAGAAAGCGACTCACGGTGATGTACCAGGTGCATTTGCTGTTGGCTTTGTAAGGGCTGGGGAATCCTTCGCTGGCCACGATGCCGGAGTCGGTGACCAGGTGGCCCCCGCACAGGAAGACGGGCCTGAAAAGAGTCATCAACATTTTTTTTTTTTTTAAAACACACAGCGCGCTTCTGTTCTCCGACTCCCGGCTGAGGTTCCCAACGAAACCCTCCTGATTCGTGTTACTTCATTATTCTTTTAAAAAGAAGTGTCAAACCATCCAGCCAGGGAGACCGCCAACGTGCCGCGTGCGTAATGCCAGCGTTCTCCTCCCGTGTGCGCCTCAAGAAGGTGGTCAGCAGACGTAACGGGTCATTTACTCTGGAGCAGGCGGGGGCCCCCCCTTTCCACGGCGACGCTCGCACGCGGTGTTTGGTGACACGCGGATCAGAGCAGGACCATTTTCGCAGCAGACTCGTTAATTTAGATGTCGGCTTGCTGTTGTCAGCCAGTCTCCTTTTTTAAAAAACCTGCCCACGTTTTGATCGTGGAACTTTGCTGTTTTTGTGGAGAATAGGTGTGAAAACGAATGATCTCCACACTGTGGGAAGGCAGTTCCTTTTTAATCTATTTCTTTCTTAATCTTCAGCCATATGTTCCATGTCTTGGGTAATGGGAGGCCACATTTGGCCAGAAAAACAAACCAAACAGTGGCGTCCCTCCCTTGTGGCCCTCTGGAGTCGGACAGGCCACAAGTATTTGTTTGTCTCGTGTTCAATTTACACCCCGTATGTGTGTGGAAGGAGCGACAGCAGTACAAACAAACAGGTCCACAGAGCATTTCCCAGCATGTAATACAACACCGGGTGTAGGAACATCTCCCTAACAACTGCAGCCTTCTCTTCCTAAAACTATAATCACGCGGCGGTTGATGCAGACAGATGTGTGCCCCAACACAACATGCCACATGTTCACAAGCCGACGCACAAGAGGGACATTGACAGCCACGTCGTTGGCACACGTACCCAAAGACATTTAAAAAAAAAAAGAATCTAAAATCTCTCGCCTACCTGGAGAAGTTGCTCTGACTCTGAGCTTCAGTCCATCCCAGCGTCAGGATGAGAAGAAGGCCCGCTGTCCACACCCTGTCCCCCATGCTGTCGCTCCGAGGTTAGGAAAAGACCGGAGAAGAAGAGGGAGGAGGGAGGAATGGAGGGTGGAGGCGTGGAGAGACGGGAGGTTCAAAAAGAGGGGAGGGTGGACATGATGGGTGAGGAGAAGGTGTGTGTTTAACGCAGGGAAGGAGAAGAAAGGGGAAAAAGGTGAATTGATGTGATGTTGAGAGGACAGAAGGCAGTTTGACAACTAGGAAAAACTTCACTCACTCACGGCCATGTATGTATGTATGTATGTTATGTGCGTCTCTACTTAAGTACAGAGTACCCCTCTGTGTGTGTGTGCGTGTGTGTGTGTGTGTTTGCCGCTGTCGGCATGCAGCTGTTTGGTTGGTCCCTTTTTGATCCTGACAGAAATATCCTGGATCTGTTGTCACAAAAACCAATGTGCACTGCATTCATGGTCCTCAGAGGATGGATCGTCATGATTTTAAGGACCCCCCCCGCCCCCCCATGACACTTGAACTAACACCGGGCCGGATGTTCGACGCAGGAGTCTGCTTCATAAGTGGACATTGAGGGAACTGATGTCCAGGGTTCAAAATTGCGTGACGGACGTGATGTAAAAATGTGGCTGTTTTGTTTAACTTTTTTTTTTAATCATGATCAAAATCATCAGTTGAGAACAAAAGAAGATAGAAAATGATTAAATGTAATGTAAGTACAATATACATTATTGAATATAAGCTGCTTTTTGAAGACCTCTGTAAATCACTTTTAAAATATTATTAAGGCTGGAGACTTTAGTTTTTTGGGGTCACACGCCCGATTTAGACAGCAAGTGAAGGCTGGTGTGTGGATTCAATTCTTTTCCACGGTGGTGGAAAGAAAGTAGATGATTTAAATACAGAAAAGAGCGAAAACAGATCTTCTGTGTAAAGTAAATATGGAAGACTTGAAATATGTGCAATTCTAAAAAAAATAACTTGTGGCCAGGAAAGGATCCATCATGAAGAAACATGTTGGTTTTACGATCCATCATGTGAATTTAAATTAAAACATTATGAGCTCTCACTTACGGCCTGCAACCATTACAGTTGTTGTTGTTGTCGTTGTAACGATGCCGCACATCGAAGGCAGCTCTGCGTTTGTCTGAACGAAGGCCGGTGGCCTCCTGTCCCTTTTTTAAGCTGTGGGAGGAAACCGCAGCTGAGGGGGAGGAGCCTGTGGTTCGCTTAGAAAAGCAGTTGCCCTCATTTTGCTCTCTGCTTCCACCTCATTCAGGACCTCTCGGTATCCACGGCAACGGCAAAAATAGACTGCAAAGAGTTGTAATCATAATGTGGTGGTGGTGGTGGGGCAGAAATCTGAATTCCCATTTAAATTTAAAGTTATTTTTATTGTCATTTTTTTGTACAAAGAATTTCACAAAAATATTTAGGAAACTGTTGCAGACACCACGGACGCCATAAAGCAAAAGGATATCACATGATTAGAACAGTGAAGAGAGAGAAAAGGGAGGGGGGACAACGATGGTAAACAAACACTCTCCACAGACTTTCTAGAGTTCCTTCCTCTTCTTTCACATCCACGAACACGGGCGACACAACAGCTCCTCGGGGCGGCTGGCTGTTTAAAATACCGCCTGTGACAGAATCATTGGTCATTTCACACTGGGGGAGACCACACCAGTGCACAGCAAGAGAGCTTACCAGTCTACATGAGCCTCCTGGTCATCGTCCATGCTGCCCCACAGCTAGCAAACCCTATTTCGATTGTGGGTTTCCTTATTTTTACAGTAGACACTCAATATATCCTCTTACTATTAGAGGTGGATGAAAGTATAAAAATATACACATAGGTTTTTGTAAACTGTTTTGCACTGTACATGTTTATAAGGTGACAGTTGGTTTCTTTTTTTAAATGTTTTTTTTTTTTTCATAAAGTCTTAAAAAGAAACAGGATGTGACTGAGCTACGGATCCCAGACAACCGTGGAAACATTCGACAATAAGAGAAACTCCCCTCTTTGCCTCACGAGCTGCTCCCCAAACGGGAGGAAAAACGTGACGGAGGACACTGTGGTGAAGCACATCCATCTTACGTAAAAGGCGCCTTTTTAATCTTTAACACATTCAACTTCGTCCTCTGATTATCTCACTGCTTCCTCCAAAGATGCTCGGTGTCCCCGCCCCGACCAGCCGAACAACAAGTTGTCTCCATCGATATGCACCTTTTTTTTCCCTTTTCTGCTCCCAGCAGATCCCATTTTACACCTTGTGTAAAAAGGTTTTGGGCACCGGGAGCGTTGGAAGGTGCACATTTTCTGCACAGCGTAGAAAACGTCTGCGATAGTGTCATTAATCTTTGGCCATCTGCTCAATGAGTCATGTCCGACTTTTCCTTCACATCCGCCGAGGTCACTTGCTCCTCCGTCGCCATCTCCTGGTTGCCGTCTTGTGCTCCTTCGCCATCTTCTCCGTCCTCCGGTTGAGCTCCGTCCATGGGCGTTTCCGACCGGTTTGTCTCGCCCTGGCGGTCTTTGAGCACACCGCCTAGCTCCATCTCGTGGATCTCCACGTCGAACGGAGCGGTGGCGGGCGCGCAGGGCAGAGACTTGCAGTCAGCACAGCCCTGAAGGACAAGCAAAAACAAAGGCGTCACTTCTTGTCCCCTGTGTGCGTTTTGACTCGATGGATCTAAACGCCAACGTCGTGCACTGAACCGCTCAAAGCTCGAGGGCGAGCGCACTTACAGACACGTTGATGGCTCGCGGCAGGCGTCCCGTGCGGATCCACGGGTGCACCTGGCTCAGCTCCCTCTTCTGCTCCTCGGAGAAGCGTGGCTGGTGCTTCTGCATGCTCCTCAGGGCCTCGCGGTCCTCTCGCAGCACAGTCTCCATGTCTCTGTTGTGGGGGGAAAAGAAGAGGTCAGCGGGTCACTGAGAGTGTGATGTTGAGTGTGTAAACAAACAAAAAGGCTGCTGTGTCACGTGGTCCCGCTTTTAAAAAAAAATTCTGTCGTACCTGACAGGCAGCTGATAGGTCATCATGACCTTGTCGTCGGTGTTGGCCATCAGCAGCCAGATGGGGTCCTGCAGGACACACTTGATGAACTGCTCCTCACCTCCATCTCCTCCGGCACCACTGCTGCCCCCTGCAGGCTGCTTGCGGGAATGGTCGTTCTCCGACGAGTCGATACTGCCAAAGTACTTGCTGGTGTGGCTGCCCTGGCTGCTGCCTGCATGGACGGGGAAGAGAAAGTTGGGAATCAAGAAATAGTGGAATAATTACGACATTACGTCTCTTTTATTAATGATAATAATAATTTAAAATGACTACTTACTCATGCCACTGGTGCCAAAGGAGCTGCAGCCGTTTGAGCCGGAGCCTGAACCAGACGACCTCGTGCCTGACGACCCTGACCCGGAGGCCGCGGAGCCGGTGCCCGAGCGGGCGTCTTCCTGTAGCAACATGTCCAGCAGGTCGCTGGAGGTGGACATGGCATCGTTGTTGGACTCATTCGCTTCACCCTAATGGGGGGAAAAAAAACGGTTTTAAGACACATTTTAAATACCATTTCTAAATGTTTTATTTCAAAGCCTAACATCCTATGACGAACGTCTGTGTGCTTACGTTCTCCTTGGAGCTATCGTCAGAGCTCCTCTGGTTGGCAGAGCTCTGAACCCCGGCCGCACCGCCGTGCACAGAAGGCGTGGCTTGCTGTGCCGCCACCAGGGCCGTGGTGACCTCTAAGCGGCCGCTGGGCGTTTCTTCCAGCTGCAAGAGGTTGAGCGGCGACGAGCACCTGGACTGGAAGAGGGGGGACTCTGCGCCCTCGCGGTCAGCAGGCGTCTGGCTGTAGGACTGCGGGGTGCTGCTGCGGGACGGGGCGCAGGTGGCCTGAATCGGTAAGGAGTTTGAAACGACGCCGGGGGGGAGGGAGCCGTGGGTGGCGGCCGGGTACGTGAAGTTCGGATTGAAGAAGTGTCCGGGGACGGGGCCCGGCTGAGAGATGGGCACTCCCATCTGAGGGAACATGTAGTTGGGAAGGACGAGGGCCACCATTGGAGGCACCATCTGGGCGGGGGGGAAAGGCGACGCGTCTGGCACGGACAAGGGCTGGGCGAGCGGCGGGTAAACGGGGTAGATTGGAAGCATGCCGGGAGCAAAGGGCGCGGCGGGAATGCCAGCCTGAGAGCCCACAGACGGCCAGGAGGAGGAGTTTGTCGGGGGGCCGACGGGGACGTTGAGAGGCAGGGGAGCCGCGCCGGCCCTCGGGTCGAGACCCAGGGAGCTCTGCTGGTCGGAAGACTCCTGGTGCTTGAGTCTTTTGCCGCCCCGCCGGCGACTGGTGCTGCTTCCCGCGGCGGGGTAATCGCGAGAACAGCGCGCTCCTGGGGAAGGGAAGGAGGCACTGAAGTGAGCAAAGGGCTGGTTAGAGATGTGTAATGTGTGTGTGTGTGTGTGTATGTGCGCTCCCTTACCTCGAGACAGGGGGTTGGCAGCTGGGGTCTGACCGTGCAGGGGGGAGGATGCCGCCTGATCAAAAACACGCAGCTTGCTGAGGTCCTTAAAGCGGTCGAGGAATACCTGCTCCTCCTGCTGGGTGTGGGCGGATAGCACCTCCTTGGTGAGACCCATGCGGCCTCCTCCTCCTCCTCCTCCTCCCACACTGCAACGGCTGTCCCTCTCTGGCTGAGCAGCTTGAGGAGGTAAAGAAGGGAAGGCGATCGCCTTGATGGCGAGAAGTGTTGTTGCGGGTGGAGCTGGCGTGGTTGTAGGAGGAGCCTCCTCCATGTTGATGTCTGTGATAGAGGGAAAAGCGAGGAGGTCTGTTAAAGCAATGAAGAAGGACGTCGCGTTGAGAGGAAAAACGGCAAGTTGTTCTTCTGACGAATGAAAAGTTAATTACAGAAAATCTTGCTCAATTCATGATTTATTTGGTCTATTAGGACCAGTAGCTTAGCAAAAGGGATAAATAGATAAACATGAACATGAGTACTACTCATGTCTTAATTTGCTGTACATGTTCTGCGGTGTTCAGCTCAAAAGTTAAAAGGAAAACAAAAAACTGCAGACACTGGAGAACGTTTTGGGGTAAAGCAGTAAAAGAAGACAGGCGACGTGGAGAAGTCCAGAGGAGAACAAAAGGCATTAATTAGATTACCTGCAATGTGAAGTTTTATCATGCGTCTACGGGGTTTCTGCTTGACTTCGAAAGTAATGCAAAAAACACTTTTTGGTCAGTTCATTTGCAAAAAAAACAAGCAAGCAAGGGAGGAAAAATAAGAGGCCGTATGAGAGCAGATTACTGGGCGACACAGAGACTTTGGGCCCCAAAGAAAAAATACAAACCTCAATAAAAGATATCATTCAAATAAAACTGAAAACATGCACCGACCTCGTGTCTCGCCGTTACAGTGACAGACTTTAGGCTTCAGAGTGTGAGTGTTGAGGATTCCCACCTGACTCAGGAGGCTTCTTGTCTCCCACATGCACGATGGTGCTGCTGAAGCTACACTGCGACGTGACTGAGGCTACACTCTCTGCCTTTGTGGCCATGGTCAGGGGAGGCAGAGGAGGTGGTTCACTTACAAGGTTAACTGAACCACCTGCAGGAGAAAACAAGGCCAACAAGTTTCTGTCAATGATTGCGCAGCGTCCAGACAAACAACAGCACACTGCAACACGCATGCTCATTTAGTGGTCATGAAATAAGTTAACGACGCTGCATTAAGTAACAAAAATCACCCGTATTCAACAACAAGAATCAGTATTTTTGTTGGTAAATAATGACTGACCAAAAAAAGGAAAGGGAAACCCGAGAAACACCAAACTAACTAATCGCCTACTAAAACAAACACGCAAACAAACAATGGAACCGGCTGTAAAAGTACCTGTGTTGCTGCCGGCCTCCAGCGGGTTGTCCTCGTCAGACGTGGAGGAGCCACACTTCCTTTTAACGGTGTTAGGAATGTTACAGCTTTCCAAGTACCTGCGTGGAGTCAGATCAGCGATGGATGAGTTAGGTAAAGATCTCCTCACCCCACCGCCACAAGAGGCTAAGAGGCACGGAGCTTCAGGCTCGCACACACACCTGATGATGCTGTCCAGGCAGTTGATCTGCTGGTAGGAGTAGCCGGTGGGGGGCTCCTTCGGCACAAGCGGCGCCGGGACCAAAGGTGTGGGGGGTTTCGTCATGTCGGCTATCAAACTTCTGATTGGGTCGCTGCTGATCGCTCGCATGCCTGTTGTGCCTGGATAAAGAAGAGAGGAGAAAGGAAAAGGAACTTGTTATTTAGGTGCCGCGTCTCTTTGACATCACTAGTTGTCAGGTAAGTTCTTTCTCACCAGAGACGACTATTATTCTCTTTTTTCATTTTACCTGTGCATGTGTTTTTTCTAGGCAGAGGGCGGTTGCGGGACTCGATGAACACCTGCTGTCCGTTGGTCTTGACCATGTGGACGTCTTTGCAGATCTGCTGGAAAGTCATCTGGAAAGAAACGACCCCAATAAACTCGTTAGACCGACGTGGAATGACGCGGCCGTTGACTGTATTTAGGCGGATCGCTTTTCTAAACGGTCGACTTAAAGGTCCCAGTTGCTCAGACTCACAGGTTTCCGGGAAACGGCGGCGGCGGCGGCGGCCTTGGCCGCGGCGGGGCCGCTGCTGTCGCTGGACGAGGCGTCCGAGGTGCCGAGGCACCGCTGGGGCGAACGCCGGGAGGCCCGCGAGCCGCTGGACCCGAGGGAGCTGTAGCCCTGGGAGCTGCCGCTGTGCACCGGCTGCGCCAGGAGCCGGTGGATCTTCTCGCTCAGCCGCACCACGTCGGGCGTGGTGGCCCGGGTCTCGCAGCACTGCGCCGTGGTGAACACGTCCTCGTTCAGAGGGCTCCTGGAGGCGGGGAAAGGCGTTAGAGCTCAGCTTTCAAGATGAGGGAAATCGCTATGCAAATTCAAACTGTGCATTTGCTTGTCAATACTTTTCTACGACTAAATAAGTGATCTTACGTTCTGACTTTGTGGCGCCCGACGATAAACGCCACCTTCCGGCTCCAGGGATTGACAAAGGAAGACCAGCTGGTGTCGATGGTCAGGTATTCCCCGTTGCGGGCGCACATCCTCAAGGGCGCGTGCTCGAACGGCTGTCCGGCAAACTGAAAGACTGAAGAGACGACGGCACGGACATTCATGAGCCAATGAGACGGAATAAAGACGGTTCTGACTCAACAGTTTAAAAAATATGTAAAAACGGAAAAAGTTCAGATTTCAGCGCTAGATGGACTCACTCTTCTCGTGTATAGCCACCATTAAGGGCCGGTCTTCAGGATGGATGTAGAGGAGGATGGGGGTCCCCACCAAGTCCTGGGGCAGATAGCCCAACAACGGCACCGCCCTGCAGACACAATATGTAGATTTACACATTTGTTAAGACAGGAATAGCATTTTTTTTGTGGTTAATTTCTCTGATTGAAAAGAGAAATACAATTTAAAAAAGCCCTCACCTCTCATCAACTTCCTGGAAGAGGCAGCTGGGAGTGTGACTGGTGGTGAAGATCCTCTTCTCTGGAGGGATACGAGGAGCTGAGAAGTACATAAGTTCAAGCATTTACTTGTCTTTAATCCACTGAATTAAAAATAAAGAACAGTTGGTGTTTGATATCCATTCTTTCCCCTGAGCTGATCTCTGATGTGCGTTGGCCTGGGGAGGCTTTGGGGTCATACAGATGTGGCGAAGCGGCCCGTACCTTCGTATCCAGAGTGAACCCTCTCTGCGATGAGCAAGCAGCAGGGCTGTGGCTCCGCCTCGTCCGAGTCTCTGATGGTGAGCTGGTAGGGCGTGAGGCGGTAGGGGTAGTAGCGCATCTCGCCGGCCTGCGCCTGGTCCGCGCTGATCCGGCAGAACATGGATTTCTCCTGAGTGCAGTCCACTGGCGGAGAAGCTGAGAGGAAGGAGGGGGGGGGGGGGGGGGCACCAGAGTCAGACAAAGGAGCCAGACCGTCCCTCGGAAATCCTGTGCTCACACGGTCTCCCTTTTGCCAACGTCACTTGGTCTCGACTCACCGAATCCGATGCAGGAGGCCCAGTTGGGCAGGCGGCAGGGCGCCGTGCCGCTGTAGAAAGTGCTGACGTCCTGCGGCGCCAAAAGCTCCGAAAACATGGTGCCCTGGAGACGCTCTGGCTTGCAGCGCAGCAGGGAGGAGCCGTGGGGCGATACGTACACCACCTTTCCGGACAAGAATGACACGCCCATAGAGAAAGTGTCCTGAAAATAGAAAGGGGGAAAAAAAGAACTGATGAAAAGTGGAGCGTAGAAAAGCTTCTTCCACATGACTTTAATTGGCAAAAAATTACCGGAGCAGTAAAAAACTAAAAAAAATTCTCAAAGCTAAAGACAGTTTGACATTCTTCAAATTCTCTATGAATATATCAGTTTTTAATAACAATGAATAAGTGCATAGACCTACAGTGTTTTTGAGGGTGTATTCTGAAGTGATGTTGTCAAGCTCCTCAATGGTGAAGGCAGACAAGTCCAGGCTGCAGCCGTGACACTCCTCCACGCTCCACTGATGGTAGTACTCCTTGTTGGCTGGAAACGTTAAACACAAATCAGTCAGTCAAATTGAGACATTGAGGCATATTGAGAAAAATTGAATGCTTATTCAAGAAAATACGCGGGGTCTTCGAATGCACGGAACTCCCCCCCCCCCTCACCTCGGACTTGTTTAACACACTGCAGTGCGTATTTGAGGGCGTTTAGAGTGCTGGTGTGGCCCTTGGCCCTGCGCTCGGTGGGCAGACGCAGCTTCAGCTCCTTGATGGCCTTCATCAGATCCTTCTGGGTCTGGACCCGCGCCGACTGGTTGCTGCTGCAGCCGGAGGTGGAGGGGGGGTCGTGCTCCGAGCTGGTCGACAGCAGGCTGTAGGCCAGCGAGCTGCTGGGAGGCGAGAGGCTCTGGGAGTTGGAGCTGGGGGGGGACGGGAAAAGGGACAGAGGAACGTGAACGACGGCTTTGCACTGAACAGATGAAGCGTGGGGGGGGGGGGGGGGGGGGGGGCGTGTCCCGTTGGTCGCAGCACGGCGTGTCGCTCACCTCTTGTTGCTCTCTCCGGCTTCCAGCATCATGCCGGAGTCCTTGCCGTTCGACGAGCTGTGGGAGCTGCGCACGGACTGGCGCCCGTGCGACCCGCCGTCTCTGTCCATCCCGCCTTCGCTCTCCCTCTCCCCGGAGTCGTTCCCGCTGGAGAGCCCGTCCATGTCGTCGGAGTTGGCGCCCCTTTCCCGCTCCTGAGCGCCGACGCCGGCACTGGGGGGACCGCTTTTTGGAGAGTTTAACCCGTCTGACTCCTCGCCGTGGTCGGGGATTTCCTCGTCGGCCCTCGCCATTGATTTAGAATCATCATAACTCATGCTTGAGTAGGATGAGGCTGGAACCGCTTTATTACGGTGTCAGCCGAGGAAAAACAGGCGGAGCTTTAATTTAAGTGGGACTGCTGTGTATACACAGGTGAATCATGGTTAATGGCTGATAGTTACAAGAACTAAGGAGAGAATTTCATTGCTTTTTCTACCCCCCTAAAAATATGGTCGGATCAAAAGGCTTTGAGCCCTTTGAGGGTTTTCAAAAAGTTGCAGATTATTAAATGGCTGTAAAAAGTATTAAATGTGACCAAAAAGCAGAGGTTGTCAATCCAACAAGGCTCCAATTAAATTGCGAAAAAGATGATGCTTATGAAACAGCCTTTGCACAAGTGCGCCAACAGATGGGATGAGAGATCGCAGGGGAGAGTGAGAAAAATAGCTCTTGGTGAGAGGAAAAAAATTAAAAATGCAAATCTCTCTGAATCTGTGACACTCGGGATCTGGCCTCTGGAGGTGCTAAAGGCCACCTGGAATCAGAGAGATGGACAAAGAAGGAAAACTATTAGTTGCAGGACTACAAAACGTTTGTCATGGTCTTTGAAGTATCTCACAAGCACTACAGCGATGGAAAGTTGCTTCTCAGCAGTTTTTGAGGTTGGCCTCAAAAGAAGCTTTTAGTACGGCCGTGAAATATCTCATGTGGTCCAGACAGATGTTTGTGGTTGTTGTAATAGCACCCAGCTGCCTTTAACAGATTATCTGGATTAATGCGGCAAGAGCGTTTGTAGGCATCTTAATATATAGAACAAGTGAGCATTACAAAATACAGGGGGAAATTGTCCAGTTTCACTCTGACATGGAGGACAGTTAAGGCAAGTGGAACACCAGGAGGACTTAACCAAGCGCTCCATGTTACAAATTAGGGATTGCTTCTCAATCCCATAAAAGTGTAAATCAGGCCATTACCTACGCAAGCAAATGTCTCCCGCGATTTATTCCAAGGGATAGGGAGACCCCCGTAAGCCTCAAAGCCTTAAAGCCTTGCGGACGCACACGGAAGAAGGCGGAGCCTGGCTCTGATTGGTTAATCCTTTCAAACGTGTACACCTTGACTGGCTCCCCCGAGCGTGCAGTGGTGCGGAATCTGCTCAGAGAGGTTTATTTACGTCCCTAGACTGACCGCTCAGAAATACTTCAGCTTCCTGTTTGTGACGCACGGGCCCAATACGGCTGAAGGGACCCGGGCGTACAGCGGCCACCGCAAGAGGATAAAAGAAGTGCGCACACCTGATGACGGATGTAACTCATTACACAGAGATAACAAATAAAACAACCACAACCACCTCCAATGGGAATTAGGGTAAAAACTGCTGGTATTGAGTTGAACTGATTCATGTGAGGGCCCCTTCAGTACAGCTCAGCGGCCTTCTTATCAGCCGTGAAATGATAACCAGCATGATGTTTGGTCAGACGGGTGACGCAGGTGACAAACGCCGGTCATCGTCATGATCTGGTAATATGCGAGTGGGGAGTGGCCTTCGAGGCTGACTGCCAGCCATGCGTACTTCCACGGGTGACGGCAGAGCCACACACAGCGGGGGGGAGGCTATTTTAAATACCTGGAGCCATACTGGTCCACTTACCCAGTTGGGAGGCAAACCGTTTCAATTTTCTGTAACAACGGGCAATGTCGGGTGCTTCCACATCACCGAACGTGCGTGTGTTTGGACTCTGGGAGGAAACCATGCAGTGTGCCACCCACCCGCTCATATTATTTACAGGAAATGCACTCAGTAAGACCAACCTCTGTTTATGCAAGATGTACCTATTTTAGGGTGGCAGAAAATTTGCAGCATCAGTCTAATTCACCTTTTTACTCACAAGATTGCAATCTTCCTGAAAATATGCAACGGTATCAGTCTTATTGGGCCAAAATGTCTAATATTCCCTACTTCCAACGGTGAGGATTTGACAATTTGATTAAAAGATTAAACAATTGACCGTCAATTACCACTTCACAGATTAAGAGTGAAATGGTCTGCCCAAAATGTTTCTTGGTCTTCAGTGATTGTAATGAGAACATTTGGGGCTTATCGACTTCTGCAATAACAAGCAATATAAACATGTCATCTATGCCTGTAGAAAACAATGAATTCTCTCACTACAGATCAAAACAATCAGTTTTCTAGCTGGAGTCAATGTAACTAAATTTGATATTATGCATTGTATATTGTACTCCAATGCAAACATGTCCGTGTCCACAGGACAGTTCAAACAAATGAATTTCCATTATTAATACAAGGGCATTATCGCACTGCTGCAATCTTCAGATGCAGGCAGCAGGGGGGCGTGGCGTAGCTCCGTGTCTGAACATGTGTGGACTTCTCCGCTTGACTGACAGGACCCGCCCCCTGGTACTTTCCCTGAGCCATGTCGGCTGCCGATTGGTCGGCTCGCTGGACCAATGACGAGGGCGCTCCCGCAGAGGCTGCCTGCGACAGGCTTCGCCTCGCGTTGACTCATGAATATTCACGATGGAGGGCGGTTCACGATCAGTGATTGGCCAGCGTACATAGATGCACATTTATGAGACGACGGGACACGCGCTCCGCATGTGTCAGCTGGACAAAATAAACTGCCCAATACACTTGTCATTACACCATTATGAACTAAATGTACATACATGACAGAACATCCGATTTGCTGTGGTTGAGATCAAGATAAATCATGCCGATCAAGCTGTTACAATCATCGAGATAACTTTTTTTTTTTACAATTTCAGCCACGATTTATGTCATTAGCAATAGCTTAAAAAGCATCTCTACTCTAAGGAGAGAATTGCTGTGTCTAATGTCCAGCCTGCAGTGGGACGAGGTTCTGTGTGTCACTGTATCAAACAAGCAAGTCGCTCATTAGGTCATCAGAGGACATAACGTTATGTCCTTAGCAATATACATTGTTGATTGTTTTGGATTAAAAAAAACACATTCAGTTTTAAGTCCCTGAACTACACCTAATATTTGATGTGAACAACGCAATCAAGATTTTCTACACGGGGTGACAAGTTAAACAACTAAAAATAATATAACAACGGTTAGCCTTCACCATCAGGAACCAGAACGAGGATGCAGGAGAGACCAGGCTGCTTCCTGGCAACACCTCTTTCCCCCAAAAAAGAGAAGACTCATCGTGCTGCTGCTGTCCTGCGACACTGACCAGAGAGCAAACTAGCTTTATGATTCATTCTCATATTAAGAGTATCACAGTGGAAACTATGAGATGTTTAGTGTGTGTGATCACCTCGTTATAAAGCAGATTCCGTGCACGATTAAAAACTGCCCACTTGTGCATAAGCAGAAAGGATCATCTGGAAGGCGCACACCCAAAACTCCCTACGTGACGCATGAACTAGTGAAACGTTAACGACAGCTGAAGGACGGTTTCGTTGTTTGCGTCGATAACATCTTGCTGTTTACAATCCTGCCTGGCACGTGCTGTCGTGAACGTGTTTGGAAATAACGTTATAAGCGGTTATGGCCTCATGTTATCGCGAGGCTGCATTACAAACTAACATTACTGCACGGCACGAACGTCTAATTGAAGAGTTCAAAAGAGAGCAATAACTAACTCACGTTAAACGGGGAAACAAAGACTCAACGGCG
The DNA here is from genome assembly GCF_964276395.1 of Gasterosteus aculeatus. Lineage (NCBI taxonomy): Eukaryota > Metazoa > Chordata > Actinopteri > Perciformes > Gasterosteidae > Gasterosteus > Gasterosteus aculeatus. Next base: position 4,879,602 of record NC_135694.1, on the reverse strand, counting down.
TTCGTTTCACAACGACGTATTCTCTATAAGAAACACATCAATTTCTGCCGCTCGAGCACCAACGGCTTGAAGTGACAGCTAGCATGCTAGCTACAAACAACCACCCACCGGACTATTTAACGTTACTCGACTAAACACCACCGACTTACCGTAGATGTGCTCGCAGTGATGACAACGGCTTCGATATTCCACCGTCAGCTTCTTGAGAGTCAAAAAACGAAGGTGCACAAATCCGTGTGGCAACGACTGTGTTTGCTTGACGGTTCTGTGTTGGCTGTGAGTTTTTTTTTTTTGTTGCTCTCCCCCCCCCACCACTAGTTTACACGCAGGACTGCACGTGCCGGGCGCCTGGTCTGGCAAGGTAAAATCGAATAAGCCACCGTGATTGGACCGCGGGAGTTTGTGGCCCCGCCTAACACGTTCCGATTGGCCGAGGGGCGGGGCTAGCGGCACGCGGCTGCGGGTGTTCACGTTGCAGTGTGTCTGGTCCTGAGTTTTCCTCTACACATACATGAGGGGGCGTGGACCGCGCTCACGCTTCATGTGGCCTACTTGGTGCACCGTAATGCGTGTAGTGACGGCGCAATTTGATTCTATGTTTGGCGTTGACGGAGTTGGTCTACAATCTTATAAGCTTAGTCGTCATTCAGCAGTTGTTACAGATTCTAGGGGAATATTTAGTTATTAAGTCTAAAACTGGTCATACATTGAGGTGTATTTATGAAAAATCAGTCCTGATGACAACTTTCAAATAGTTTTCAGTTTTACATTGTTGGTTCCACATGTTGTGTTCTCCACTGTTTAATTCAATTTAATCTTTGACCTGGAAATATGACAAAACAGATAAATAAATGTAACTCATCTTTCAGAGAACAAAGCAAAGACAACAAAAGCTCACAAGGAGTTGAACTGAAGTTGGGATTCCTAATCAAACTACTATCAATGTCAATACTTTGTCCTAATGTCCTTTTATATAGATTCAAAGTCTTTCCAACTGATCAACTAGACTGTGCTATGCAGTTGAAATCTGCAGCAGTGGAGCTGTTCTTTAACGTCGGATCTTGACTTCTGTTTTTGTTTTGTTTTGTATCCTGTCCTTTCCCCTTGCGCAGAACAACACGCAGTCTATTTCCGCTGCGCATTTACTTTGTACTTACGGCTGCGGCAAAGCCTGAACATGCACAATCCCACGTGCTCTCAGGCGATGACGTCAGTTGCACTGCTTGCCCTCTCCGAAAGGCACGAGGCCGACGGTGTGGTCTGTGAGAGGCTGTAAACAGTGCAGATGTAGGACAGATGCCAGTATGTTAATGTCACAATGATTATGGTGTCATCTTTTAATAGAACCCGATTTACCAGTCACGACGCAAATAGCATTTGTTGAGCGACAACAACCAAAATATAATAACTCTTGACTGTACACATGTAAGGACATATCAATAAAGCAGCATGAGCTTCTCTCAAAGGTATACCATTCGTCAACCAATATTAGGTCATACAATAAACGATGTATAACGTCGATTCACTAAGGGACAGTAAACTCAGTTGTTTAGTCAGTATAATTGTGTGTGTTAAAGCTCTCTGTTAAAGCTGTGCAACCCTTATTAAAAGTATTGGGATGGGAGTATATTAAAGTACAAACCCTAAAAGAACTCTTCATGCAAAATGAGTCATTTCAAAATAGTATGTTATCATTTATCATAAGTGTTCCACTCCTTCACTTGCTGTAAAGGCAAAATTAATTTCAACTATGTTATGTATCGCTGCATGGCTTCATGTATAGACCTTCAGTTGATTGACTTAATTTGACTAAAGCTGCCAAAATAACATGTAAACCTGCAGTGAGACTGGTATGTTTTTGTACAGAGATCTGCAGAATAACTTACGAGTTTATACCGGCTCACTGTCGATTTAAAAAGCAAACCTTAAACCTATTTGTGTCTTAACATGGAATCAAACTAATGTAAGGAGGAGGATTGGCAAAACACGTAAAACGGTTTAATGTCAGGCACGACTGCCCTTCCCGACGATGCTTGAATCCACACGTCCTGACATCGCAGCTACTCTAAAAAATGTGTTCCCCATCGAGGTGGTGTGTTATACATTTGGAATCACGGCATCTCATTGGTTGAGCTGCGTGGAGCCATCTGGCCAATAGTCTGGTGTTTGGCAGCAGCCACCAGCAGGTGCTTCGTGTCTTTTTGGTGCAAACGGTCGGACCAGTTTACTGCACACATGTTTGCCACATGTAATGTTCGTCATTTAACACAACAGACTGGCTGCAGATGCTATTTGACCTGCAACGAGCAATATTAAATGTACATGATATTTCTGATAAAGCCCTTATGTACTTAATGAAAAGGGGACATGGCCTACGAATGTGTCATTTAACGACTTTAACGGCACTGCGTGGTTATTTTTTATGTTAATATCTTTAACGTTCACACACACATTTCTTGACACATCAATGAGCTATTGCTTTAAGTCTATTCGTAATTCGGGGGAAATAGAGTCTTGAGCAGCCACTTTTGCACGATTTAATTTGACACTTACTAAAATTTGCAATCTGCAAGTGTGAGTGAGGCTGATAAGCAGATCCAAAACGTACGCACGAGCGTGTCCGATAGGGAGCAGCATTGCCTCTGGTTGTCATACGGTGAACGCACGGCCACGCAGGACTGAAATACTATGGGGCAACAACTTTAAATAAAACCAGTAGTTACTGGTATCCAGAGTGAAACCGAGCTTGAAGACTGCGTGGTTTTATTTGCGTTGCACGAGTTCTTACTCTGGTACCGGGTCATCTGGTGATTACAGAGGAGCGATCACAGGTGTGCGTCATCGGCTCCATTTAAGCAGGGTGTGACAAGGGCACTGTCAAGTTGTGGAAAGAAGGGATTAACCGTTTTACATTAAATTTCTATTTGTGAATCGTCTGCTTGTAAGCCAATTGGATGCAGTTACAGATCATTTATTAACGTTTTTTTTCTTCTGTCAATTTGTTCCACTTTTTTTAATAAGTGAATCTGGCTCGACCAATGTTTACCACATCAGTTAATCCCAGTTAGCATGGAAGGCCAGTCACTGGTTTAATGTGGTGGGGGGGAAAGTGGCAGCTTGCTGTGAGGCTGCAGGGTTCCCCTTCTGCTTCACGTGCTTCGGCCTTTTATTTTTATAGATTGAACACTTATCTATGCTGCAGCTCTTTGAACATTCACTTCCAGTCTTTTTTTGTCATTGTCAATGTAGGATAAATGCAATGATCAAATTCACCACATTGAAATCCAAGACTTCCACTAGCGAGTTTCAACAGTCACTTTGCCAGTCCTGACAATTTCAGATGGGGTCGGCGACCCTGAAATAGGATAAGGGGCTTCAGGTGGATGGATACATGCGTAGCTTCTCTGACCTTCTAGCCTTCTTCTTCTTCTTCTATTTGACCAATGTATCTCGACAAAGATCTGGATTTTTTTTATTTTGCGTGTTTCTGAGCAGTAAGAAGCACCAATTTAAAATCGGTGTTGAATACCTGCAGTTTTGGCATAACTTCATTCCGACACCCGACTGCATCGTGGTGGCGGGTGATGTGACCCATTTCGGCAGGTTCGAGAGGACAGCAGGACACCGGCCCACTGGGTCACCAGGTCCCGTTTGATCTGGTCCTTCTCTCTCGTGGATTGAGTGACACATCGGCAGAACAAATGGACAATGCAAATTAAAAATACAGCCACAGGTTTTCACAAACGGGAGGATTTACACACCAACTGGCCGTCTTTAGCATGCGGAAAGTGTAAAATGGCTGAGGATTTGTAATGCTCATGTTGGTGCTCAACATTTGGCTGATGAGCCCTTGTGACTGCTGCCACCTGCAGGTTGACAGAGAGAGCACAGCTGACTCATTTCTTTTAAACATTTGTTAAAAAAAACAAAAAAACATTCAACAACTCTCTTTTTTTCCCCTCCAATTTCTTGTCACACATTTTAAATTCACATTTCACCTTTTTGGGTAGATATATTCACATTTGTGGAACTGCAGTATTTACTCTTTCACTGGGTTCATGAATGATTTTGATTTTGAAATGTATTTAAGTCGCTGAAATATATATTCGGAATGAATAGAAAGAGTAAAAAAAGTTTATGTTTTGTATCTTAGTCTTGCAGAATAATTTCCACTATTGTTGAATGTGCTCAACTCTTCAACTTTGTTTGATAATTTCCTGTTATTTTTTGTACATTTTCCTTTCGTTGAATATTTCTTTTTGATCAATGTAGTTTGTCCAGGCATGATTGTGGTCACATTTATGGTTGCAGTCTTTGTTTGGTTTAAGAACAGGGTAAAAGTTGCGGTAAAATCTCTACTTTGCTTTAGAACGTCTAAAATTTTTCCCGTTTTTTGTTATGGAACCAAAAGACTCTTTTTTCCTAAAGCCAGTTCTGTAGTGGTAAAATTAGAGGTGGGTAAACTCTGAATTTTGTGATCATACAGACCTCGACGCGATGCGAAGCAACGCACAACACAAAGCGTCCCGACTCTTGTAAGGCTGTCCTGGCTATATTGCATTATGTTATCAGTAAAAGTCATATACAATCAATGACAATGAATACATGTGTATGAACAACATAAGTTAAAGGAACACTCATGTACTACCTATGTCATCATAAATAGCGCATACAGGTCCGCGAAAATATTGTCTGACATGAAACCGGTCCGTGAGGTAAGAAAGGTTGGGGACCACTGGGCTGATCCACAACGTGTGTTTACACACCTCCTGGATCCTGATTGGTGTCGCTGCTGCAGCCGCAAGGCACTGATTGGATGCTCACAGACCGTAATACAGCGCAGATGAAAATGATTCAGACTACGGCGTTTATATGTTCAACAATAGGAAACGTAGTCTTAGCTGTTTTAAAATTACACCAAGTTTTTTTCGGATTATTTCAAAGGAAGAATACAAGGCGCGGGTAACTTTGAGGTGCGTAAACACTATTTATAGGTGCGTAAACGCTATTTCCAAAATTATAGACGTGCGTAAACGGCGTTTACATGCGTTTACCCTCCACTACAGCCCTGGTTATATTATATAGTTTATCACTATATAATCATTTTTACTTGTATTGTGACTAACCATTTAACTTCATGCCCCCTCAACGGTAAAACATATTAATTAATACATGAATTTAGTATTTAGTAATAGAACATAACAAATAAAAAAGGACAACTAGATGTGTTAATGATTGTCTTGAACGTCAACCCCGAGAACAAACCTTCTGATTCGTTGGCTGATTTTAGTCACTAAAGATGGTTGAGATCAAGTTACCATTAACATTGGAGTGAGTAAATTATCCTATTAGAATATTTAGAATTTGTCATTTTGGGAGCAGTTAACACACATTTGTCTGATCCGTTTTTTTTCATATTTATTTATTCATCTATCTAAACTGTAGGAATGTTGAAGGGCTGCAGCTCGCATGGTGCAGCGTGGCGGTTCATTGAGTTTCTGATTGACAGCGTGGGAGAGAAGATGTCGTCTGTCGCCCAGCAGCAGAGAGAACGAACAGACATTCGTAACTCTGGAGTTACACTTGACTGCGTCATTAGAGACGCTCACACGTCCCGATGAACTTGGGGTTTGAATTTGCTTTATTTGTAGAGAATTGAACTTGTTTGTGCTTTGAGTTGCCTGACATCATTTTTTAGAAGCATTCATGTTTTAATCAAAATGTTCCATATCGGAAACATGTTCATTGACTAAATATTCTCTTCTTCTTCCGCCTGATGTCTGATTACAGGAGGAAGTGAGTCAAGAATTGAAATCAGGCTTAAAATGTCGACTGAAACCTTGGTGTGTCATTAAATACACAAACGCTCATTAACTCAAGATCATTGTTGTTTCACTTCATTCAAGTCAACGAGTAATAAAGAACATGTGATTCTCTTTGGTCTGAAGAAAACAAGACGGATTCATTTGGTTTTATTTCTATTAAAATTTATTTTCATTAAAATAATAAACAGACGACATATTTAACAATAATAATAACACAATCATTGGGAAAACATCTGAAGCAGTTCCTGAGAAGAGAGAAAAGAAGAAAAGTTATTAACATGTTAATGTTGTTAGTGTGTCTGTGTGTACATCTAATTGTTAGTGTGTCTGTGTGTACATCTAAATGTTAGTGTGTCTGTGTGTACATCTAAATATTATTATGTCTTTGTGTACATCTAAATATTAGTGTGTGTCTTTGTTTAGTACCAAATGTTAGTGTGTCTGTGTGTACATCTAAATGTTAGTGTGTCCCGATGACGTGGCGTCCTGATGGCGTCCTGTTGGTCTGCAGACAAGGAGAAGAGACGTGAGGAGGATCATCAGGATGTGTCCTTGTGTACATCTAATTGTTATTGTGTCTTTGTGTACATCTAAATATTAGTGTGTGTCTTTGTTTAGAACCAAATGATAGTGTGTCTGTGTGTATATCTAATTGTTATTGTGTCTTTGTGTACATCTAAATATTAGTGTGTGTCATTGTTTAGAACCAAATGATAGTGTGTCTGTGTGTACATCTAATTGTTAGGCGTCCTGATGGCGTCCCGATGACGTGGTGTCCTGATGGCATCCCGATGACGTGGTGTCCTGATGGCATCCCGATGACGTGGCGTCCTGATGGCGTCCCGATGACGTGGCGTCCTGATGGCGTCCTGTTGGTCTGCAGACAAGGAGAAGAGACATGAGGAGGATCATCAGGATGTGTCTGTGTGTACATCTAATTGTTAGTGTGTCTGTGTGTAGATCTAAATATTAGTGTGTGTCTTTGTTTAGAACCAAATGTTAGTGTGTCTGTGTGTAGATCTAAATATTAGTGTGTGTCTTTGTTTAGAACCAAATGTTAGTGTGTCTGTGTGTACATCTAATTGTTAGTGCGTCTGTGTGTACATCTAAATAATAATGTGTCTTTGTGTACATCTAAATGTTAGTGTGTGTCTTTGTTTAGAACCAAATGTTAGTGTGTCTGTGTGTACATCTAATTGTTAGTGTGTCTGTGTGTGGATCTAATTGTTAGTGTGTCTGTGCGTACATCTAATTGTTATTGTCTTTGTGTACATCTAAATATTAGTGTGTGTCTTTGTTTAGAACCAAATGTTAGTGTGTCTGTGTGTACATCTAATTGTTAGTGTGTCTGTGTGTGGATCTAATTGTTAGTGTGTCTGTGCGTACATCTAATTGTTATTGTCTTTGTGTACATCTAAATATTAGTGTGTGTCTTTGTTTAGAACCAAATGTTAGTGTGTCTGTGTGTACATCTAATTGTTAGTGTGTCTGTGTGTAGATCTAACTGTTAGTGTGTCTGTATGTACATCTAATTGTTATTGTCTTTGTGTACATCTAAATATTAGTGTGTGTCTTTGTTTAGAACCAAATGTTAGTGTGTCTGTGTGTACATCTAATTGTTAGTGTGTCTGTGTGTAGATCTAACTGTTAGTGTGTCTGTATGTACATCTAATTGTTATTGTGTCTTTGTGTACATCTAAATATTAGTGTGTGTCTTTGTTTAGAACCAAATGATAGTGTGTCTGTGTGTACATCTAATTGTTAGTGTGTCTGTGTGTAGATCTAATTGGTATTGTGTCTTTGTGTACATCTAAATATTGTGTGTGTCATTGTTTAGAACCAAATGATAGTGTGTCTGTGTGTACATCTAATTGTTAGTGTGTCTGTGTGTACATCTAAATATTAATGTGTCTTTGTGTACATCTAAATGTTAGTGTGTGTCTTTGTTTAGAACCAAATGTTAATGTGTCTGTGAGTACATCTGTGTGTGTGTGTGTGTGTGTGTGTGTGTCATGAGTAGATCTGGATTTGCTCCTGAGGGGTTGACGCGGCGTCCTGATGGCGTCCCGATGACGTGGTGTCCTGATGGCGTCCTGATGGTGTCCTGTTGGTCTGCAGACAAGGAGAAGAGACGTGAGGAGGATCATCAGGATGTGTCTGTGTGTACATCTAATTGTTAGTGTGTCTGTGTGTAGATCTAATTGTTAGTGTGTCCGTGTGTACATCTAATTGTTAGTGTGTCTGTGTGTACATCTAATTGTTAGTGTGTCTGTGTGTACATCTAATTGTTAGTGTGTCTGTGTGTGGATCTAATTGTTAGTGTGTCTGTGTGTACATCTAAATATTAATATGTCTTTGTGTACATCTAAATATTAGTGTGTGTCTGTGTACATCTAATTGTTAGTGTGTCTGTGTGTACATTTAAATGTTAGTGTGTCTGTGTGTACATCTAAATATTAATATGTCTTTGTGTACATCTAAATATTAGTGTGTGTCTGTGTACATCTAATTGTTAGTGTGTCTGTGTGTACATCTAATTGTTAGTGTGTCTGTGTGTACATCTAATTGTTAGTGTGTCTGTGTGTGGATCTAATTGTTAGTGTGTCTGTGTGTACATCTAAATATTAATATGTCTTTGTGTACATCTAAATATTAGTGTGTGTCTGTGTACATCTAATTGTTAGTGTGGCTGTGTGTACATTTAAATGTTAGTGTGTCTGTGTGTACATCTAAATATTAATATGTCTTTGTGTACATCTAAATATTAGTGTGTGTCTTTGTTTAGAACCAAATGTTAGTGTGTCTGTGAGTACATCTGTGTGTGTGTGTGCGTGTATGTGTGGGTGTGTGTGTGTGTGTCATGAGTAGATCTGGATTTGCTCCTGAGGGGTTGACGCGGCGTCCTGATGGCGTCCCGATGACGTGGTGTCCTGATGGCGTCCCGATGACGTGGCGTCCTGATGGTGTCCTGATGGCGTCCTGATCGTCTGCAGACAAGGAGAAGAGACGTGAGGAGGATCATCAGGATGTGTCAGTGTGTACATCTAATTGTTATTGTGTCTTTGTGTACATCAAAATATTAGTGTGTATTTGTTTAGAACCAAATGTTAGTGTGTCTGTGTGTACATCTAATTGTTAGTGTGTCTGTGTGTACATCTAAATATTAATGTGTCTTTGTGTACATCCAAATGTTAGTGTGTCTTTGTTTAGAACCAAATGTTACTGTGTCTGTGTGTACATCTAATTGTTAGTGTGTCTGTGTGTACATCTAATTGTTAGTGTGTCTGTGCGTACATCTAATTGTTATTGTGTCTTTGTGTACATCTAAATATTAGTGTGTGTCTTTGTTTAGAACCAAATGAGTGTGTCTGTGTGTACATCTAATTGTTAGTGTGTCTGTGTGTACATCTAAATGTTAGTGTGTCTGTGTGTACATCTAAATATTAATATGTCTTTGTGCACATTTAAATATTAGTGTCTTTGTTTAGAACCAAATGGTAGTGTGTCTGTGTGTACATCTAATTGTTATTGTGTCTTTGTGTACATCTAAATATTAGTGTGTGTCTTTGTTTAGAACCAAATGATAGTGTGTCTGTGTGTACATCTAATTGTACATCTAAATTTGCCAGCGTGTCTAAATGTTAGTGTGTCTCTGAGTACATCTGTGTGTGTGTGTGTGTGTGTGTGTGTGTCATGAGTAGATCTGGATTTGCTCCTGAGGGGTTGACGCGGCGTCCTGATGGCGTCCCGATGGAATCCTGATGGCGTCCCGATGACGTGGCGTCCTGATGGTGTCCTGATGACGTAGCGTCCCGATGACGTGGCGTCCTGATGGCGTCCTGTTGGTCTGCAGACAAGGAGAAGAGACGTGAGGATGGTCATCAGCACGTGTCAGTGTGTACATCTAATTGTTAGTGTGTCTGTGTGTAGATCTAATTGTTAGTGTGTCCGTGTGTACATCTAATTGTTAGTGTGTCTGTGTGTAGATCTAATTGTTAGTGTGTCTGTGTGTACATCTAAATATTAATGTGTCTTTGTGTACATCTAAATGTTAGTGTGTGTCTTTGTTTAGAACCAAATGTTAGTGTGTCTGTGTGTACATCTAATTGTTAGTGTGTCTGTGTGTGGATCTAATTGTTATTGTCTTTGTGTACATCTAATAAGTGTATCTAAGTGTATGTCATGCGTAGATCTGGATTTGCTCCTGAGGGGTTGACGTGACGTCCTGATGGCGTCCCGTTGACGTGGCGTCCTGATGGCGTCCCGTTGGTCTGCAGACAAGGAGAAGAGACGTGAGGAGGATCATCAGGATGTGAGACAAGATTAATAGATCCAATTATTTTAATTTGATGCACATTTTAATTATTTCATGTTTGTATGGATGTGTAAATCTACATTATATATTTGTGGTTGTTAAACTGTATTTCTGTATTTGCTTTTTATGTTTAGCTAGTCTCTGTGCATACCAATATGTTAGTGCGTCTCTGTGTAAGTACTTTTTACATTACATTACATTTCATTTAGCTGACGCTTTTATCCAAAGCGACTTACAATAAGTGCATTCAACCATAGGGTACAAACTCAGAAGTGCAATTTCCTCAAATAACTTTTATATATGCGTCTCTGTGTAAGTACTTTTATATGTTAATGCGTCTCTGTGTACATCTACATGACAACAGCAGGAATCAGAGGTTTATCTCAAGGTATTAGCTCTAAATCACAGCCTTCTCCACCCGATAGACCAATACATCATTCACAGCAGTAAGGCTGCAGTCTGTCTGGATTCCTCACTTACCTTGAGCTCTGTTAGGTGCAGCAGAACGCGTCTTCGTCCCCTCTACAGACTCCTGAGGCATTACATGGTTGCTTTCTGCAAGTGTAGGTCCTTAAAACTTCAGTGTGTAGATGCGAGGTTTGAAACTGACTGACTGGATGTGCAACAGACTGTGTTCTTATGCTGTGGTGAACGGAGCATAGAACATGGAACATGGAACGTGGAGAAATGTTCCATCATGATGTAACGTCTCTATGGTTACAGTGAAGGTATCTACAATATGCAAATGAGCCTTTAGAGTAAATGTGTGTGTGTGGACGGTGTATTTGTATTGATGGAGCTCATCCACTTCACATGGTGCATAAAACACTTTGCTCTACTTGTTTTTTTCTATGACCCCATCTTGATCTTGAAAGCAAACACTTTAAGAATAAATAAAGAACGATTTTTGTCTATTTTGTCATCAAGTCGGAAATTTGTAAACTGTTGAATCCGGATTTTTAAACATCCCTTTCGAGCCCTCTTGTCTCCAGTCTTCATGCTAAGCTAACCAGCGGCTGGCTTTAGCTTCACGTTGAGCGCGCAGACATGTCACGTGAGAGTAGGGATGAGTATCGTTTGGGTTTTTCCGATACCGATTCTAAACAAAGCCTGAACCCAAACACAATTGAAGAAAGGGTTTTTTTCACTTCAAACTATGCACAATATATGAACTTTTAAAAGTTTACAGTATGATTACAGTGTTTCCCCTCTGTAACAGCGGAAGTGTAGTTAATTTGAATTTGGGGAATATTAATCATTTAATTTGAGATTCGTGTTCATTGTGCAGGAACTAAAGACATTTATTGAAAAGCATTTACGTTAGATTGGCGCTCCTTGTTTGTCTCAAAGTATTGACGTGCAACACAGAAGAGCTGCATGAGGCACGAGAGCACATCGCTTTTCTATTGTGTAGAAAAATAAATACTAATAGAAGGTAGATGGCTAGCTAGCTGCTGTAGCTACACAAGCGGTGAGGTATCGTTAGCTGCTGCGAGGACAGAGTAATCAGGCTGTTTCATTAGGGTGACAAAACGTCCTCTTTTCTCCGGACATGTCCTCTTTTTGAGACCTAAAAAATGCGTCCGGCAGAGATTCCATAAACGTCCGGGATTTTGCTTCGTCGTATATTTGTGTTTCTCTGGGTCTTTCACAAACTAGTTGTTACGCCCTTACCAGTTTTGGAAATGGTGTCTCCCTTACGTTCCACCTTCTTTCGCGAGCTCTGACTGTAGAGAGAACAGTCATTGGTCGACCGATCTCAATGTTGCCAGATACACGATAATTATCCTCCAAATACGACCATTTTGAGCCTTTGGTACGATACTTCACCATTTACAATCTGGCAACACTGAGCACTTCACTAGTTGCATTGTTTACAGCACATGACATCTGCAGCCATGCCGAAACGTAAATGTAAGTTTACGGACGAACTAAAAGAAAATACCCATGTTTTCGCCTCGGCCGTGATGCTTCGGAAGCTTTTCTTATTTTAATATGTGGCTATATAAAGCATTTACTATTTATTATTTGTTTATTTGTTATCATTATTGCTTCAATATATGGACAAGACACATTAAAGAAGCGCTGGACTAAATCCCACAAAAAAGATTTGTTTTACATTTGCACTTTTCAGTTTTGTTAAAGTTCAATAAATAGATGTTCATATAGTCATTTGTGTCATTTTTGTCATTTCATTTCACCAATATGGCACCGGTGCTCGGTACATAATCCTACATGAGAGTGGTCAAATCAACTATTGCTAAGTAAAGGTTTGGAATAGCTCAAATTCAACGAGCAATATCTATTTAACTCTCATTCATTACCAAAACAGCTGGGCATGGTGTAGTCTTTGGCACTGCGTTTTTTGGAGGCTGTTTGAGCCCAGATGAGAAAAGTGCCCCTTTTGCTGGAGCACAATTGTTTCTTCATTCATCAAAATTTTAGAATTACTATTACTCGCACTGTCACCAAATCCCCCCAAATGTGTTTTGACATTCGACGGGGCATTTATTTGAGTTCTTGTGAGAATTTCACCGAACTGCTCCGCGGCGCCCACAAGCCGTGCTCCTTCCTCCTTCCTCCTCCTCCTCCGCCTAGTGCTCGTGCAGTGCTGACACACAGGTGATGACGGTGTTTGTGAAATCCCCCGACGTCGTTTAGTGGTAAATTACTACCAGTACAGATAGTTTTAGGATGAAAATAAAATAAATAAGCCTCGCCACAGCTCCGTCACTTTCTACCCTGTCTCCTCCATCTGTCACTCACCTAATGAGTTCATTCAGTGCACCTGCTAGTCACAAACACTACTGAGACATCACATATAGGCAGTGCTGTAGTGGTAAAATTAAAGGTGGGTAAACTCTGAATGTTGTGATCATACAGACCTCGACGCAATGTGAAGCAACGCAACACAAAGCGTCGCGACTCTGTAAGGCTGTCCTGGCTATATTGCATTGTGTTATCAGTAAAAGTCATATACAATCAATGACAATGAATACATGTGTTAGTAGTTTGTAGTTCATTAAATCTATGAAAACAGTGAAGAAAAGTATGACAACACAACAACACAATTGCAGATTAAGAACTATCTACATATGGAGTCTCCTTTTCACAGTAGTGCCCAGAGGGCCTCCTTGTCCTCCACGTCAGGTCCTGCCTTGCATAGTGCTTCTCCTCTCTCTATTGGACCTGGTGTTTCTCCTCTCCCTGTGCTCTCTGCATCATTGCCTGTCCTCTCACTGCCTGAACAAATATGTTGAATTTAAGAGTTAACCAGTTATGCAGCCTGTCAATTACACTGACAACATAAGTTAAAGGAACACTCATATACTACCTATGTCATCATAAATAGCCTATACAGCATGTTTTTTTTCACATTGAGAACTGACTTGTTTTCTAATCTACGCGTCACCAGACGTCTTGTCCTTTTACCGTGCACGACCAGCGAACACAGAGCGCGCGACTACTACACCCCCCCCCCCTGTCGGTTGTTGTTCCGCCCGCAACGACTACACCACCCCCCGTCGGACCTTCTCGACCGGTCCACGGTCTGACATGAAACCGGTCCGTGAGGTAAGAAAGGTTGGGGACCACTGGGCTGATCCACAACGTGTATGTGCCTCCTGGATCCTGATTGGTGTCGCTGCTGCAGCCGCAAGGCACTGATTGGATGCTCACAGACCGCAATACAGCGCAGATGAACATGATTCAGACTACGGCGTTTATATGTTCAACAATAGGAAACGTAGTCTTAGCTGTTTTAAAATTACACCAAGTTTATTTCGGATTATTCCAACGGAAGAATACAAGGCGCAGGTAACTTTGAGGTGCGTAAACGCTATTTATAGGTGCGTAAACGGCGTTTACATGCGTTTACCCTCCACTACAGCCCTGCCTAAAGCCTTTAATTACTGAAACCAAGTGGCAGAGATTAAAAAACGAAATTATAGTAGCATCCAAGTATTACATAGTAGTATTTTCCCCCCTGTGATCAAACAGTTGTATCTGTATTCATAATGATACAACATAACTTGTTTGTTGTTGTCATAGGACGGAAATACCCAAGTAACTGAAAACGCACTGAGACTAAAACCGCCTTTCCAGCAACAACCAACGAAAACGGAAGTAGTAAGAAGCGAATCCTCTCGCGCTTCCCGCCTCTGCACCTCTCTTTGTAGGCGGGGTCACGTGGCGTGTGGGCTTCACGCCGTCGTGTCTCTTTAAGATCAGGGCGTATCCCCCTCCTCCGTGAATCAGGAAATGCCTTGACGTCAGGACGAGGCCACGCCTCCAGTTTAGACCTGACCGCGGCTAGCCGGTGACCAGCGGCGTTACGTTTCCCGACGGCCGCCCGTTGACTTACATCCTCCGCGGGGCCTCCGGTGCGCCGCTGCCCGTCAATGGCCAGTTCTACCGCCGACACGCGTGAGTCACCGGAGCTCTCCTCCCTCCTCCTAAAAAAGGCTATCAACTTTAGCAGAGACGCAGTATCGTAAATGTTTATTCTTCCAACGAAGTGTTAATTTAAAATAAATTAGAGTGATGCCGACATGTACGGGGAATAAAGTAACTTTAAGCACTAATGCAATCTCGGTTGTTAACGGGAGAGTTCGGAAGGACGCTGCACGACTAGTTACTGCGTGCCATCCGGGACTCCGACATCATGCAGTCGACAAAAACAAAAAAAGGAGCCTTTTTAGCATTTATTAAAAGATAATAGGCTACAACCAGTGTTTCTTTTCTACACTAATAGAAATTATACACGTGGGGCTTTTGCATTGTTTCACTTAATGAGTTAGAAACGGTATGAAATGTTTGTTTTTATTGTTAATTGTTCCAAACACAAGTTAAAAGCTACAGCAAATGGTTACAATGGACTCCTGGCTTTACATTACAAACCACTATTCCTCCTTATCCAAGACTTTACTCAAATAAATTATTCAAGATGCGTGTTTCAGACTGCATTTGCAACACAGCTCACATTGTACAATGCATTCCCTTAACACTGTTTTTTTTCTCTTTCAACATAAATGACCTTAATTGCCTCTCAAATGAAGTTCCCTGTTCTGCTGCTCTCAGTGTTCTTAAAGGTTTGTTCATAGTGCCACAGGGATTGCAGATTTTTTTGTGACCTGGTTCCATAGACCAAAAAAACGCCCAGTGGGATTCTACCACTTGTATTTAATCGAGCATGTATTTAACAGATCACTTGGTTCATATTCAAACACGACGCCGGGTTATCGTCGATCTCTTGGTGGTCCCGTCTAGAGAAATCGCATGCAAATAATAATACGTTGCTGCACGCTGCTCGTTTTGGGTCTGTGGGTATTTTGAATTACCGCTAGGCTCACTTCTGTGTCTCTTGTGTTTTAAGGCTTTGCTTCTACCCCACCATAACCTTTTTAAAATTCTGGGCCCGTTTAAATTTTCCACGGAAAGTCCACACGAAACTGTGGCTTGCAAAAAGGCCGAACCCTCCCGCTCATTCAATTAGAGCTCGTCATTTGGTACAATGGTGGAGTATTAATGATTTGCTCATGCGGTTTGTGTGTGTGCACACACACACACACACACACACACACACACACACACACTGTGTCTTTGATCGATTGACCGCTTAATGTGGCGTCTGCAGGCCCTGTGGAACTTATTGTGAGCCGGGTCAGTGGTACCGGGCTGTCCCAAGAGGTTCGTGGACTCTTTGGAATATACTCTTGGACGAAACTAGTCCTTTTTTTTTTTTTTTTTGAATTCTTGGTGCCTTTGTGACATTAAGTCTGTGAAATTCCTTTTTTTTTAGAATGAAACAATAACGGAAGATAAACAATAGTTTTTATTTGCTGTGGCTATCACTCACTGTCAGACACTTCTATGAATTACTTTAAGCCCGCCGGCAGCATTGCGTCTTTATCCTGATCGTAGCTATTCTCTCTCTCCTTCCCACGGTGAGTAAATACAGATCAATGCAGTTACGAGCAGAGTAAAAGTCGCTCGGCCAACACTGATTTTGCCGCTTTCTCTCTCCGACTAAACTTGTCGCATGCTGCGTTTGGCAGGAAGTGACTCATGAAATTGAAAAATGAAATGAAACCGTGAAGCGGAAGTAGGATGTAGGTTGGGGAGCACGGCGTGGAGTCACGTGCCGCTTCCTCTTCAGCAATGAGCCCTTTTTTCGGCCTGTCGTTGTGGCCGTCGCCACGCTGCACTTTCTGTGCTTGTGATTTTTTTACATCGTGTCGTAAAAGCACGGCGCCTTACGGCCGCCTCGCCCCGGATTAAAACCCGTTCTCATTCCGGTCTCTAACCCAGAGCCCCAAAATGATCCAATCAAAGCCCAACGCAGCCCAGATGTTGCTCACGAATATCAGAACCGAACCTACGAGCGCCAGCTGTGGATGCGAGGAAACCTCTAATGATTCTATTCAACCCTTTTGCCAATCGGCGGTCTGTCTTCCCCGGGAAGGCCCGCCAGCCAAGCAGGCACGTGGACGCGCACGCCGGCGAGAGAGAGCAGACAATGGTCTTTATCAGCGCGTTCGGTCCGACGCGTCGGGGGAACTGGGACAATGGCGGAAGCGCAGACACGCCCACCGAGCGCGTTTTCCCAACGTCATGAATGTGTGATTTCTATGTTCAAACTGTCTTTGTGTGCGTGTGTGTGTGTGTGTCTCTCTCCCTCTGATGGGAACAGGAAGACGGACAAAAGCCCTCCTGTGCGTTGTGCATTCCGCTGCACGATGTAATGTCAACAGCGTGATCGAGGGCCGCTTTGCCCCCCTCCAGCTGACCCCCCCACCCCTCCCTTTTTTTTGACCGGATCAGGTCCACCGTTTAAAATCGAAATGCACTGATCACTCAGAAACCGGCAGATGAAGAAGGTAATCAACGTGGCAATGGTTAGTCTCGACTCCATGTCAGTTTTTGCCGCCCCCACTCCCCCTCTTTTATTCCCTTGGATCCTGGAGGGCAGCGGGACGTCTCTTGTCATGTCGCAGCATTTAAATCCCCTCAGCTGTTGGGCATCAGGTTGCCGTGGAGGCTGTTGTGATGTTGCAACAATATCTTATGTAATCACCTTTCCTTCCTTCCTTCCTTTCCTCCTCTAGAGGGCCAAACGACGGTTTCTGGCGACGGCGACGCGGCGTCGAGCCACCCGGACTACACCGCTTTTGTCCTGGTGCCCGTGTTCTTCCTGCTGGGCCTGCTGGGGGTGGTGATCTGCCACGTGCTGAAGAGGAAGGGCTACCGGTGCACCACCGACCATGGCGAGGAGGAGGAGGAGGAGGAGGAGAAGGATCCCGAGCTGGGCGGAGGTGAGGGAAAGGGGACTCGATAGTCCCGTTAATCTAAGGAAACAGAGCGGGGATTAAAGCGGCGGGAGGAGAAGGTCCCGACGGGTTGGTCGCAAAATAAGCTGGGAATTGGGAACAGTTGCGTTGACTTTGGCGTATGTCAGATACAGAGCAGACTACCGTGGTGGGAACGATCCCTAATAGCTAACGGAGAGATTGGCTGCGCAAGAACCCCCCACCCCCCCCCTCCCTTAGACCGACCTCAGTCTCTTTAAATCCAGCTGTGGGCTGCTGTGTTAATGTTTAAGAATCGGTTGTCTGTAAAGGTCCATCATGGGTTTTTCCTTCTGTTTCCTCCTCCCTCTTTTTACAACGAGCCCAACCCTCCTTTCTTTTTTTTCCCCTCCAATCCCAGCTCGTGTGTTCAGCTGGTCGGGTTGTCATTCTTCTCGTGTTGCACAGCGATCGGGTTTCCTCGCTCTCTTTTTTTTTCTTCTTTTTTCTTCCCATTCCGGATAAATAATTGTCAAACTGTGAGACCAATGGGAGAAGCATCGAGTTGTGATGTTAACAGGTTCTCTCGAAATATCGTTTACTGGCGTCATGTTTTCCATGAAGGGGCCTTCAGGGGTTGCCTGAGGAATGTTTGCCCCCCACACACACACACATTTCAACACACACGAGTCCCGGTTAGTTTATTTTACTGTGCCGCTCTCCAAAAATATACAGCCTAAATATTTGTCACCTGCTTTTAACCGGCTGCTGCAGCAGCGCATAATAACTTTCGACCACTGAGCGCGTGTGTTTCTCTGCTCGCCTTGCAGACATGAATGACACCCTGAGTGAAAACAACGACACCGTCGGCCAGATCGTCCACTACATCATGAAAAACGAAGGTACGTGCGCGCCGCACAGAGCAGCAAATGCATCCAACCAAGTTGTTTTTCGCACTTTTGGCCCAAACGGTTTGGACTTTTGCTGCGGTTGTGTACCGGGAGTGCGTCTCGGCGGTTGAACCAGCACTTTTATTCTTGCAAGTTTGAACCGTTGAGCCTGAGCTGGAGCAGCTTCTGTCCACATCTGCTCAAACCGGGGTCATTTGAGTCCATAACGTCCGTTGGGGAGCGTCAACAGGAAAGCGAAGGATCAACGGGTCATTCGCTAGAATAACACGGGCCTTTTCCCGTGAGGGGAGATTACAGTAATATGCCGTGATTTCCATTTGCCCGCCCGCAGCGCTGACGTGCCGCTGAAACCCGGCTGCTCGACGCTCGATGTTGAGTTTGATTTCAGTTTGTCTGAAGGGGAGTTTGGGGTGATTTTGATGGTTGTGCACATCGAGAGCGAAATAAATGTTAAATATGTCGTCAAGCTTTTCTTGGCATAATAAACAACAATATGACAAAACACAGCTGTAAGAATATAGAATATAAAATAGAAGAGATTATACTTGTTGACCAAAATAAAAATATCTGCTTAAACTTCTTTGAATGATGTTTAATGATGTATTATTTTTCATTAAACGTTTGTATACGGATTATTTTAGATAAGGGGGTAAAGGTAAAGGTTTGCCAATAATCCTCGCCGATAACAATCTTAACAACAGGTCCGGCTTGTCTGCGAGTATCGCCCGGTGACTAACCCGCTGCATCGTCCCGTCTGGCCACCATTGTCCTCCGTCCTCCTTCGCGCTGACTCAGCTTTTGGGGAGTGAACCTCGGGGACTGTAAGTGTCTACCGGAACACGCTTGAAAGAGCTTCCTCGTTGCGGGACGCTCGTACCTTCAGGTATTTTTCCCGGAAATAACCACGCGGAACAAAGTGAGTCATTTCCAGCAAGCAGTTGGCGTATAAATAGACAAGTGACCAGCGAGGAACAGCGGCCGCCTCGTTCCTCGTTGGTCGTCCATGCAGCATCAATACGCCGTGAACTTTTTTAATTATTTTTTTGAATGATTTAAAAAAAAAAAGAAGTAATAATGCAAAAAATACTTTTGGACCCCAAAATGTGTAGCGGCTGCCGGGGATGCTTCTTGTGGTGGGTGAGAAGAGAGGATGGATGCATTTCGGACGCGCTGCAGGGCGCCTGTGGTGAAGTCGCTGGATGCACCGCGGCGCGCCCTCTGTCTGCGGGAGCAAATTATGTAAATCCACATCCGAGCGGTTGTGTCTGTGTCGAGGCTACTTTGTCTTCACGTACTGTTCCAAAAAAAAGCAAACGATGTCCTTGTGCCAAATCACAGACGCAACACTTTTTCAAAATCGCCCCTCGGAGTCTTTTTTTTTTAAATGGTCTGGCACTTCCTCCTGAGGTTATCCGGTGCAGTAGCCGTGCTCTGTGAGTGTTTTAATTGGGTCGCGGGAGTTATTTGGGTGTAACCATTTTTCAATCGAGCACTGTGCCCCCCCCCCCCCCCCCCCCCCCCCTTTCCTTTAATCTGCATTACTGTGTGATTCTCTTTCCTCAGCAAACTCCGACGCCCTGAAAGCCATGGTTCATGAGAACAGCATAGACTCCGATGGGTAAGTGTCCCGTCCATCTCAACCACCAGATGGCGGCGTAAGCCTCCTTGTGAGAGAGAGAGAGAGAGAGAGAGAGAGAGAGGGGGGGGTAGTGGGGGGGGGGCTCAGTGGAATGAGATTGGCCAGAGCAGGAAGTGAACACAAAAGGCAATCAGGCCACACTTCTCTTCCGATGCTTCCTGCAGATTGGCACGGTCTGATGGGGGGCGAGCAGCTGGGGAGCGCCCCCCCCCCCCCCACCCCGCCCCCTCCCAGAATGCCGCAGTGTCCCGCATCAATGTATTGAGGGTAATCATTAAAGCCTATTGGGCACAGTTGTTGGATTATTTGCCAGAACACAGAGATAAAGTGAAGAAACCGTTGGTGTCGTTGTGCCTGAGACTTTACATGGAGTTGATCTAGTTAGACGAGTTGTGACTGATTATTAAACGCAGTGATGTTTCCTCATTCCCGCACGCGGATCATCAGCTGACTGTACAGCGGGGGCCTCCTTGTCTTATCATCTTCCCATCCTCAGTCTTAAAGCACCGTTTCCCCCGTTCCGACGAGTGCAAACGCATTGATCACAGTTTCGGATCCGGCAGCTCCACACGCTCGACAGGCGCAACTAAGGCTCGACGGCGTTGACGCAAAGCAGTCGGTCTCGGCCTGAATCGGGAGGCCGGCATTCGCATCGACCTCCGGGGATTGATTTCGTTTCTCCGAGACGAGCCGGCGTCACGACAACCGCAGCTGACGGCACGAGCCGAGATTAGACGTCGTCGCTTTGCTTTTTTTTTGGGCCGCCGAGATAAGCGGAGAGGGCGGGCTGACGGCAGAAGAGGAGTGAGGATGAATCCAGTATGTTTATTTCCTTTCTCTCTCCCCCCTTTCTGTGGGGGAGAGGCCGTGTGGATAGACGGTCCAGAGACTTGCCTGGTGCCGAGGTTTGGGTCTGGAAGTATTCTGCTCGGTCGCATCGGGTGTCCTGGAAGAATCTGCAAGAAATCTGAAAATCTGACACACCCGCCCCCCCCCCTCACCTCAACTTTTTTGCTAAAAAAGAAAAATCTCCCCCTGCACTGTGGTACTCCCTACTTCTGGTGTCGTTCTCTCCTTCGCCCAAACCAGGTTGGGCAGCCGGCCAGTGGATCACTTAGAGATGGTGGGGTGGGGGTGGAGGTGGGGGCTAATTTATGGGGACACTTAAGGGGAGAGACAGACAGACGAGGGACGGAGAGGGACTATCTGCCTCTCTAGATTTCGTACTTAACTTCCCCCAACAGTTCTCCACCCACGTCAGTTCATTATATAGTACGATATAATTTATACCTGGTGCACATGGGGCCGGCCCCCCACCCTCCCCCCCCCCTCCTCCCATGCACCCAGAACCCCTTTTTTCTCAGGACCTTTGGGACTCAACCCTGATGTGTGTGTGTGTGTGTGTGTGAGAGAAACATTCCCAGCACTTCCCAGCTAGCGTGATCCATATTTATATCCACATCTGGCGGGTTTCTTTTTCCGGAGCCCTCCTCGTCGGCCCCCCACACCACCCCCCCGCCATGGGTGGCCTGATTCGAACAAATCAGGTCGGGCTGAAGCCGATCGGAATTTGTCTCCCGTGGCTGAAAGGGAACTGATTCCCAAATTCTCCGTCCAAAGAGTGGAGGACCTGACACACACCATCCATTGGGTCCCATGGATGGTGTGTGTTTTTATAACCAGCCACCAGAGATGTTCGTGTAATTCAACGTGCTTGGTTCCATCTCCATGAAAATGTTTTTGTATGGCGGTCAGTCGTTTGGTCACATGAGCGCTCATCTGGACAATTGTGCCGTCACCGAGGCAGAAAATGTCCTCCCAAAAACCCTCCCGCACTAACTTCTGGTCCTCCTCCCTTCTAGCCCCCCGCTCACCCCCACGACGCCCGGCACCCCGTCCCCTCCGACGACTCCCATATCCCCGGGCGCACCGCCGGGAGCGGCCAAGCACACCTGCAGCCACCTGCACACCATCAGCGGCCTCGGCGGCCACAAGAACATCTGCACCCGCTGCAGCCAGAAGAAGTGGCCGCTGATAAGGAGGCCGTCTGCCCGCAGGCCGGAGCCACGCCGCAGCCAGCCCGGAGAGGTCACGGTCCTGGCTGTGGGCAGGTGCGTGTCTCTGTGGGTGTGTGTGTGTGTGTGAGTCAGGGATGCAGTAAGAGGGGGGAAAAAAAGAGCGTCCATTGCTGTTTTTGCTGCTATGAATTTCTTCTTGCCTCCAAAAAATGTCGTTCCACACAAGGTGCTTTGACGCCTATTAGCTATTAGCTTGCACACTAACGGCACAAACAATCAAACATTAACTCTAACCCCCAAAATCCTAAATGAGTCTCATCGAGAGTCCGGACCGGTGAGCTGGAAAATGCACGCGTGAACCGTCCAGGTGAAGCCTGGGAGAAAAGAACCCCCCCCCCGGGTGCCTCAGGGTTCGGACGGAGTAAGGTGTTTTCTTGTGTCAGCGCTGTGAACCAATGTTGCGGAGCCGGTGCTCCATGGCAACAGGCCCCTCCCCCCCTGTTCACAATGCATTCAACAGGAGAGGTCCTCCCTGCACTGAGACCCTGATGGTTACTAAAAGTCAATCCACGGCAACCTCCCAGTCTGAATACATCGCTGTCGGAAAAGCGCAGTCCTCGGCGCTGCTGCGACAGGATGTTCTGTTTGCATCGGCAGCGGCTTCGTGAAAACGGGGGGGACTCCCTCGTGCCCGTGAAGGGTCATCGCAACCCGACACACGGGCGCGGCGGACTCCACCGCAAACGAGGAAAGTCGCCGCGCCGAGCAGGAACAACAAAGTGTTGGGGTCTTTTTTAAAACCTGCTGCCACTATTAGAAAGCGCTCCTCGGCCCAGCAGTGAACCCGCTGTCGTCCACGTCCCGCAGCGAGCGCTCTCCTCATCCTCGATGTGACGCCGCGAGCTCATCGGGATGCAGAGAGGTCGCCCAGATGACTGGGCTGCATACGCACAGTGTCTGCATGACCTGCATACAAAACATTAAGTTTCCGATTTAATTAAAGCTGGTGCGCGCGCGCGCAAGTGCCTTTTTGGGTGGTTGGGGTGGGTGGATGAGGGCGGTGTAAAGTTTAGGGCCGCGTAGGCAGCGTGTTTGTTTGGGTGTTATCAGTGAGAAGACACGCGACGATTCCCCGCTGTGGCACAGATCCGACTAGCTGACCCCCCCCGCTGGGTTTGTTCATTAAAAGGACGATTTCCTGCTCGTTATTTATATTGCTCATGATGTAAATATGCAACAGCAAAAAGTACAAGTGGCAATTTGTTTTAACGAGCCGGCTCTTGAGCGTTTCCAGTTATCATTTCACAGACCCAGCAGAAAAAAAAAAAAAAAACCTCAACCTTTTTTTTCTTCAGGTTCCGGGTGACAAAGTGTGAAAAGCCGACCAGGGAGAGGCGCTCGATGCTGATTACAGACTCCAACGGCAGCGTGCCGTCCACGCCTACCACGGCAACGGCGCCCGAGAGCCGGACGACGTCAGAGTCCCAGCAGGTCTGTACCCTGGAAACGTTCATCCGCGTCCCGCCGAAACAGTGATGCATGCAGGAGTACGTCTGGTCATACGTGCATTCCTGTGCTACAAGCCAGTGGCATTCTGCCTTTTCACGCATCGGTCGACAAGGGCAAACGACATTTAGCACTGTTTTAATAAATATATATATATATATATATATATATATAATGTAATATATTTTCTCAAGCCTAATTTGGTGGTCTATAAAATGACGTAAGTGAAACGCATCTAATAATATATCATTAGTGTGACTTTTCTCTGTGTGAATGTCCTGTTTTATGAATTTGCTCAGTTTACCGTCATCTAATAATAAAAATAAGCAATCATCAGCAATTCTGTAGCTGGATTTAGATAATTAATTAGACAATTTGTATAATTGATTGCCTGAGATATGTCACAAACAACGTCACGGTAAATGCAGCTGTAGAAGTGAACGTGATTATAGCTCAACACGTGTTGACGTATTGGTGATGAAAGAGGTGCTGAAATATCCAACCGACGCATTAATTTGCCTCCAGTCTGCTGTTTTCTTGTTCACATAAAAGGAGCTCTGGTCATGAATGTGCGATGCTCCATGTGACCTCCATTTACTGTCTGCAAGCTCGGAGAAGATTCCGCCCCCCCCCCGGAAAAAAAGTACATTTAGACATTGTCAGTCATTTTGAAACATCACTTGCATGAAAAAATGCAGATTTAAAACTAAATAGAAATAAAAGTGTTAGTTTAGGCTTGTGAGAAAACAAAGGCAGCGATACTTCATAAGTCGTGCATCATTACACAACACCAGTAACCCCGCAGCAGGAGCTGTGCATGTGTGAGACAACATGATGCTGTGAAGGCTTTGTTTGTTGTGTATAAATACTCTCCCTGTCACCAATGTTCACCCAAAAACTCTCTCTCATCCTTTTCTGTATTATTTCCCTCCGCAGGAGCAGACGGAGAACTTGGCTGAAGATAAAAGATAGCGATCCGCAGGGTCCAGAGGCGAGAAGACGAACATCTGGACAAAACTCAAAAACAAGGACATTTGAAACAAACATCAGCGGTGGAGGAGCAAAGTCCACCGGGGGAGTCGTGCCTTCCGAGTTCGTCCCCCGCCCGCGGGGGTGGAGGGACGATGGCGGCGAGAGTGTCGCGCAGCCACAGCGGGCACGGCGCCGGCTTAAAGTCAAGGAAGCCTGAACCTGGGGCTCTGAGGTGAAGTGTGCGTGTGCGTTTACATGTTTTTGTCGAGTGGTTGATTGAACTACACCCCGAAGACGCATAACTAAATATCTTAAAACACATTCACAGTTTCTTTTTTTTTTTTAGTAGTTTTTGAGCGGCGCCGTTCGCTCTTCTTTTAGCTTCGTTTTGCTGTCCACCGTTACCAAGCAGAGAACGTCTCACGGAAAGATGCATCGTGAGAAACGTACGACTAGGAAAGTGAATGAATTATTTTTAAATCATCCTGTTTTTAATACCTGTCTAATGTCCATTACGGAAGTGTAACACTAACTTGCTGGAGTATTTGTTTAAACACCATCATGAGCTGATCATCCTTCTGTATCATCTTCCCCAGATGTTCAAAACATCATTTTAACCATGTTGTTTTTTTTGGATGTCTTTGCATTGTGCCTAATTTCTTTTTAAAAAAGAAATAAAATGTATTTGTGCTTTACGTTTTGGGACAGATTGCTGTGTTTCTATAGTAAAATGAATAAAGATCTCTTAATTCATGTCAAACCAAAAGATAAACCTGTCATTTAATCACACACTGTATACCTGTTGGGGGGTTGACTGTCTGCAGGAGAGGCGCGGTGCAAACATTGACTCCGGTCGCATGCACGCGTGTTTACTTTAGCCTCTCTCGCTCCGCTCAGCCTCTTTCTCACGCCGCGTCGAAGCCACGCAAGGAAAATTCCACAGGGGAAAATAAAGGCACGAAAGCGGTTTGGGTGACATTAAAGCTCCGTTCCGTCCCTTTTGCGTGACTTCGTGAACGGAGGCCCTGAGTCATCCAGGGTCCCCATGCCGATGGAAGGCTAAGTGGCCCCACGTCTTATCTTCGTCCCTGGATGTCGGCCAAGAGGATGGAGCTCTGGCTCAGGTGGGGAATATGTGGTGCTGGAGGGAGGGAGTCTAGTCAATGTTTAACACCTTTTAGGCCCTCGAACGCAGTGACCTTGTGAAATGGCTCAACCCCCAGCCCCCCCCCCCCACGCAGAGTCTTCGTCCCCAAAAACATAAACGGAAAACAAATCTGCTTTCCATCGTTAAAGTGTGTGTGTGTGTGTGTGTGTGTGTGTGTGTATTAAAAAAAAGGGGGGGGGGGGATTAATTTAAAAACATTTAAGAGCAAACTTTCTCTCTGTTGAAACCCGTTGACGGTATCATCAGAATCCTCTTATAGTCCAAAAGTTCTGCAGGATATTGCGCTGTTGAATCTGGCTCCCCCTAGAGGATTAAGTATTACCAGCCAATGGGAAGAGCCCTCTCACAGAGCTGAGAGCAGGTGTATATTTTTTGCACTCAAATTACATGCTGAAAAGTGGTTGTGGATTTTTTTTTTTGTACCCAAATGAAGCCAAAAACACACCACCCACCCCAGCTTTGTTGTTTCAGCATTCCCCGCTGAGTCAAAATCGGTTTACAGGTTAAATATTTAACCAGAGAGAACACAGAATAATCCTGTCGCAGGTGTATGATTCCTCTTTAAATAAAACCCTACAATCCCACTGAGACAAGGAAGTGTGTGTGTGTGTGTCCCACAATTAAGGGTGACATCATTAACTCCAACAAAGCCTTGAGAAAAACAAACATAGCAGGCGCCCCCCCCCCCCCCCCCCCCCCCCCCCCCTGGGGGGGACGCTGCTGTACACTGGGCCTGTAAAGGCAACATGAAGGAATCTGCTCTTTATTTCGCAGTCACCGCACGGCTGGATTGTGGCACAAATGAGCTACTTTGGAGCTGTTATCTGGAGCCGGCGTTGGAGGAATCGCTTACCGCGAGATACTGAGAGGGAACTTACACACTAAACGGGGTGGAAAGGTGGAGAGCTTTTCATACGAGGGGGGGGGGGGGGGGGGGGTCGTCTTTGGTCCCATTTGTGCTTTTAAATCAATTTAAGTATTAATGAATTCACATGAATGCATCGTCTCTGATCTTTACAAGGACGTCGGATGAAGTCTCACATTATGGCCTGTTTATGTGTTTCTGATTTTTCAAATCCAGCACACCTGGGACAAATGCATTGGGATGCTCCACAGGTCCCAACACGCAGATGACCGCTTCAGTTTATCTGTTGCTGTTGTTCAGATTTTGATGTATTTTTAGCGGCGTGCTGTGATCGGGAACAACGTTTCCCACGAGGACTTTGCAAGCTCCGGCCCGTGTGCGTCATTATAAAACCTTCAGATTCCACTCGTTCAAACATTGGTCTCGATGAAGGTCTGAAGAATGGAAGCGTGGCAGGATAAAGGAAAATAAAAGGATAGACATGACAGAAAGTCCCGAGAGACTAATACCAGACTCGAATGAGTTAAATGCTTCTTGACCCGTAAAGGCTCGTGACACTGTCAACGCCCTTCAGATAAATCACAAAGTCTACTTTCCTTTTGACAACACAGGGCTGCCTTTCATTGGCCCGAAGGCGTTATAACTGCAACGGTATTTAGCTGAAAACATGTTTTTATGGTGTTTATGTTTTGAGAGAATTTTCCTTTCAGTCCAACGTGGATCTGCAGCTCGTGGTCCACTAAGATGCTTTTCAAATAAGCGGAAAGGAGCACATGCGGAGGCCATTCTGATGGAAAACATGGATGCAGGTGCTACACAAAGTTGCGTTACTTAAAGGGACTTTTATTTTGAAGGAGACCCCCAACCAACATGGTTCAGCATGACCATCCCGTATTCAAATGAACGCTCCTTTTCAAACCTCCGTACCTTCCTGCAAAACAAACCCCGAGCTGCTGCGTATTCATCTCTGTCCACAGAAAATCCACCTTTCTGTGTGTGTCTCTCTTTTGAAGGATCAAAGTAATCTGGTGACGCACAAAACCCCAGAACCGCTTCACGCGGAAATAAACGGTGTATTGATGAAAAGGTGAGTCACTGGTTTTGATCCTGTTGTCGTACGGAAAGGTTGTTTGTTCATTTGGTTCAAGACAAACCCTCTTTGGTGCAGGTGTGACTTCCCGACCTCGTAACGAGAAAAGCAGAGCCTCTTCAGGAACACAAACATGCGTCATAGATTGCGTGATCGGATCTGTTAACTTTAAAGTATAACGGCGAGGCTGTTTACGCTGCTGGCGAATACGCGACTTGTTGAACCGAGAAGCGGCGTCGCTTTAGGAAGAAGTCGGTGGCGAAGAATGAGAGCGTTTGTTCTACCGGCTTGTGATTCGACTGCTGACTGAGCAGCAGATCCACTGAACCCACCAGTCATTTAGGATGAAATGCTAAACTTTGAGTGCGTTCACACACACACACGCACAAACGCCTCGTGGCGGGTTAAACCGTCAGGTGGCACCGTGCCTCATGTGACATGAAACCAACAGGGATTTAATGAAAAACAGGGAAAAACCTTTTAAAATACAAACAATTTGACCAAAGACTGCTGAAGACAAATGCATCTTCTTCAGGAGAATCAAACCTTCTTGCTTGTCTTCCCGACAACAACGTAGAGAGACACTTGCAAGGAGCACACTGTAATTGTGAGACTCATGGCGAGCAATTAGGGAGAGGGATGAAGATAGAAAGAAGTGGGTGAGATAAATGTCCTAAATGTCCAAGGAAAAGGGGCTAATTTTCGGTATCGCCACGGGCTCCGTTCCGCCTCCTGCAAGGAAACGGACACACTAAGGGCCTCTCCTGCTGCGAGGGCCCTGAATCAGTCACACACATTTATTTACACAAGTATGTCTTTTTTGGATCCGTAAGCTGTGGTGGATGTTTCCAAGGCGCTCCCCCCCCCCCTCCCCCGAGGTGTTCATTAGCCGAGGCCCCGGGGGCCCCCGGTGGGGCCGAGGAGGTGTTTGCTTCGCGACAGCGACGGTTTAAACACCAAGAGTCCCGCGGCGATCGCACATGTTTGCGAAGAGGGAGGGAAGCTCCCGTAAACACGGATGAAGAAATGAGCTGAACAAAAAAAATCCATTTTCAAGGACACACCAGCGTCAAAACCAGTGGATTGTAACAACAGAACCACTGCAAAGATTGAATTTTACTCCTCAAGTGCAACTTTGAACCAATGTGCAACATGACGCTTCTCACTAGTCGTTAGTGACACAGCGAGTCGGTTGTAAATGTCTCCGAAATACAGCCGAGCACGGCTAACGTTAGCTCACTCGCTAGCAGCGGCCTCTGTTTATTCTGCACAGTCCCAAAGTCCCTTCTTAAGTCCACACGAGGATGAATCATCACACGGCAGTACACAAAGAACCTCACAGTGCACCGTTTTTTTTTTAAAAGTGCTTTCCTTTATTTTACAATACAAATATAATATTTAGGAAGGATTTGGCGGGCAAACAATGAGGGAAAAGGCGGCATCCAGAACCTCATTGGGCGTAACGGTTTATTTAGCATTAACGCACTCGTCGCTTCGCACCAGCTGGCCTCAATTAGTTCGTCCAAAGGTACGCGAGTGAACTAATGTCATGGGCACAACACCTGACCTATGAAATGTATTTAAAAAAAAGGTTTAATCGCCAATCATTTTACGTCAACTGGTCTAGTGAAGCTCACGGTTCAGCCGTGGATGAAAAACTGTAAAAACGTAAAAATGTCATTGAATCAATCAGTGAAACGTGGAGGAGGGGGGGGCGCATCTTCCTTTTAGTAACCTGCGGAAAAACTATTTTAAGTTGACACGATATTCATTACGTTTGATCCCGAATAAATCAACGACGACAGATTCATAAATAACATCCGGTTCCTTTTCTCACAACAAAGCAAAGGCGGTGCGGCGATATTATAAATAACAGCGGAAGACGCGGAATAGAGACACAAACGCGGGTATAAAAAGAAAAGAAAACGTGACCTTTTCTTCTCCCGTCGGCTCAGCGGGACGAGGGCGAGACTCTCGGAGAGAGGCGGCGAGCTACGGCAAGAACCGAGGAAACGTGCGCTCCGTCGGCGTGGCGACGCCCCGGGATGAAGCAAACGTGATGAGACACCTACGAGGGCAGTGCGGATACGTGAAGGCCCGTTTAAGGCCGTGGAGTGTGAAACACACGCGACACAAAAAGTGTCGGCGTTGGGAAAGTGGCGTCCTTCATACGTCGGAGCTGACGAAAGCATAAACAAAAATAACAGCAGTTTTCCTTCATTCGTTCCACTTTCTGCTTGTAAATCAGAACTCTGTGGTCTTTGAACGTGTCCCGTGAGGTGAGGTGAGGTGAGGGGGGGGTTACGTCACTCGCTGTCCTCCCCGGCGGTGGCGGCCTCCAAAGCGGCGAGGGCCTCCGCCACCATCGAGTCTGTGACGCTGTGCAGCTCCTCCCCCTCCTCCTCGTCCTCGCTCTTCATCACCGAGATCCCGCTCTCCACGGTGGAGACGTCCGGGGTCTTGGGGGGCCTGAGCTCGTCCCTGGTGTCGGCCGAAGACAGGCTGGTGGTGCTGGTGTGGATCTCCACCGACAGCACGCTGCCCTCGTCCCCCGTGTCGCACAGGTACTCCGGCGTCCCCCCCACGCCCTCGTCCGCCGACAGGCTCCCGTCGCCGGCGGGGCGGCCCCACCCGTTGTCGTCGCCGGCGCGGCCCCTCCGGCGCTCGTGCTCCCGCGTTTCGGGGTAAACCGGCACCTGGCTCGGCCCGTTGTCCTGCGCCGCCCACCTCGGGCCGGCGGGCTGGATGATGTACACGCCTCCGTCCGCGGGCGGTGCGCTGGCCTGCCTGTCCTCCGGCTCCCTGGCGGGCGGATGTGCGGCGTGCAGCCGGTGGTTGACGTGGTTGTTGTCCACCTCCAGCTTCAGCGTGCTGTTGTTGGACCGGCTGTAGCCCAGGTTGCTGAAGCCCTCCTTCTGCTTGCCCAGGCCGCCGGGCGGGTCGCCGATGCCGCCGCCGGGCAGGTGGTGCGGCTGGTAGAGCGAGCTCGCCGCCGAGTCCGACTTCCCCCCGTCCACCGCCTCGGAGGGTTCGTAGACGTAGCTGTGGGGGGGAGACAGACGGAGAGGATTGGGATGAACCTGCGACGTATCTTTTCGCTTCACGTCGGGCCTCCGGCTGTGAGAAGACACCCGTCAGCACAAATGACAGTAACATGCTCGGCAAACGGCGCCGAAAGCCGAACGGGGAGCTGATTACGTGCTCGTCTGAGCAGCGGACCCCGCTGAGTGCGAAAGGGGGCATTTTAGCACAAAAAGCAAACAAAAGGAGACGCGTCGGAGGCTAATTAATGCTCATTTGGCCCCCTGATCGGCTGCAATGCCCGGGAGAAAAAAAGAGATTCTTTCTCACAACAGAACACAAGAGCTCGGACCTCCATCAGGGCCGTTGGCACGCCGGCTTTATTGCTGTCAGCCATCGCCGGCTGCGTGGGCCTCGCTCCTTTTCTCTCACCCGTCCCTTTTTATTTGTTTTCTCCACAACCCCCTAACCCCACCCCCCCCCTCTGGTATCCATGTACATCACAGGAACTCAGATGGATTTCTTCGATAATAGTCTTTTTTTTTTTCAGCCTCTGACTTAAGCACCTCTCGCTCCCTCTCTCCTTGCATCCTTCTCTCTTCCCTTCGTAGTGGAAAGCTGAGGAAATGAATGCTGTCCATGTCTCTCGCTCCTGGGCAGCGCCGCCGAGCCGAGGTGACATTTGAGGCAAACAGACAAAACACACACGCCAAGCCGGGAAGTAGGAGAGCGAAAATGAAACCGTGCTTCCATCAATAACAGGAGTTTCCAAAGGAAAGACTCATGCTTGATAATATTATTCGTCTTTGACGTGATTGTCGGGTCCAAACTGAAGCAGCGGCTCTAATTTGATTACCTCGACCGGTCTTTGCATTCGGCGGCGGGGGGAGTTTCTAGTGTCTCCGTCGGGATTCCCTTCCTGCTGCGTGTTGTTTGAGAAGGAGAGTCATCGCGAGCCGTCATTTGCATATTATTTAACTGCGACGGTGCACCGGAGAAGATGCTGCTTACCGCGGGGGGGACCAGGTCAAAAAAGGCAAAATGAGACATAGGAGGAGATTCTTTCAAGTTAATATAATAATTACCGGTTTTCAAAATAAAGCCTGAAAGTTGTCGGGTTGCCGAGGCCTCGCTGCTGACCCAGTAACCCACAGGCCCAGACTGCCAAACCACAAACACAACTAAGCCCAGAAATGTGACACGGAAGACCATTAGGAAGGTGTGTGTGTGTGTGTGTGTGTGTGTGTGTGTGTGTCACAAGCATTCACTCTGACGTGGTAAGAAGAAATAGAAAATGTGGAGGGGGGATTACGACTCTGGTATGCGTATTACAGGGTCGCCCTTTTTCTTTAACCTGCAATCAAAATGTCGTTTCTCTGCCGCCGTCGAGACTACGATGCCTTTTGTAGGCTTCCGTGAAGAGACAGCGCTGGCGGGAAATACAGTAACCGCGGGTGACGGCTATCGGCATATTGACTCCCGGTTTGCACAAAAGGGCCCACGTGAGGCCGAGAGCACGGACGCGTTGTCAATGGGCCGCTCGCCATCTGCGCGCAACCAGACAAGAAATCGTTCAGCGTGGTCGAGGAGGATTTGAATCGAGAACCTTTTTATTAAACCGTCCACAGTTCATCCACGAGCTAAACGCTAACACACGGCCTGCTAACAATGCTAACGCAGGCCGTGTGTTAGCATGGTAGCATTTGCTACAGTTGAGGCCGACGGGGACGACCATCAGTGTAGTTTTTTGCCGGTGACTCAGCGCTGATACCAAGCCGACGCTGAGTCAAATGAATCGGGTATCCGGGACGACGTTTACGTCTCATTATCCGGGGCGGCAACGCCGTGACTCAACCGCTTCTGAATTGGGCTTCGTGGTGCGTGACTATTCATTTTTTTTCTGGCTCTGTGTGCCGACCGGAGTGACGGCGTTGACTGATTGTAGGATGAAACCAAAGAAGGAGAGGAGCGGATGACTCACCTTTTTATCACCCTGCAGCATTGGCCCCCCATTTGGCCGCCGGTGTCGTGGAGCTGCGGAGGGACAAGCGCAAAGACGTTTAAAACTTGAATCACAGACGTCCCACTAAAAGGTTGACGGAGTCCCTGGCTGCTATTGATTGGACATTTCGGACACGTGAAAGTTTTCTCCTCATCCGGCCCTTTCGACACCTGGGCGAAAAAACTCGCAGCCTCGATAAAGACGTTATTGCCATCAATCACTCTGTGTGTGTGTGTGTGTGTGTGAGTGTGTGTGAGAGTGTGTGTGAGAGTGTGTGTACCTGCGGGACGGCGGTGTGTTTCTCTCTGCTTTGGCATTTTGTGGCCCGGGTAAATAATTAATCACCGGGACTTGAATGGGTTTGTCTGCGAGCGGAGGAGACAGTGTCTCTTTGTGGGAATAAAAGCAAGGACGTGGAAGACAAAACGCTTTCTATTCTTTACCTTGACCCTCTGACCCCGCGGGCCTCTCCGTTTTACCTTTTCAACAGAGTGCAATACGTTTTGTCTGCAGCCACATTTCATTACAAAGTCTGGTGCTTTCTACCTGACGACAAACATCATTACCGTGTTAGATTTGATTTAATCCCTATTGAGGACGTCAAGACTTTTTGTGTTAAAGTTAAACTTCATTATCATAGGTGATGAGAATATATATATAAATATATATATATATATATAAATACACACATATATATATAAATATACATAAATATATATGAATATAAATAAATATATATGTACATAAATAAATAAATAAAAATATATATAAATAATACAAAAAAAATCTATATAATGTTTACATATTTATATATATATGAAAGATGCACCCACTGCGTTGCTTCATCATTACAGGCAATACCGTGAGCAGGCCTCTGAACGACACGACCCCCCCCCCCCATCAAAACACAGCCAGAGTCGGAAAAGCACAAGAGTCCAAATCCTCTCGTCTTCCAGCTCGTCCTCCATCCACCCTTCCTCCTTCATGGAGACCCCCCTCCTTGTGATTTCAGATGAACCAGGCTGTGACCCACGGCCACTTCTCAATCAGCCGAGAGGGGTGCCGAGTGCAAAACGGGCTGGGCTTCAAATAGAGGAGCCTGTTTTACACTCTGTCGCACCGGCAAGCACCCACCCAGGTGACGTGTCCCTTGTCTCCGCGGACTGTGAGGAGGTAATTTCCCAGCGGGGCGTCGGGGACCGTGGCATTAATGGGGCGTTGCATAAGTCCTGATAGAAAGTCGCTATCTGCTGACTTTCACTATAACTGGTCCCGCTCGAGGAGGCGAAGCTCTCCATCCTCTCGCACTGATTTCTCCCTCCTGCTGCCGTTTCTCGTTTGAGCGGCGGCATTATGTATATACATCTCACCGATATGCTGCTTTCTGCTCTCTATTCTCTCTCGGGGCGGCTTTAATGTGCTCGCAGAACGCTTGAATTTCTTTTGGGGAGAATCCTGCATGTCTATTTGTTGAAATACACGATCCCTAACCATGTGACAGAACTACCCACTGAATTGCTTCAGTGTTTATTAAGTGTCGTGACAGGAAGATGTTTCAAATAAGCAACAACTTACTTCCTGTTAAATGACTCGTATGTCTTGATAAAATGATCGTGGGCACAAGAAGGTTAGAGACATACGAACAAAACCAGATCCTTCCGGCTTCCTAGAAATGTTGAACTGCGCGATTTAGACGCGGGTTTGTAAGCGCCACACGGGCCGAACCGCCTGGGAAAAAGCTGGTTCGCATCGGCGTGGAGTCGGGTGGCGAGTTTGCAATGCAAATGCGGCCAGTGTGAGTGTGCAGCGCCACCGGAGGGGAGGAGAGCGGGGTGAGGAGTGAGCTTATTTTTTAAAGGTATTAACGTGGCCAGACTCAAAATCTGAGACCTGAACCCGCCGGGAGACATTTCAGTTAAAACGGCCTCGGCCAGTAGTTCACCTGTCGATTGGTTCCCTGAGTAACTAACTAAAGAAAACTAAAAATACAAAGAACAGCAGCTGGGATCCAAAAGGGCCGGTCATGTTGGTCCCCCCTCCTCCTCACCCCCCCCCCCTGAAGGGGACTCAATCTGTCCATCAAAAGGATCATTCGCCCTGATTTGGGCCATTGTTGGCCGACAGTAGCTGCACGCTGTCTGCTCCTTCGATGCATTGCACATGGCCTCTGTTTTTTATGAGGAGGCACCGGAGTAAATTGAAACATTTCATCTTGGAGGAACAGGTCCAATAAAAGTGAGATTGCTGTTGAGTGTCCCCTAGGAGGCACTGGATTGAAATCCCGGAGGGGGGGGGCGGAAGAGCCGGCGGCCGAGTCGTTTTCTTTGAACGATCGCTGCAGGTGTAAAATTTCATCCGGGAAAATAGGAAACTAAAAATGAACTGGACGGGGTGCAGTTGAGATTGATGTTACCTGTGGAGAGTTTTGTTACTGTGCGGTATTATTCCACGGGACCAGCGCGTGGATATACGTGTCGTTTTAGCGGCGCCGACTCGCTGAAACTACCTCCAAGTGGACGAGGTTGGCGAACACATCACCGAAATCCATTTTCTTTCCAGTGTCTGGATATTCACAAACACAACCCGAGCCGGCGCTACATGGCTCGACACCCACTGGGCCGGTGTGCGTGTTACGGGGGCGGCGAGAAGGGAGACGGTCTTCATGTGGGGGACATGAGACGATGGGAAAGTGGGCCAACCGGTCTGACTTTTAGGTTGTTTTTGTGTACTGTGCCTTCATATTTTTTGTCGTATATACAGTTTGTTTCGTTCACGTCCGCCCAAATTTCCGTAGCGAGTCTTCTCATCCAGGAGCTCGGCGGTTCTCAGGATGGAATCATCTGCTGAGCAGCTCAGAAGGACAAACCTGAGAGGAAAAAAGTCCTGGCAGTAGACGATTTTAACAAACTATAAAAGACTAGATGGCTTTTCTAGCTTTATTGTGAATTTGAGGTTGTTTTTTGCTGGTTTAATTTTTCTCCAACGCGTTTGACATTCTGAACCAACCGATCACACCAAATTGATTAATCAAAACCAATAATGAGCATGTTAACAGATCTCCAGTTGGAGCCGTAATGAAATGCCTCCAAATGGAAATGGCCTTTTTGGAGCAATGACTGTGACTTTTTAAAATGCCATCTTTGAGTGAAGGTGTTTAACTGCAGGAACTGATTACTAGTAAACGCTGTGAAAGTTGATTGCATTACTTAAATTGTAATATGATCTTTGTTTACAGAGACAGACAAATGAATAATTAATGTCCCCCTGAATTACAAACATTATAGTCCTTTGTTTAAATTCATCACGTTTCCTGGTTATTGTTCCCGGTGCCAGATTAAACGTTAACTACAACCGGATTCCTTTTGGCCGAGCAACACAAGGCTTTTTATCTCGTGTGTGTGTGTGTGTGTGTGTGTGTGTACACACTAAGTGAAGAGAAAAGAAGCTATTATCACCAGGATTTACCCGAAGTCACCAGCGAGCGGGGTGAGCCTTCGCATGTCTCTGCAGGAAGAGAGCAGCAGCATTCGATAAGCTGCTCAATTTAGGCCCGTTATCAGCTGGCGGGCTTTTAAAATCCCGCTGAAATGTCAATACACCGATTTCAAAAGTCTGCGTAATGACCGAAAAAAGAATTGGCACCGCGTCTCGCCCCACCAGCTTTATCCGGCTCTTAATAACCTGCATATTCGGTTGGTGAGATAACCTCCCGCAACCGATAACGCCTCCCCATAAAAGAGAGCTCGAGCCGTGCATGTGAGTGATGTTATTGTGCGACCTTTTTTTTTTTCTTTTCTCGACTGCGCCTCGCACAAAGAGCCACTGTTCAGCGTCGCCGTTCAACGGCTCGACTTTTTTTTTTTTTTTCTCGACAGGAGGGAAATGCAACCCAAATCAACTCGGAATGGGACTTTTGATTTGAAGTGCAGGCCCAGGACCCCCGAGCCGTCCGATTCCAGCGAGGCCGTCGTTGGGTTGTCATGGCGACCAATCTATATAAAGTCAGCCCTTGTTAAAGCTCGATCTGCCGCTTTTAACAAAAAATGATCCGATCTGTCCGAACTGCTGGATGTGAGCGAATACCGTCCTCTGATTTCAGGTGAGACGAGGAGGCAGGAAGTGTTTCGTTCACCTGTCGCTTCTGCGTCTTGAATGTGATTGGTCCAAACACCCTCATTCGCGTGGCCTCGGGCGAGCAGTTTGATAAAAACAAGTCCCGTCTCTTCTCTATTACCCAGCAGCCCACACTCATCAATAGCCCCCCCCCCCCCCCTCTCACACTGCAAACAGACCTGCTGTCCACCCCCCCTCCCCCCTCCCCTCCAGTGAATCCACCCAGTAGCTCTGAACTGTACTTTAAGCAAACAAACAAGCGCCAATCTCGATGTATTGGTGTGCAATAACTATAAAAATAAAATAAAAAAGAGGGAGTGAGCTTGTTTTTGAAGTGTTTCACTCGTGGGATGCTTAAGGTTTTTATTTTCGCGGTTTCGTTCCAACCGAGCAGCACCGAGCTCCATGTTTACATCCTGTTCCAGGTGGCGTCACCCTGCAGAGGAGCCGGACAAACTAGACCTCGGGCAAACAGCGTTTGCATACGCTTTCAGTGAATTGTTTGGTCAAACAGGCGTCACATGGGGGGGGGGGGGGGGGGGGGGGGGGGGGAGCGCGTTTTCTACAGAAGGCCGGCAAATGAGTTTAGCCCAACGGCAGCTCGGTATCTGGTGAGAATCAAGTGTCCCGAGGTTGTTTATTCAAATCTGCCCAAAGCAACAACAAAAAAACTAAAAATACAGGTGAGGCAAAGCATTTAAAGAGACACTCTTATGTCGCGTCGTTGCTGTTGGGGGGTCATTTCCAGTGTCGTACACACGAGACGGACAGACTCCGGGGGACCAGAACCAGTTTGTGTGCCTTTTTTTTCTTCTCCTGAGTGACCTGAAGTTCAGCGCAGAGTTCCGTGTTGGGTGTGCAAACAAAGCCCGAGGCCGCAGACACGGGTCCTGGTTAACTGATTAAAGGCCGCTCCTCCTCCTCTCCACTCACCGACCAAAGGAAAGCCCTGCGATCACTCATTAACGGCCCCCCCAGGCCCCCCCTCCCCAAACCAACGAGTGGGCTCAAGGTGGAAACTTTCAGTTCTTCTCACAGAAATACACGTTACCTTCCGTGAGATCCACACACATTTATTTGGGAAACAATTCTGGGGATCGGTGATTCGCCGGAGGTCAGTTTGTCGAGGCAGTTTCGAATCCAAATCACTTAATTAAGTGATCAGAATTAATCTGAATGATTAACCTACACCAGGTGCTTATTTTAACAGGCGAACCATTATTCTCCACATACATCTATGCGCTTCACTGTGTCTATTAATACCTTTTCCCAGGTGTACAACAGGTGTACAACAGGTGTACAACAGGTGTACAGACACATCTCCATTGTTGGTACAAAACCTAAAAGTAGCCTTAGGCTACTCGTGCAGGATAGAATGTGTGTGTGTGTGTGTGTGTGTGTGTGTGTGTGTGTGTGTGAAGTCATGACTACCGTTATTGTGTAAAATATATAACTTTTATCAAAGCATTTCTTCGTTTTTCCAAGCGGGCTGACGCCATATGGCAGACATCATTCACCATTTAAAAACAATAAAACCTTTAGTAAAGCATCCGCAACACTTCATAACACTCTTCGAAGTGAATTAAGAGCCGGTGAAGAAGCCAGGAGTGTTTTTTTCGTCCTACCTGTGGCGCTAGGCGAAGGTGTGGCCGCGTGCCGCAGGTGTGAGAAACGCGCGGATAACTTCAGCTGTCATTTAGATCGTCTCTTCCGCTGCCAGACTGAGAAGAAATGAGAAACGCAGGTGAAGAAGCAGCGGCTCCGTTAAACATCTTCAGCTCGATGTAGTTTCCTTCCTTTGGTTTTGGTTGTTGTGGAGAAGAGTTCTCTCCCCCCCCCCCCCCTCCTCTCCCTCCCTCCCTCCCTCCCTCCTGGGTGACTCCACAGTCCCATGTCTCCGTCTAATGGGAGGTTCAGCCTGGGAGGCTGGTGGGCCGGCGTCAAGCTGCGGGCAGTGAACCAACACGGCTTCCGGTTAAATGTTTCAAAGTAAAACGTTTGGGCCCTGACAAAAAAAGAGTATTCAAAGTGTTTATTGGTTGTAGTTTACAAAACTGTGCATGTTTGGTCCAGTGGAGGACATTTACTCAAGTAAAAATTCGGTAGTAGAATTTTACTATTATTAAATTAAATTATACATGTTCGCATAGATTGCTGTAAAATAGCCAGAAAACAGCTGAAATAAAAAAATGTAAAGAAATAAAATAATTTTATGATTATCCGATGAACATATACAATGTCTGAAAATAGATTTTATGTTGTCTTTTATCGTTGGATGTTTCAAAAGCGAATCACACAAGTTTTACCCATAATACACAAAAATACAGCGCAGTTGCTTAATTTTAAGGGACCACAAACCCAGAAATGTTGGGAACTACTCTGTAAACACGAGGACCTATTAACCCAATACATTTTCTTTAATGAAATTAATATTTATAAAAAAGCAGCATGGCTTTCATTGACTTAAAGTTATAAATGGGTTTAATTATTATGGTAATTTCAATCTGGGGACGTAATTTACCTATATGGACGTTCGTAGCACACCAGCAAGATACAGTGTGAGGCTCTAATAATCTCGACTTCCTGTCATGATGTGTCGAATTGAAACCAGCTTGACTCAGCTTAACCCGACTAACCTCTTCACGGTTGATCATATGACTTGGAAGCGATTAGAGTGAAATCCCCCCCTTCAGACTTGCTGCTTCTTAACACAACTTGACATCAATCCAGAAAAAGAAAGAAAGAAAAAAAAACATCAGCGTCGATATGAATTTGCGTATATTGTAATAAAACAAAGCTGAATTAATCATCTAAGGTGTTATCAAACCAGCATTATTTAATTTTCTTTAATACACTTTACATCGTAGATCCCAGAGGATGAAACAAAACCGGTTTGAGCGGTTCTAGACACACGGACAGTGCGTTTTGTTTGGTGAAGGTGTTCTAACAATAACAGATGCAGGGTTAGAAAGGACACCGCATTTGGTGCCGCCTCTCTTTTGATTGAGCTTGACGTTGGAAATATGGAATTATCCTTTAACGTTAACCTTTGACAACCTTTAACCTTTAACACACCTATGTTTGTGTAAGTCACATTGTTCTTCTGTATAAACACTTTTCCTCGCCGACGCTCTGAGCGTATGAAACATTTTTTTCAGACGCAGGCTTTTGGAAAAAAAAAAAATGCCACGTTAAAAACCACAACATGAGGACGATCGAAGTGTTTAATGTCGGGGGAGAATTTCCACCACATTTAACATTGGAGGAAATACACTGGGCTCCTCGCCTGGTTGCAAAGGGAGGAAAGAAGATACCGCTCTCTTATCAGTCGGTTGAATTTGAAAAGCTAGGAGACTGTTAGCTTAGCACAAAGGTGGTTGCAAGAAAAGACACAAAACCACTTGCTGCTGCTTTTACACTCGACTCGAGGTTTCGCTTAAAGTATTTTGAGTGTAATTCCGCTCCAAAAAAATGCATAGATTACTAAGAAGAACCATATTGATGCGTTCATGGAATTTGTTCTATGTCGGCTTAAAAGTTGAGGTTAAACATCCACTAATGGACATTTGTAGTTAGATGGTTTAGTCAAATACTGTTTCCAAGTTTGGAGAATCTACCTTGAGCTCGCGGAAAAATCTTTTCAATGAAAATACTAATGAAGGATTCAGAGAACTTAACTTTGTTGTTTCCGTGGGTACACATGACCTCAGATTGAATCTAAATGCTTGTCATCTTTTTCATTTTAATGATCATTCATTCCAAAGGTCGATAACTTTGATCCGTTGTCAAACATTGCTGAGTATCCTTTGTGTCGGGCGTCGGCAGTGACGCGTCAAGTCTGCCGAAAAAGCGAATGGACTTTGTTCCTTCCTTGAGTTGGCCCTTTAAAAACAGTATCTGCAATCTACCGAGAAAGAAAAGCACTTAGTTGTAATGATTCACCGATCAGTAAAGAATAACGCAATGGATTAAACAATGGGGAGGGGGGGTCTAGCACTCCAACCAGAGGGTTGTAGCGTTACGGTGGAAATACTGCAAGGATGACTGAAGGATGACTGAAGGATGACTGAAGGAGGGCCCCGGCCTTACAGAGTAAACGCAGTTGACAATGAAGAGGCTATTCTAGGCCTGAGTAAATAAGAGACAATGTCCTACTGTACCAACGCGAGCACACGCACACACACACACACACACACACACACACACACGTGGCATGACCTGTGGAGACCTCCTGCTCCACACAGCCAGCAGAGTGATCACACGCCCGTGTGGCGCTGCAGGTGGAATGCGCCGTGTTGTCGTACGGACTGGAAGTGGCCCCAGTAGCCAAACAGACATGAGCTCACCGTCATTTACAATGAGAGGCGTGACCAAGGGCCCGGCACCGCCATGGACCTGATGTTGCCGTGGAGACGCACACGCAGGCGCACATATCGGCTCGGAGTGACACCGCTGGGAAATTAAAATGGTAGCCCAAAGCAACAGGGTTTTATTGGCCAATCACAGCTTGATCCTAGATGTGTTTGCCTTGCAAGTTTATTTTGTCTGTTTGTGTGTGTGTGTGTTTGGCGCACAGGTGCCCCCTGCGCCTAATTACAATGACAATGTCATCCAGTGTTGGAGAAATATTCACCACGCTTGTCTGGCATCAAGCGCAGAAGAGCAATTACTGGCCCATCACATCATTTTACAGCTCTGTTGTGTGTGTGTGTGTGTGTGTGTGTGTGTAGGGGAGGCCGTCTGCACCGTCAGTGTTATCTGATCCGTGAAAGAACCTCCACCCAGCATGCTTTGCAACTTTACTTTACAGCCACCCGTACGTCAGGGATAGACTAATTGTAGCCAATTAGACGAGAGTTCATTCTCGTTGAAGTCGAAAAACAGTAAATAAAAAGCAGGAAAAAACGATGGCAGAGGCGGTGGAGTGGAGGCAGAAAGTGAACCATTTTATTTCATTAAAATGTTTCATACAAACGATGCATACACACTAGTTTCATATTGCTTCAGACATAAGTTTCTTTTCTTTTGGAATTCCAGTTAAACAACTCCGTAACAAAATGTAAGTACAACATTTAGGAAAATATAAATCTCTACACAGGTAAGTCAGTCCTGACAATACAAAGAATACGATAGAAACATTCAGTATACCAGTATGTCAACTATGAGTGGCAAACATGTACGTTTTTAAAAGTCATTCAAGTTACTTAACATACAATAATACCGTTAACTGGCTTCCATGT
This sequence comes from Gasterosteus aculeatus, assembly GCF_964276395.1. NCBI lineage: Eukaryota > Metazoa > Chordata > Actinopteri > Perciformes > Gasterosteidae > Gasterosteus > Gasterosteus aculeatus. Next base: position 4,837,631 of record NC_135694.1, on the reverse strand, counting down.
GGACACATTCAAATATACTCTTGAACTGGCATTCCAATATATTTTTAAACTTTTTTTTAGCAAAGATAGCACATTGTCTCTATCATAAACATAATCACAGTAGACCACTGAAACATCTCGTTAACAATATCATTACAGTACAAGCCTCAAAAAACAAATGAGACAATCAAAGGAAATGAAAACACAAACTATAATCGGGACTTTGGCAATTACATAATGTCTTTATTTTTTATATATTTAAAAATTCTAGGGAAATAAAATGTTAAAGCTCGATGCTGCTACTCGGTTTTAAAATGATCCAAGGGCCACTATCTCAACATTTCAAAACTAGTAAACATTAAATAAGATGGAATAGCCCTTAGAAAGTATATGTCAGAGTGTAAGAGTGTGGTTTTCAATCATGCCTGGCTGATGATTGGTGTCATCAGAGAGTTCAAAATTGCGTTTTGGGTCATTACAGACATGCTTAAAAAGCAATCAGGGCACCTGCAAGGTACAACTTCATAGATGAGTGCTTTGCCAGCAGATTGTCAGCACACCAGATCTGAAGAGCTTTTATTCCAGCCTCTTCCCATGTAATTACATACGGGTAGAAAAGATTAGAAGATATATCCTCCAAGTAACCACTGTGAATATGTAAGGGAAACCTTTTCTCGTTTGAAGAAATAATAGAAGTTGTGCAAAAATAATAACATGAAGTTAATATTTTAATATATAATATATAAGTTTTAAACCTGTAACTTAAAAGTTGTCCAGTTTTCTACTTTGAACACCCTGAAGCCAATTTATGCAATATTATATTATTGGTATATGTCTATTTATTTTAACATTTCCAATTCTTTCCATGCAAATTCCTTTTTTTTACAGGTTTACAAAAGCTGATATATAACCAAGGTATTGAAATGATTTCTAAACAATCACAACATTGTATTGATCCTATATATTTCCAAATGTCCTGTCTTTGCTGTCATCTAAACAGTTGACAGCATCTTAATTTTGAATTGGTACCAGACAAATATATATATATATAAATATATATATATATAGAGAGAGAGAGAGAGAGAGACTGTAGCATTTCAAGTGACTTAACCGTATACCGCGAGTACCAGGATGGCCTTTTGTATTTTTGAAGGCATTTCCAGTACCTATTTTAAGACAAACAATTTATACAATGTTTCAAATAAATAAATCTAGTTATTTATCACAAACCACTGATAAAGTGCTTCCATCTATTGCCTAAACCACTGAATATATTCACCAAGGGGTTTCAGTGAAACATTGAGCAAATCACTCTGTCCTTTTCTAATGACACATTTGAATAAACTCCACTAAACCTAAAGCAATTACACTGGTTAAGGCGTGACTGTGTATGGTGCTATGCTACACTGTATGCTCGATAGTGGCGTTTCCCTTAACACAAACAGCACACAGACCGATGGAACTGCAGGTAAATTCACACCAACTTTCCGTAAACTGTTCCATGAAATTTCTACAACTATAATTACAAAGAGCAATGCCATCGATCTCTCAGGTTGTTGACTGGATTTTTGTACACTGACCGCTTAGATTTAACATCAATGCAAGTATTATGTAACTGTGTGTGTACCGTGTTTACAAATTCCCTGCATTTTCATAAATCTTGTAATCTGCACATAAATAACATTAAAATTCCAGGCACTCACTTTGATTGCATTAAGCACAACATAACATTTTAAGGAGTTGCACAAATTGCAGCAGCCATAAAGGGATATGTACACATGTTCATTGTTCTTGCTTTTTTCTACAGTACCGACAGATTTTGATACAAACATAAATCTACTCTTGGAGATTATGGCTTAATGTGTACAATGTAAATAAAGATAATGTACAATGAAAGTGGCTAAGATCACTGGAATGGCTTTGAAAATGTTTGATGAAGACATTTGAATAATAACTTTGTTCTTCAAATGCAGAAGGACACATAATGGCAAACTAATACTCAGAATTCTCTACTTTCCAAAAACAGTATTTTTCTAACAGTCTTCGAGAGGAAAACAAAGAGAAACTGTATCATGGGTTGGAAGTAAGTAATACATCATTTGAGTGCAGCGTTTATACGGTCGGCCCATTAACTACCCAGAGGGCTGACATCTGCAGCTGAATCACGTGGCTGTAAACAAGAATCAACTGCAACCCCAGAGATTCAAAACGTTGTCTCCTCTCTCTACCTGCCTGCCTTGACACCTGCTACTCTCACCTCCGCTCATCACTGCAGCAGTTCTGTCTTTTTCGTCGGCGTGGTTGACTCGCCCTCCCCGGAGTCCGACACGTTGATAGGACTGTCCCTGGAGAAGACCTCGGTGGACTCTCGCCAGGTGCAGTCGGCAACGGTCTTGAACGAATGGTTGCCACATTTGGGACGCACCTTTTGCGAGGCATTGTTGACAATCTGTCGGCTGTTGGAGGTGGCTATCTTTATCTTGAGGGCCGCATCCACGCGATCCACCACCGTGTACGTGCCGATGCTGCCGTCCTCGAAGCCGATGATGATGTTCAGCGCTCGCTGGGAGAGACACAGGAAAGTGGGCGTCTTGTACAGGGAGCACGTGCCGATGCTCTTGCCGTCAGCGAGGCGCATCACGATCAGATTGGACACAACACCGGCGTCGTCGTCTTCGTCGCAGTTCCGGAAACAAACATAGACGAGATAACGTCCATCCCTTGATAATTTCTGACGCCAAATTATACCAGCTGCATGGACCAGCCTCAGCTTCCCGCTGTGAAGATCCAGGACATTAATATTCTCATCACCTTTGGACACAATTCCTACTTTCCCATTGGGAGAGATCTGGAAGTCCTCTAGATTTTTGAGGAAATTGGTCGGCAACTGAACCCGTCGGCAAACTGACTCGTCCGCCACACTCCAGATGAAGACGGTCTCTGTGGATGTGATGAACACCACGCAGTCGGGGCAGTCAGGAATGAGCTTGAAGTTGACAATGCTAATGCCATCGTCGCAGACAAACTTCTTGGACACGCTGCCCGACCACAGGCTGACAGCGAGGAGCTTGTTTTTGGAGCTTCCCACGAGGAAGGTGTTTGCTGTGGTGACGAGTGCATTCTGGAGGGTGACCAAGATGTTGCACACTTTGTGCCCAGTCCCGAGCCTCCAGACTCTGGATGCGTTCTGCTCGCACAGGGACACCACAAATTGGTCGTTGTGGGTGATTAGCAGCTGTGATATTCTCTGCCCATTGATACGAAAGATGTTTTCTCCGGTTGTGGTTTGCCAGATGTACTGACTGGACTTGTCATCTGATGTCACCATGAGATCCCCTGAGGAGGTTAGGACACAGTTCTCCACTATGCCCTCATGCTTAAAGACTGTCTCAATAAAGCCAGTGCTGAAGTTCCACTTGTGGACGGCTTCTGAACCGTCCATAGTAAACACATAATCCTCTCTGCCGGACAGCTGCAAGGTCTGGATCTTCTTGCCCGTTTTGTCAATATTAGACATGGCGGTGATAATATCAATGTCCCAAACAGACAGCACGCCACTGCTGGCAACAGAAAGGAGCAGATTGTGGTGGGTAGATTTAATGAGTTTGACGATAGCCCCTGAGATCTCAATCAGACTGGCCATGCACTGTCCACTGTCCCTTCTCCAGACAAAGATGGAGGACGTGTTCTCCATGGAGGCCACGATGCTTTGTCCATTCTTTGAGAGAACAGCAGCCACAAAGCGTTCAGTGCGTTTGGCTTTGAACTTCTCCACCATTTTCCATACTTTTGTGTCCAGAACTTCGATACTTCTCGCCTTGCAAATGAGAATGGAGCGCTGGTCTTCAGATAACTCGATGCCCACCACTTCACTGTCATCCCCTCTGCAGTCGTAATCCTCCATTAGACGTGGACTGGAGATCTCTTTGGTGTTCCATACCGACAAACTGCCTTCATTGTCAACCATCACCATTTGGTTTAGGGTGTCAAGGACAAGAATGGATTTAACAAATCCTCCAGAAAACTCAGAGGTCATAGTGGCCAACTTGTCCCCATTTCCTAGATGAAAGACGGTAGCAGTGTTGAGGTACTGTCCACAGAAGGCGTACATTCCATCTGGAGAGCACTGGACACAAGTCACCTCATACCAGCAATGAAACTGATAGAGAGGCCACCCGTAAAGCAGGTCAATGACATTGACTTCTTTACTAGCCTCGAGCCAAGCCAAAGCATGGTGGGTGGACAAAGTGTAACCATTGATGAAGGCCACCCCACCAGTGACACCACCATGTTTGGACCCCTTGATTTCAACCTCTGATAAAAGGCAGGACTTGTGATTATCATAAATGAGCAACGTGTTTTTGGTGGTGGCCACGACCAGATACTTTTCGTCAGTTGTTAGCCTGATGCCGAGCACAACGGATCTGGCTGTGTCAATTTGTCTTTGAAGTTGTCTACTCTCTACATCCCAGGTGCTGACGGACCCATCTTCGAGGGCCACAAGAACTATGTTTGGGGCCAGAGTGGGCAAGATCTCCACAATCTGCATGTAGCTAGAGCACAGAGGAAGCCTCTCTGGACTGTAGGTGACGTCCATAGAGGAGTGGAGAGGCACAATGGAGCAGTACTTGGGGCCATCTTTGTCACACTCCAGGAGGAGGTGTCTGAGTTTGGGAAGGGAGGTGACGACTGGAAGAAGTCTTTGCTGCAGTTCTGCAGACAGTGATGCTGGGTTCTTCAGCACTTTTACCTTGATGCAACGGAGAGTGGTGGCCAAGAACTTCAGTTCTTTCTCTTGGGTGTAGCTGTAAGCTAGGTCAATGTCTGTCAAAGCCTTTTCAAACTGGCCAATCTTGATCATTGTGTACAGCCAGCTGAAGTTCATGATCACACCAAACATGAGGTCATCAGTGCGCCCACTCCTGGTGAGGTGGTACACCAGCTCTGTCATCTTCCTATGATTGACAAAGAAAATGTCAGGCTCTAAAAGATTGCACTGGAACACCCAAGGCTGCTCCGGAGTCTGTCTGTCATACGAGTACTTGTCAGAGGACGTTTTTTCATGGGCCTGCTGAAGGTGAGGGTTTTTGTGGTGGGATATATTCAGCGAAGTGAAATGGTTGTTATCGTAAGTGAAGATCTTCTTCCTGCCTCCCGACCATGCCCCCAGGAAGTACTCAGCCAGGAGGCTGTGCATTTGATGGACGTCTTCCTCGTTGCTGAGATACAGCTTCTGGGCAATGAGATGCAGGTGTCTGTTGGCCCAAACCATCAAGGTGACGTTGCGCACCTGACGTTCCACAAGATAGCCATCCAGCTCCTCCTTGAGCCTTGCAACCAAATCATAAGAGATCCTCAAGGGGTTTTTAAGGTATGTTGCTACAATTACATCCCCAAGAACTATATTATCAAGGGATAGAATATCTTCCAGCTCAACTTCGGTTAGGCCCGCTTTGGCCATGGTGATATATCCTAATGCTCGGAAGACGAATCGTTGCCCCAGCTTGTTCTCCACCGAGTAGAAGAGCTGTTCTATGCTTTCGTGCACTGTGGAGCACAGGGACCTGTCATCCACATCTTTGTGAGACCTCCAATGGAGGACTTCTCTGTAGATGAGGTTGACAAACATCGGCAATGTACACTTGGAAAGTGCCTCGTTGACATATATCTGTTGGCCCGAGGTGACCTTGCGCTTCACCCCCAGCAATTGCTGTTTCAATGTTTGGCTGCAGACTTTGCGGTCCCTCTGGATTAATTCCAAGTAATACCCCTCATCGTGGATGAGCTGTCGTAACTTCTGCAGGATGCCATGTTTATTGGGCAACGTTGAGACTACAATGCGAACCGTCCGAGGCAGATGTATGGGGAGCCACCACAGCTTGCGAACTTCGTCCGCGTCGGAGAGCTGCTCGAGGGCATCCAGGACAATGACCAAAGGCCGGTGGAATGAAGATTCCCCGAGAAGGTTGATGAGGAGCTCCTTCATCTCCTGGATCTTGTTAGGCAAAAAGTGAATCAGGCAGCGGTAGTTTATTGCAATCTGTTCACAAATGCTCTGGAGGAGAGTGCGTAGGTCGGTGGAGAGCAGGCTGGAGCCGATAAAGCGGACAATAACCACTGGGTCGGTTTCAGGGCCCATCTCTTTCTGCAGCCAGGTGTAGGCCTGAAAAAAAACCATCAGAGAAGATTGTTAGAATATGTAGAGTTGAATTAGCAAATAGATAGGTACTTTAAATAGTCCACATTAGAATAGCACATATGATAGTTACGTTATGGTAAACCGGAATTACATGTAAAAAGTCCCAAAAAATGTTAAAATGGAGAAGACGTGTGTTAATATTTAGAGTTAACTGTACTTGCATTGTACTTGGTTTGATCAAAACAACTGGAATAATCAAAATTCTACAGTGAACGTATCATTATTTTAACACTGCAAGGAATGCTGATTAGCTCAGCATGGAACGTTTTACCTTAAGGTAACTCTTATTTGACTTTTTAAAATCTCAACATTGTTGAATCCCTTTAGCTATTCTCAAAGTAATTATTACATAGATTTAATTTTTAAACCGTATGATTTCTTCAATCAATCAATACATTCGACGAATGAGCACTACGCTAATTTCTTTAGACTTCACTTATATTTTCATTCCATTCATGAATTTAATAAATAGCCCAGCTGAGATTTGAGGAGACAAGAAGATGTTATTTGACACATTTAGGGCAATAGTGATGATGCCTGCTCCACATTTAGCTGTGTGTATGTGTGAGAGACGCGGGAGAGAAGAAGAAAGAGAGCGACACAGATTCATTTACACTCATAAATATTTTACAGATATCTGTCTGTAAAACTGAATTCATAACATTCTTCAGCCTTGACTTTTTAACGGGTCGATTTTATCATTTATTCATAGAAAGTTATTGACAAATAAAATATAATGAACTAAGTAAGAATATGTACAATTGTGTTAAATTGATATACCTATTTTAAAAGAAAGACAAGATTATAGACACTTCAACATCTCAATATAGCATTTCTAAATAAGTATGCACTTAAACAAACACACGAAGGAAAGCCCACAAAACCGTATTAACCTGGAGGGAAATTAAGCGGGACTCCAGCTCTGGCAATATTCTTTAACTGTTCACAATACATTACTGTAACGCTGTTATACTACAGAAGCTCAATTAACAACTAGTTTCATTACATCCTACTGTGGTGAGCTGAGAAAAGAATAAAGCATCTCATAACTCCCTCTGTAATTATCCTCATGTTGTTTTCCATTCAGCACATTCATTAGGGGGTATAGTGTGTCTCTTTTTAGCTTGTCTCATTTTTTTAAAATTGTGAATGAATCCTTTTCTCTATAGACATACAGGTGTTTTTTTTTCCTAAATCTAAACCCGAGTTTTTGCGCTCACCTCCACAATCGCTTGACGACATTTTGAGCTGTGTTCCTTTAGTTCCTCGGTGGACTGGTTTTAACCTCATTGTTTGTTGTAAGTAAAGGTTACAAGTTAGCTTGAGCTCAAAAGTACCAACATAAATGCTCCAGGGTTCAGAATGACCCATCATAGGTCAAGTGGGATTTACACTCTGTGGCCTCCAATGAACACGAACACAGCGAGCGTGCGCGCCAAGGTCACCGAGGTTGAGACGGGTGTTTTAGAGCTGCGTGTTTTGTTGCGTATGGTCTCGGTTGTGGCGTGATCCTAACGTAGCCTGGGCAGCCAGATGGCACACGGCGCAACAACGGCCGGAGAAAAACACACATCTTCGCCGAATCTCGACAGATGCTCACACACACACACACACACACACAGGCAGAAAAAGCAAGCCTGTGAGGTCACATGTGGTCGCTCAGTGCGCACGATCGTGGCCTCGCAGTAAGCCAGAGGGGCGTGCGTGGCAACGTGCCGTCTTTTGGCAGACGGGCAGATGGTCAAGGGAGCGTTTCATCAGAGGAGACGAACGGGCGCACGGACAAGCGAAAGCGCCAACACACTGAGAAAGAAGGGCGAGAGTCTGGCAAAAAAAAAAAGGGGGCGGGAGAAGATAACGGCGTCATTGACATGGTGTCTCACCTGTTTGGCCACCTCGGCTAGCAGCAGCGTCTTCCCGGTGCAAGGTCCCCCGTACACCACCAGGGGGCTCATTCTGCTCCCCTTGGAGGGCGACAGGTACTCCTGCACGTAATCCAGCGACTCGGCCTTGAACTGGTAGAGCTCGGCGTAGCTTTTGCAGAGCGACAGGTGCTGCAGGATCTCGTCGTACAGCGGGTCGGTCTCGGCGCCCAGGTTCTGCTGCACCGTGGCCTGAATGATGTCCACCATGTCCTCGTAGAACTGTTTACACAGGCCCTCCACGTAGTGGCTTTCCACTTCCTGCGAGTAGCCCAGCTTCATGTCGCAGTGGGTGACCGAAGAGTAGACGCGGAGGTTGGAGGCGGCGACCACCGTGGGGATGAACTCGTCCCGCACCTTCAGGAGGCGCTCGTAGGATTCCTGGTTGCGCATGACGCGGTCGTCGCTGACCACGGTGTCCATGTACCGGGTCATCTCGGGGATTTTGGCGAAGCGGTCGAAGTTGGCGATCTTGCGGATGTAGCAGACGCATTTTTTGAGAAAGGCGGGAGTTTGTTTCCCCAGGGCGAAGTCCAATTCGTCCTCCAAGGCTGAAATTGGAGAGGAATAACAGATCAAGACTTCCTCAAACTCTGTAAACACTGGATTTAAAAACTTTATTAAAAAAAAACTCAGCACTGTGCTTTGTGACCTATGAAAGACTTTGAAGATTGTTATGTACAACTTTGAAAGATAAACGTCTCACTGATGTACGTTTCTTTCAGGAGCAACGGAACCGATTTTGGAAGCCTTTGGCCTCCGCTTAGATCGATTGGGCTCCTCTTGGGCTTTTTCTAGAGGGAACGGTCTCCCAAACAACAACAAAGAGCCGGCTGACTGAAATCCTGCCAGCATCTCGTGTGTGGTTGGGCTCACATGGAAGCCTATTAATTAGGTGGGAGCGAGAAAAGTGCAAAATGAAAGTATCAGGAGACGGCAGAACTTCTTGAAGCACTGCTTGAAGCCCAATTATGGTGTATAAAAAGAGACGTTTCCTGTCTTCATGTGAAATGATAAAACTTTTCCTTAATTAGCCTATTGTTTATATGCTGTGCCTGTTCCACCGGAACACAGCCGAGCCTATAAAACAGGGACTTGTCATCGGATTCGGATAACATCTCGCTTGAATCATCCACCACAGTGACGGTCTGTGACACAACACAATCTACCTGATAATTACTGCAATTGATGCATAATAACACATGAGTAAAAAAGGGGGAAAGGGTTTCCTGGAAAAGTATTTTGTCTTTTTCCACCTGTCATCGCAATACACTGTTTGGATTAATTACCGAGAGGAGAAAATAAAACCTGATCAATCGATCGATCGCTGTCATCTGCTGAGGTGAGTCTGACAGATCCAAATTGCATCTCATCCCCTGTGACCAATTTACCGACAAAATGACGACCTACAAAGCGGCCTCACTAATTAAAAACAAAACCTTTGTCCATGTGATTTTTTATCCCCACGAAGGTTGATTTCGAAGAATCAGGATTTTTCTATCAGCAGCCGCTTTCTTTGGTTTCGCGTCAACTATTAGAAAAGGTATGTAATGTAATTGTTGGAGATGTGTGGTGACTTTATACCACATGTACTTATTTTATCTTTCATTATCTGCAATTTATTCATTATTTAATTATGTAATTGTTGGTCTGTGAAAGTCAGAAAAGTGTGAGACTTATGAAAGAAATATCCATGATAATTTTGGAAAATGTTGTAAACTTCTTGTAAGACATTTAGTAGGATTTCATAGAGACTCAAATCCCAAAAATATTCACCTTTGAGAAGCGAGAACCACTGAATTTCTGGCATTTCCGACAATATAAATCACCCTTAAGTAACTCGGTTACATTCATTTAATTCCTTTTATAGTTCAGACAAAGTTGCCTTCATAAAAGGTGTCATTTTGAAATTCTATTATTTGCCTTCAAAGCTTTCCATGAATATAAATAAATAATTTCAGGGCGCCTCCAAACCGGACAGCGGAGCTGACGTCTACTCGAATTGACGTTATTCGAAGATGGAAAAGACGTCGACCGGAGACTCACCAGAGCAAAGGAATTTCTTCGCCTCGGCGCTCTTCATGGTCCCCTTCTCCTGGAGCTGCAGCACCGCCGTGCGGAAGACCCTCTTGATCTCCTCCGACACGTTCCTCCAGGCCTTGTCGTTCTTGGTCTTGGCTGCGCTGCTTGACTCCATCTGCGCGGGACGGCGAGAGAAGACGGCCTGACTTCACCGCTCAAATGTGAACCGAGGGAACGCGCTTATTCAAGTGGCGTGCAGCGGCGAAAGGGGAATATTGATTAGTGTTTAATGTGAGCGACATTCATTTGAAATGAGTGGGTAATGTGGGCTGGATTGCTTTTTGAAGATCTAATCAACCTCTTTACGTGATTCTGAAACGCTCAGGGGATTTAAGATATTTTGAAATTAGGAAACTTGTTTAAGTGGCTGACAATACGAAGCTAATCCAGATCATTTATCCCCACTATAAAGATAAGAAGGTAACAGTTTTATGTCAAATGAACTGAGCTGAAAGAGCTGTCACTCAAGGACTTTGTCATTTGCAAAACAAACAGTAAAGCGCAGGATTTCGGTAATCCATCACCAGAATAACGTGTGGCCAACGCGGTGGCCATGTCAGCCCGGACTCACGGAGTTCTGGTAGTTCTTGAGCATTTGGGCTTTGGGTTTGAGGTAGTATGCGGGTGGCACCGAGTTTTCGTCCCTGCAGTACCACTCTTCCAAGACGTGCGTGTCCAGCCCCGCCTCCACCGCCGCGTCCAAGATCATCTCAAACTCCGCCGACTCCACCTCCCCCGGCACCCGGATGCTGCCGTACTTTTCTCCCACCAGACCCTGGAGCGAGGAAAGGAAGGAAGGAAAGGAAGACATGTTGTATAAACACACGGTTTTAGTGCTCCTTTTTCTTGTTGGACAGGGCGAATAACAGAGGTGATGATGCACACAGTGTGACTTATTTAAGGCAATTTCAGAGCCACGGGTGCAACTGTGGGCCTCCAGCTGCCAATCGGTGGCATCAGGGGGCCGTAGCTGACACGGCGATGCCCCGGCGGCTGACAGCTCTCTCTGGGAGGGAGATGGCTTCACGCCACATGGTACGGTTTAAATACACAAATAGAAAAACACCGGCACGCTGAAGCCAGATAAAGTCGATAAAAAAAAAATGTAAATAAAACGCTTTCTTGCTGATAGCCTGCTGCTATTTAGTTTGCCCTTGAAGCTTCAGCGCCAACTCCGCGACACTGTAATTGCAATTTATTCGGTGGCAAATAGCACATTTGTTCTGAAAATGTTTGGATGACACACTGATTTTAAAAAATACACAGCGTTGGCCAAATTTCCTAATGCTCAGTAATCGTTAGTATGAAGGGAACGAGCAGATGGGACAGTTTTGCATTTAAAAAAAAGAAATGCATGCATTAATTAAAGTGAGGAATGCAGATCTGTGAGAATCAAACAGCGTGAAATTTGATTTAATTGTGCTTCTGTGCTCTTAAAGTAAATGTTGTTTTCGTCACGGCCACTGACATCATCCACCAGAGCTAAAACCAACCAATCACCTCGGCCGGAAACTAGAACACTCAGCTGCATGATTAGACATCATCAAATTAAACAGTGGCCTTTCCATCCCGCTATTATCACCCACTCCACATGGCATACATCGACTGGAAGCCCCAACGAGTGTCCCTCCTCCCCCCCCACCCCCCCCCGCCTGCTATGCAAATAAGCTTGAGTGACAGCCTGAGGACGTGACCGCGGCCGTCCCTCGGCCTGGTCCTTGATATGTGTGTGAATGTATATCAGACACATTGGAAGAGAATGAGAGCAGCGATAGAAATCCCAGACTCCGTGATCTTGACCTGACCCCCCCGCGTGTCGTAATTCACATCACAGTAGAAGTCGCAGGGATGAGTGAGGCACAGTCCAAATGACTGTGAGCTCCGACGAGCAGGAAAACCAGGTTAATGTGAACGCTCGGGGAGGGGAAGGGGGGGACTCCTTCTTCCCTTGGCCTCCGCGGTGGGAACGGACGCAGAGATCAAGCAGAAGCCGATGACGGCATGTGGCTCGGTCTGCAGGAGCGGCTCCCCTCTGGTGCAGTTTTGTGACCGTGTTGCACATATTTGATACGACAGGTTCATTTTGCAGCTATTTTTGGACTTGTTTTTGTTTTTGTGTACAGTATCAGTTGTTCAGGAGGAGGAGGCGGAGGTGTAATGTTGCATTTTGTATCCGAGCCCATCATTCCCAACATGTAAACAGTAAGCTGACCCTCTTCTGTAATGGAACCACGCGTCAAACGTATGTATCCTGCACCCAAGGGTGAAACAACTAAAACATATAAATGTCATTTTGAATCCCCTAAATATTTAAGCATTTGCAATAAAACCAGAGGGTTCAAAGGAAAATTGTACTAGATGACGATAAACGAGCCACTTGTGACTGGAATATTCAAGTGCAGAAGACAACAGAGCTGATTTAAATACAGAACATGAGCCAAGCTGTCAGACAGAAAATACAAAGCAGAGGAAGAAATGAAAGGGATTCCCTCTTGTTACTCTGTGTGTTCCCTTCCTGCCAAAACAAAGAGCTTAATGGATAATTGGGACAAGCTGCTCAGTGTCTCGCGTTGTGATTGACGGGAATGATCACGAGCTAAATTCAAACCTTTATTGTTTCAAGTGACAGGTGCAGCATTCGGAAATTGCATTAAAAGATGAGTTTCATTTTTGTTTTCCCGACCAGAAATGTAGGTTGATTTAACAGCGATGAGTAATAGTTTCGTTTTCTATTCCATACAAAAGGCAGAAGTCAAAAAACGGTGGTTATTTTCCCTGATGCTAAATGCTGTAGGCCATACGTGAAGGTCTAATTTGAGCAAATTAAAATATAAATACGTTATGGGAATATGACCAAACTACAGGTTAGTGCATCCCATTTAAAACCATTAGCAGAGCTAACGATGTGTCATTCTCTGCTTTCAGTAATGAGCTAGCTAGCTAGCCAATAATGCTAACGTGGCTTCTTGAAGTTGCTGTTTCAGGGGGGAGGGTTAGCTAAATATAAATGATTTCCTTTTGAAGCTTACTTGAGTGCATGAGTACACGACTATGAGTATATCACAAACTTGTATTGCTAAGACTCAACTGAGGCCCTGATCCTTGAACCAGCGCGCTGGCCTCCCTGTTTGGACGGCCTGTTACGACTCACGGTGCTGCAGTGATGGATCAATAGAGGATGGAGCCACTGGGCCCGACCACAGCAGAGAGAGAGGGAGAGGGAGGGAGAGGGAGAGGGAGAGGGAGAGGGAGAGAACAGTCGCTCTGCAAGTCTCCGTCAGGTGACCCGGCGGGATGAGCGAGCGGATGAGGGTAAAACCAACTGGTGTTGCCTATGAAAATGATAAAAGGTGAAAGAAAAGGCTAAAAGTGACGATGTTTAGCTTCCAAACGGTATTTCGGGTTTCAGCCCCCCTCCTCCCCCCTCCGCCTCCCTCCTCCCCGTTTTGGTTCCTCATCCTCTGAAAAGGGGGCTTTTGTACTCCGCCTAAGTGCACTCTAGCTGATGAGCCGGATGGGGTGAGGCGTCTTAAGTTATTGTACACAGCTACAGTATGAACCAACAAGTCAAACACTCACGGGGTCGATCAATCAAGGAAACACGCAGTCGACCGTTACCGTATTTGCTGCGTAAGCTTTGGCAACGCGGAGGGAGAGAAAAAAAAAAATGACGACGATCCAAACAGAGAAATATTCGAGGACGTGAACGCTCGCTCACAAAGAAGTGAGTCGAACACTTACTACTAGAAAAAAGAACGATGTTGTTGTCCGATAGCTGATAAAAACCCACGAGCAGCTCTGGGCGACACGTTCAGGTGAACCCAGACAGTAAGTCGCTGTGAGTACCCACGCGGTCGGCATGTGTGTATTAATCCACCTCTACCGTCGGCTCTTTTAGGATATTAATAAAGATTTTACATAATTGAAAAGCTCTTAAAGATTTACATCTTCAGGAACAAATGGGATTGGGCTTGTAAGGGCTGAAGTCAAACCTAGTATTAGGTATGAAGGTTTCTGATAAAACACTACTGTGTCTATCAACGGCACACTTGAAAAGGTCAAATAAGTGTGCTGTGCTGATTTGAAACGAAGCTTTCCAACCGGTCTAATCCTAACATTAGGAGTCTGAGCAGGGACGATTCCCACATGCAGAAAAGTCTTTTGATCGGTTCTTAGCACGGAAATCCACTTCCAGTAAAGGAGGAGAGTCGTGCGCTGTCACCTAAACACTGACACCATGTTGACTGAATGCAGGGGAAGCAGAGAGAAAAGGAGCCCTCCGGTACCCTCAACTATCCTCTTACATGCAGCAAGAGAACAAAGCCGAAGAACTGGATGCTGGTTCCCGATTCCCGTTCCCCTCGAGGCATCGATCGAGTGCTGATGTTTTTTTTGTTTTTTAACGTGAGGGAATTTGAGACTGTTGGAGAGCAGAAGAGCGAAAGAAGAAGAAGAAGATGAAGAAGATGAAGAAGAAGAAAAACAGTCATGGCTCATTGTCATGCTTAATCTCCGGGTCAATGACACCGTCACCATGCCAACCCCTGCGATCGCCATGGAAACCGGCTTTATTGCATCGACAGGTTGGAGAAAAGCCCCCCCCTCGCCCCCCAGGTGTGTGTTTCTGTGTGTGTGTGTGTGTCCAACAACCCGGCCACCTGACATGTGTTCAGCCGTGGCATTTGAAAAAACACTCGCTGCAATTGATTCCTTCAGACCGGCATATTCGCCAAATATATATTACGAACTAAGACAACTCCAAATCTCCATGTTGCATTTTTTTTTATAGTTTCCACATCAAGTGATGCGATCGGGCAGAGATGAGGAGCAGGGATTAGTCGGCTGCCTTGACGTCGACATCGCGCGGAATGATTGCCGCGGGGGAACCAGGAGAGACGTCTTTATGCTGCCAAAACGAGTATAAGGAGGTTTTTAGTTGTTGCACAGATCCTCTTTGGCAGCAAGCAACACACCTACACTACGCGTGCCAATCCTGTTTTCCTGTGTAGTGTCATTGCAACTTCGACTCCCCCAATTCCCCTCCCCTTTCTTCTCCTTCTGCAACAGAAGCCCAGCACACCTCCTCGGCTTCTCTCACACCAATTATCAGTGCGTATGTGTAACGTTTTCCTCCCTCTTTCCTTCCCTTGCTTCCTCCCTGATCCCTGCACGAGATGCTCTTTGAAGCCTCCTCTTTCTGCCATGTGGCTGATTGTTGTGTATCTCGGTCTAGCCGCCCCCCCCCCCCCCCCCCTGTGAAAACAACTAACGGCTCTCTGGAAACGGCCCAGAACTGTCAGAAACGAGAGGATCCGAGTTGCCGATCAAACCACCCAGAAGGCCGCTCCTAGAACCGTGTGTGTGTGTGTGTGTGTGTGTGCGTACCTGAATCTTGCATGCCTCGCATGTCGCATTGCTCGGGGTCGGTCGGGGGGGTTAAAGAGGTGAAATTGCCGCGCCGGCGGGAACGAACAACAGCGCGGTAAACACAAAAAGCCCCCGCGGCACAAAAGCGGCGAGCGCGTCGCTTCTTTTCATCGGGGGGGGGTCTGGCCGTTTCAGTGCGATTTTAGCCCGATCGAGCTTACGCTGCGCCGCCGCAACGTCGCACACAACGTTTCAATGAGCTTCAGAGAGCGTGACAGCAAATCTCACAGAGGACAAAAAAAAAAAAAATTCTAGACTGCTGCGAATATTAGTAGACAACTTTTCAAAGCGCCGGGGGTCAACTCCAAAGTACTTCAGCAATATCAATCAGAAATTCTCCAATTTCTCTGCACCGAGAGCCTTTCAAGCGGTCAACTGTGCTTGTGCACCACGCCGCCTCCATGCTGCTGCTGCTGCTGCTCCCTGACCTTCAAGCCAAGTGTGGGATCATCCCAATGTGTTTGACGTCGCTTCGTGGAACCGCAAACTAAAAAGCTTTTTAAGACCTGGGAATGAGCTGAGAATCGTGAAGCCGAATGTGTTTTGGTGTGAAAACAATGTTTTTGTGATTGTGGAGGGAGGGGGAGAGGCGGTTCGGGCTCCCGTCCTTCCCATAATGCATTATGTCTCCCTGGGTTCTCGCACCTCAATTTCAACCTCCAGAAACTGATCACATCAATAATTCACCATCCATTCCTCATCCTGTCAACCCCCCCCTCCCCTTTCCCCCTACTTCCACCCTTTCTCCGACTTTTTTTTTTACTTAACCTAAAATTATCTGAGGAAGAAGCTCAAATGTCAGCGGTAATTATGCGTCACGCCGCTCTCTGCCCCCTTTGCACAGGTCTTCACACGACTCATTAATACCGGTGTAATTTTAGCTTTGAAATGGACTCTTCTTATTTCCAATATTTCTTCTTGTTTGCTCTCTGGCGAAGACGATGCCGCTTGTTTGATGAAGCTGTTTCCATCTTTTTTTTTATTTTTATCACCCAACCTGTCTGGTACATTGAATGCAAATGATATATTGAAGTGATGAAGTTATTGACATTTCCAGCAGCCACAGAAGCTCAATCAGCATTCGTCAAGAAAAAAGCCGCGAATGTTAGACGAAACAAAAATTGGATTTCGCTCGTATGTAGGGCAGTTTCGACCGGCTATTAGATCTCAAAAACGGCCTCGCTGTCCTCCAGCTTTATCTCGAGGCCACGTAATGAGAGAAAGAGGGGAAACCGAGGCAGACGTTGCATTCAACGGTTTGCTTTTCAGACACACGGCGACGTGTGGAACCACGTGTGCAACCTCGCAGCGATACTTACAACAAAACACGGCCCCGCCGAGGTCTTCAGACACTCCTCCAGGAGTTTCATCCTGATCCGCTGCAGGTCCGGACTGTCCCACTCCTCTGGGTCGGCCCCCCAGTACAGGTCCACCACCTGACCACACACACACACACACACGGGCCAACAAGGGTTACTCGACTTTCCTAAATGTGCACAATAAGTCAATGCAGTGTCAGTGTGGCACAAACAGTTGAGTGACTGATGTCATCACTGAGCCGAGATGCTGGAGGCCCCCTTTGAGTCCCTCAAGTAAAAATACAAATGAGCGCGCCGGCACTGGTCCCATCCATTCCTGCTAGTTTTCCCTGGCGCCGCTCCTTCGCGCTCCGCCGCGCTCCGCCGCACTCGCCCACAGACCCCGGCGAGCTCCGATGAGTCGGGTCTGGCGCGGCGGCTGACACATCCGCAGTGTGGCAGCGAGCAGCAGCGAGCGGCAGCCAGAGGGAGGGTGTGGAACTTGACAGTCTGGGAGATGTTGTCTCACCCGCCTCACCCTCCCTCCCTCCCCCCCTTATTGCTGGAAGCTGCACCTCGGCTCACCTGCTTTGATTGTTGCGCTGCACCTGCCAGCAGCTGTGTTGATGTATTCCCGTGGCAACCGACCCTTTTTATTGCCTCCGCCGCCTCAAACCGAAGCGGCGTCCCGTTAAACGAGCGGGTGATTGCGCGTCGCGTTGAAGATCGAGGGACGAGCGGATGTCCCTACAGAGTCACCTGTCCTTACAGAGACATCTGTCTGTCTATCTGTTAATCCTTCTATGATTGCATAGGAAATTTGCAGCCAATGTAAGTTGCGATATTCAATTTGGAATTATTTCAATCATAAATGATTATTCAGATGATGTAAAACAGCAAAAAAGTCCCCCATTGTTGACACTTAAATGTACGAACCAGGGGCCTTTTTTTTTGCTGTTTTACATCATCTGAATAATCATTTATGATTGTGTTTGTTTGGACAATCTCGCTTGATTAATAACTGAAAAGATCAATTGATTTTTCGGAGGTTTATTTTCCATTTTTAACTGTCACGCACGCACACAAAACGCATTGCTCAGTCACTGCTTATCGGTGTGTGGGTGACTGGGATCGGCGGGGCAGAGGGGTGGGGGGGGGGGGGGGGGGGGGGTAAAATGAGCCACGCAACCCCCCCCCCAGACCTTGATCGTTTTCCACTGGGACTCATGCGATTGGGAGGATGCGAGGTAATTAAAAGCTAAATGAAAACACCTATTATGTGCATGTAAGTGGGAGGGACACACTGATTACACCCCCCCCCCCCCCCACACCCTCTCCCCTCTGCGGCTGCAGCAGAGTATAGATGTATGGGTGAGGGAGAAAAGGGGGAGAAACGAAGTTGAATATTTGGACGGGGGATTTGTAGACGGAAGGAGGCCCGATTGGACGAGGATCCCCTTGGGACCGGCTTTGGCTGGAACTGCTTCACAGTGTCCTCGCGCCTTTTCTCCCTTTTTCGTCTTGTGCTACTCCCCCCCCCTCTCTCATTGGGTCCCCCTCTCCCCCCGAACTCTCCCAGTAAACTGTATGGCAGCTCTTACGTAAGAGCCGAAGCAGCTTCTACTAAGGAGCTTTCTGACGCCCTTGGAAGGCATCGGCGGGTCAAGTGCCGGAGAATTCTATATATATATATATATATATTTTGATTGAATGTTAGATTTTGGGATTATGCCCGAGATGCCGAGGAGGAAAGGGCATGAACGGAGGCGCAGAGGGGAGGAGGGGGAGGACGGAATAACCCCGCAGAGAGAAGGACTCGGGTGAACAAACCCCCACCAGTAAAAATAGATGCGGTGCCAACATAAATATATCTTAAGCTTCCCACTGCAGGCATTTTGTTTCATCCAGAGCATGTAGAAACTCTCTAAGAATGTTGGATGAATTCCGCTTTGTAGAGCTCAAGCAAATTCCAGGGTTTAGCAGCAAATCCGTGGGCAAATATACAATTTCTGCAGCGATGTGAAGTACACCGAGTTTGAAAAATAAAAGCAGACGGGGACAGAACACAGGAAGGGAGTTTAAGCAGCGATCCGATACTTTAGTGTTGGATCTCTTAATGCTGTGCTTGACTTTGCTGTTTTCAGTAGTGGACGAGAGGTTGGCCGAGGGCGCCGATGCCGAGCGCCCAGAGGAGATTCCACATGCACGCTACTTCTGAGAAAAATCCTGCGGAGCTCGGACTCGCCGCTCCGGGCATCGCAGCTCAACCGCGGCACGTTAAGGTCAAGAGCCGGTCAAAGGCGGGAGGGTCAGATGTGGCGTGACGGCGATGAGGTTACCGACGGGGGAGGGGGGTGAGCAGACATTTAATACGCGCGTATCCCTGAATATGCGCCGTCACTCTCTGGCAGGCGCCGGCGTCTGTTGGCAGGCGCTTACCCACCTGATATCAGAACCAAGCGCCACGCCAAAGAGGAACTGAGGACGCGTGCATCCCTTCTGGCAACACAGAGGGTCGACGCTTTGTGTGCGATCTGACTTTAGGTGATATTCGAGGTCCAATGTATCCGTTCCATTCATTGTCTACGGAGCAGCTGCAGATTTAGGGCGTGTTACCGAATAACGTCAGTTAAGACGGAGACCCTCGGGTATCGGAAACGTCAAGTAAAGTGTTCCCATCGATCTTTGGTCGTGTTGCCAGGATACCCGCCAGACTTTTATAGGAAGTGTCAATGCAGATTTAAATCACTGCAGGGACTGTGTTTGTTTTCAAACCGTACCTTGCGTTATATATATTTATATACTCCAATGGGGAACCAGTCCATTCCTTTCATTAATCCCGCTGCCTGCCACTACATCTTTTAGTTGGAATGACTTTTTTTCAGCCGATGAGTCCACTGCAGTCGAGTCGAGAGCGCCGAAGTGTCTCTTAGTCAATCTGGCCTGCGGGTAAAAGAAGGCTGAACTGAACTAAAGCGTCTCGAGGGCGAGAGCTGTGGGTGAAGAATTGTAGGCGGAAGCCACTTGAAAACGAAGGACAACTATTCTGCATTTTTACTACGACTCGTCTCCCAATATACGAACAATGTGATGTTGTTACATTTCTACCTATTTTGTTTTAGATGAAAACACTTTGTCATGATCTCATGTTTATTTTTTTCCGTGCTTATCGGCCCATCGAATGCCATAAATATTTTCTGAATTATCCAGCTGACAATAGATGAGGGAGGGGTGGGGGGGGGGAATATAAGCATCATGGTGACAGTAATGCGAGTGAGTATCTCTCCCGTTGGCTTTACGAGCGCATGCAGCCGAGGCCCCGGAGGCCCTTCATGTTTGATTTTTGATTATCTTTGCCGTGGAGGCCGTCGGCATGTTGATGTGTTTCTGTGGACCGAGCAGAGAGAACAACAGACTCGGAGGTGGAAAGTGGATGGAGATGATGGCCGACCGCCAAAGACGGAACCGACTGAAAAAACAACAAAGAGACACGAGTTGGTCAAAAATGGAAGCGGGAAAACCGACGGAGCGGTATTTAATATGTCACGTGTTATTTCATCTCACAAATATCTCTGGAAACACGATAACAGTTTCTACTAACGGAGACAAAAAGCACATTTACAGGATTTTTTTTCTCGCCAAGCTTCAACATTTTTAAGTGGGTGACACATTCTGAGAGCATTGCGTCTTTTTTGAAAGAGTCCAAATTGACGGACGGATTCCCGCTTTCCAAAAGTTCAAGCATTAAAAAAAAAAAAGCTCTTCTTGAAATGTCACCTCGGCCCTCATTTCGCCTCCCGTCTCGCCGCTCCGTGTTCTAAAAAGACGTCGGGGAGAAAGCCGCACGGCGGGAACGTTGACTGTAATTGCTCGGTCTGACGGACAGACAGTCGGACCACGTTGTTCACGCCGCTGCTTCCAGTAACCTCGGAAAATGTTAATTGTCTGTCTGTCCAATGCCAGGCACCAACCGCCATGTCAGATTCCTTGTATGTCTCAACATGTTTTGGCGATAAACGTTCCTGATATTTGAGACGGGTTTGGATTTGTTTTTGCCGGAAACCTCGTCTCACACCGATTTTTACCTGTGTGTGTTTGGTGTAATGACTTCTAAATGAAACAAAAATAAAGTCAGCATACGAAAAACAAAAAACGGGATTAAGTGTGATCCCGCCTGCTGTGCTCTGACTGAATGAGGACGGAGGCCCCTGGGCTGGATTTGCGCTCTCTTCCCTTCCTCCATCCTTCTCTCCGTCTCCTGCGATCCCTCTCCATCCTCTTAAGGGAGCCTTCTGGGTGGAGTGTTGAGGGACCGAAGAGAATCAGGGTTTTTATCGGCGTGTCAGTGCTGATGTGTGTGTGTGTGTGTGTGTGTACTAGGATGCAGATAAATCGCAAATCAAAGCAAATGATCAATGCAGATTAAAAAAAACGATCTCGGTCGAGAGGACAATGTACATGAACAAAGCGCTGGAAGTATTCTGTGGCTTCAGACAAGGTGCCAACTCTCACTACGCGTGGGTGGGGATGAAACATGTGGGAGGAGTGGGGGGACGGGGGGAGGGGGGGGGGGGGGGTGTAAGTGAGTCATAGTATAAACGCAGCGAGCCGAATAACCAGACGGACACGTGGCCACAGACACTGGCTCCTCTCGCCTCGCGCTCGTCTGTCACACGCAGACATTTGAGCGCCCGGGCGGCGGCTGTCGGGTCTTCCCGTCTGCGAGCCTTTTGACTTGTGTGTGGATGGAGCTACTGGTCGGATGGCGTTCGTATGACAACCGCCGACCCTCCAATCAGGCCGCCATTGAACCCTCCGTCCACCGATAGATTTACACAAAAAACAGGTAAAATGCAGCTGGATTAAATGGACATAATGCACAATGCTCTTTCCTGTACAACCGGTAATGTAACAGCTAATTCCCATTTCCACTGCATCGTGAGCTCTATGAAGGACCGAGGAGTCTTGTTACAAACACCTTGTTTCAATGGTATTTGCGATCCAAACATTCTCAGCATGAAATGAGAATTCGCCCGCGGACCGCGGCTTTGAGAAACCATTCAGGGGTCACTGAAGTCCCTTTTAAGTGCAAGGAAATCACCTCTAATCCTGCCCTGGGAAAAATCTACGGCGAAAAGCCCTCTCCCTGACTCCAGGGCTCCCCAATGCAAATGTTAAACAAAACAATCCCCTGATTGCAATCTTTCTGTGTACAGTGGAGCTGATTTGCAATGCAAATGGTCTCGATCAGTGGAAACCGCAGGGAGAGAAAGTTGCGATTTACGGACGACAACGAGGCTTCCCGCCGCCGTATCCCCGGCTAGATTCGTGCCAGCCTCCGGCGGCGGGAGCCTTATCTTCGCTGGCCTTCTGGCCGCTTGAGGGGGCGGACCCTGCTGCTTTGGGGGCCCTGCGGCCGCCGCCTGAGCCGGGGGGAGTGGATTTGGAGGCGCCAAACAGTAAATATTGGCAAACTTCCGAAAAAACCAGAGAGCAAATTGAAGGACAGATCTCGGTTACCTGGAACTCGATCCCGTAGTTCTCCCTGCAGAAGTCTCGTAGTTTGGGGTAGACGTGCTCTTTCAGTGCGTTCCTCTCTGCCTCTGTGTCTGGAAAGCAAAGGAATAGGACATGTTTCACAATCAGGTACCAACAGGGGGAAATTAGCTTAGCTTAGCTTAGTTTAGCAGAGGGAGCCTTTCTGGCTCTCTTAAAAGGTACTGAATTAAAAAAGCGTTCCTGTTTAATTTCATTGAGAAGAATCCAGAAGCCTCAGACCAGGTTTATGTCATGTTCAGGTCATGTTTTAAAGCAAAAACTAATTTCCACATTCAACGATGGGTGCTTCATTTCGGGGGTTTAATCGGTTGTCAACGTGCAACCCCTTTCTTCACACCCACATCCAAACCGGGGAGGCCTGCAGACGGCGGCCGTCCCGACGCGTGCCGCTGAAGAACGCGGGAGCGAGCGCCCGCGGCTCCTCCTTTGTGTCCCACTTTCTTTCCAGCCCGTCCTGTCCTTTTTCCCCACTGTCTTCCAAAACGGTTTGCCGTGATGGATTTGGACAGGGTAACGGACGGAAACACGCCCGACAAAGAGAGCCTTCTGTGTGACCAAGAAAGCTGCCTTGCGCACACACCCGGCGGCGGCGGGGGAGGGTAGGGGGGGGACGCCTCTCTCACAGCCGCTAAACCGTGTCACGCGCGGCGCGCGCAGAAGAGCCCACATATTCGGTCTGCCGATGTCGCCGGTCTCTCGTCTATCTTTAGCAGGGCTCTGGGCCCCCGACCGCCCGTACGTCCGCCCGCCCGCGGCCGAACTGAGTCCAAATGTCAAATCGGAGCTTCGGGCGGCCCTCGATGGTACGCAGTACGCAGTCACTGTGTGTCACGGCCACGTGGGGCGACGTTTTTTTCCGTTGTTTTGATTGACGCCTGCCTGCCGAAGGGCCGGAAGGTGGTGCGATGCAAATCGGCACGTTGCCGAGCCAAGTGTCTGGCGGCAGAGTCTCTTTTGTGGGATGGTGAGGAGTTATGGCAGCCCGTTTCATGCGTTTGTGTGTGTCTGTTGTGCGCACACCCACATGCAGAGGAACAAAGACGCTGCGATTCGCCCGTCTCCCTCGCTGTGTGTGTCCCTCCCCCCAATTTTCCAATCTGTTTGTTTCAATAGTGCCCACCACTGTGTCTTTTTCCCTTCACATTCGTCCTGTCGGCTCTTTGTTCCGTCTTTCACGCTTCCTTTATAGGAATAAAGGGAAATGTCGGTGCTTTATGTCGCTTCTTACCTTCTATTGTTCGCAATTCAAGGGCAACTGTTAACAGACGATCGTTGCTTATTGGCAACGATCCCAATAAGCTTAACCAAACGCTTCCGTTGCTGCAGCCGCTCCTTCAGGCCTCCGGGTAGCGGTCAGCATCCACCGTCTCATCAACGAGGCTCCGACAAAGCAATCACTGCGCGCTCCTCGAGACGCAACACTCGGTATGCACAACAGCGCAGAGATCTCTGATTAAAAGAGAGGGAGAAGTCAACAAACCGCGTCCCTCCAGAGCAGAGGCGTAAAGAGGCGGTCATTCAAATTGACACGGATGCTACAGTGTGTGTGTGTGAGGTGCTTCAAGGGTGCATACGATTATAGACACAATGTCCTTAGTTAAGGCAAACCTTTTTAACATCCAGACTGGTTATTCATTACTGATATCTGCAACATCCGTTTGCAAGATATTTGTACACTTTCATGCATCAGGGATGTTGTTGGTTCAGATCGTCGGGGTCAGCCGATTCGACCATATTCGTTTACCGGACAATCAGACTCACGTCTGTCCCACGTCTTCTGCTGTTTATACTAGAATAGACTGAACAAATATTGAAGTTATCGAAAAAAGTCTCACTCACTCACTATAGTCTTAACGAATGCACCATCTCATCACTGCATGTTTAATTTTATGCAGTGATGTTGCTCCAAAAAACGTCAGGTTTGTGTGGTTCGCTGTCGCACGGCGCATCCAACCACGTTTCTGCCAACGCCGAAGTCGATACTGAGCGACCTGGAGGACGCTCGAGGCAAACTGACGCTGAGTAAATCAGCTCTGCATTTCCCGAGCGCAGGGAGGCCCTCGTGTTGCATCAACCACCGGATCAAGGTGAGGGAAATCCACCAGAGGTTTTTGTGCCAACATCCACCCTTGGCGTAAAGCTTCCGGCGGGGGGGGGGGCGACTAATTTACAGTAAAGGATGGTGATATGAGACTGGATGCAACGGTGATGAGGACTTCACGGGTTCGCTGCCGGTGAACTAACTTGTATCTGACTGAGTGACCATAGAGCGGGTATACGAGGGACCGGTGCTATACAGATGCACTATGACAAAAATTCATTGGGTAACATCTGTGCTAGCGGCCGTTGCCTTGGGAACAGTATCCAAGCCGGGAACACACAACATGCTTTACAGCCCAATTATAGAAAGGCCAAGACGACTGATTCTCAAGATCGAGGAGACTCCGTAACCATGGACACCTCATGTTATCTTGTAGGGTTGAGATTCAAATCTCTTGCTCGCTTACATCATCTCAAGACCGGTCAGATGGTCCGATCAGCCTGGATTATGGACTGATATTGGCTGTTGTCTCGTTCATTCTCTCTAAACGTCACCCAAAAGGTTGTTTCCAGTGAGACTTTGCAGTTGAAATCATTTCTGTTGCTGCTGACAACATGAAAAGGAATACGGCACGTTTGACATATAACCAAATATGAAGTAGTCTCGGCAATGAGTTTTTTTTTTTTTTTTTACATCAATCTCAAATGAATCAGTAACCAACGAGGTCAATGCAGGGTTGCCAGGTCTGTTTGTATCCTGCAAAATGCGTTTTAATGAAGTTTGAAAGAGACAGCGGCGGACGTTGTCGCATTTCAGGCTTTTGTTGGTTTATAAGCTGATTAAAAAAGTAAAGTAGGATATTTTAAAAATAGCAATTAGCATGCAACTGTGCAATATTACTTTACGACAATCAACAACATAACAGCAGCTCTGTTTGGAGGAATTAACATGAGCAAATATAAACGGCTGGAAGCAGGCGTTTAGAAACAGGTGGGAAGCTTGTGAGTTTAAGCTTTTTTTGTGTGTTTGTCACATCTATTTCATTCTGCCTCACTAGGAACCTCGTAGACGGAAGGTCATGTTGCATTTTCTAATCCCCAGTGTTGCTTTTTGAAGTCATTTTTTGTACATGACGCGGCGGGCTCAGGAAGAAGTGAGGAGAGTTAGTGCTGTATTCCAGGGAGAATGAAAGTGTGAGAGATGTGTTCGATATTAATGTAATTTTGTAAAAAGAAAATGTAATTTTTCATGCAAAAGTTGTTACTTCACAGTTTGGGGAAATTTGTTTTTCAACATTAAAAAAGAGTAACCAGCCAATTAAAACTTTAAAGTCCACAAATAAAGATTATCTGTACGGATGCAACCTTTTAATGGAGCAACACTGTCATGCGCAAAACAGAAAAAAAATCTGTATTTGTTACATATTTTTACTCTTTAAAAGTAACAAAGAATTGTGAGTTTCAAACGTGAGGAAGACGTTGAAAGAAGCATTCAACGGACGTTACTGGTTAGATTTTGCTTCATTCCCAATCTCATTGAACCTCCAAACCCTCCCCAGTAATTGCCCTCGATGTGCACATACAATCAAATTCCCATTAGTTACAAACCGCTAGCACGCCGCACCGGCTTCCTGGAGGCTCATTGTGTTGGTCATAAGCGCGACGTAATCTTTATTCAGGTGTATCTGGGGGGGCTGCTGGCTCTCGTTACCATCCTCCCCTGGTGAGATATCCTCTTTCGATATGCTCCACGAAATGGGGGTTGGTGGGGTTGGACGAGTGTGTGAGGGCAGCTGCTGAAATTGTCAAAAAAAAACGCACGCCGCAGGACGGGGCCGGGCTCTCCCCAAGAAAACCTGGAACTCACTGGCCCCTGAAAAGCAATTTAACAAACCAAAGGCCCCCCTCGACACCCCTCCCACTCTCCCACTGTTCTCTTACAATAAAGAAAAGAGGATGATTAAGGAGAAACCATTGAATTACAGAAGTTTGAGCGAAAAAACCTTCAACACAGACTGAGAAAAGATTTAGTACATTTAGTAAATAGAAAGCGCGGGACTAATCGTACGGGCGAATCGTGGCGTAGCCAGCGGTATCCGTGGTGACAAGCTTCAGCCTTTGGCGGCGGCACGACGGACGCGCCGACCGCTTCACGCGGACCAAGTCCTCGCGCTTCTATCAACTTCCGACAGCTTGCGTAGGAGAAGCCAAAGCCCCGGAGGTGACTTCACAGCGAGGTACTGGAGTCGCACCGATACGCTCGTATGTGTGTGTCCCTACGCGTCGACACACACACACACACACACAATGTTGACAGAGGAGTCATGGTGCACAGTGGACTCACACAAACTACACTGAATAAGTCACCTTCTCTGGTTCGTTGCTGCCACCTGCTTACCAACGAGAGCAGATATTCTGGTTTTTAATTGATCGATAGACACACACACACACACACACACACACACATTCCTGAGCCAAGAACTTGAGCGTTTCATTAACATCATGCAAGGACGACGTAAAGCCACTCCGACTCCTTGTTTAGCTTACATTTTGGCAAACCCTCGCCTCGTCGCTGAGCCGTGTTATCTATTGCTTGTCTGATCTGATCGCTTCATACGTGTGCAGGAAGGGGAATGCTATAAGCCCATGGACAGCCCCCTCTAGTGAACATGTAAAAAAAAAAAATTTAAAAAGAAAAGGTGCAGACATCGGGTCACTCGCACACCGTGCACCACCACAGAATCGTTTGGTGCAACAGAGAAGAAGAGAAAATAAAATGCCAAGAATACCCTGTGATTTGAAGCGGGGGGGATTCATCCGTATTTCAGGGCCACACTGTGTGTGTGTCTGTGTGTGTGTGTGTGTGTGTGTGTGTGTACGGCTTCATTACGAAAAATATGACACTGGATACCAACACCTCGCTTCACTGGAACCAGCAGCTCAGAAACGGCTCTTTTTCGCGGCTCGGGCTGAGACGTGTGTGTCTTTCCGTTTGCACCGGCGGCGTGAAAAGGACCCGGAATAGCCCCCTCCTCCTCTTTCCCCTCCACGTGTGGAATGAGGCGTTGCGTTTGTGTTGTGGCGGGGGGGTTGTTTTTTTTCCCCGTATGACCGACTCAGCTACAGGTGGATAAACATCTGCTGCGGGGGGATAATCTGAGGTCAATTCCTTCTCGTTCAGTGAGGACAATCGACCAAATCAACGCCCCCCCACCCCCCTCCCCCCTCTCCCTCCTTTGTAATACTGCCTGTGCCCTCCTTTGCCCTATACCGTCTCCTCCCATAGCCTACTCCACTTCCCCTGACTTGTTTACTCCAGTTTTACTGAGCCTATTTTTACCCCCTCGCCCAGAGGGTATATTCAAATACAGAGCTGCGACCGGGTGTCTGTCTCACCCCCCCAGCTGCCTTGCACTCTGCTCCCAACCGCACACTCTAAGTCGACAGCGATCCGTTGGCGTGATGGAAGAAATGACGAGTTCATTTTTTCATTTTAGTAAACACTACACCTTAATCATATTTTTAAAAGCCCTAATATGTTATAGCTGCTTATATTATATTATGTTATATTTGTTTTAGGAGTGTTTCTCCATATCTGCCAAAAACGTGTAAGACTGTTATGATCCAACAATATTAATTTCCACAAATACGAATACAAGAATACAACTAAGATGCTCATTTTTTCAGAACAAACAAACCGAGTCTTGTGGAATGTGAAGGTCTGCAGATTGGTGCGTTTAGCAAGGAGGGGGGGTGGGGAGCGTTGGGGAGGGGAAAAGGAGGGTAAAACACTGCCTTACCGTCCGGGTTGGCGCAGATGAAGACCCGGACGCTGCGGCCGGTGGGGACGTGGTGCGGCAGGGCGTTGATGTTGCCGCTGATGGCCGCCTTGCGCAGCGCCGACTCCCGCGGGCAGGGCTGCCTGCTCCCCACTCCCGACGGCCACATGGGGGGCGACTTCCAGCGTGGCTGCACACACACACACACACACGCACAGAAGGGTTCAACGTTAGCGCGGCAGGGGGCGCACATGGCCAGACGTGTATGCGCTTAAGCGCATGGTCCTTTCACACACACACACACACACACACACACACACACACACACATTATGGCAGACGCACGGGCTTGCATACTTTGGGCACATTTACTCCCATGAACTTAATTATGGGGATATTTTACTGCTGGCTCAAAGGTTACAGGACCATGCCATACTATTAACGCCCGTGACACACACACACACACGCTCGCAAATAAGTTTGTATGAATATGTCAAATCTTCTGTAAAACACAGACATGACGTTGACTGTGACTCTCGCCGCGTTCGTGTGACAGGAATATAATAATAGGATATTACGCACAGCCTACTACCGTCATGGTGCATGCGTAATTCGTATGTCCTTGGATGCATTCGTGAATGTTCAAGCCACTGTGGGACAAACAAATACCAACAATGCACGAGACGAAGCACAACTGGAACACACGGGCAAGGCAAGCATCGGTCGTATTCCCACCCCAGGGAGAAAAAAAAGATGCCCGAATAACCGCAAAGATTCGGTTATTCCGCCAGGAGGAGGAGACGTCAAGTCGCTGGTTTCCCCGTAGTTGGTCTATCCTGAAAGACGGAAAACCTCCAACAACAACAACAAAAGACAACAAAAAGCGAAGTAGGTGATGGGGGGGAGCTGGGTCGTCCACTACTGAACACTACAGGAAATCCTATGAAATCAGGCAACTATCAAATCACGGAGGCACCGCATCCACGGAGGAGAGAGAGAGAGAGAGAGGACTTGAGTAATAGTGATGCTGGAGACGGGCACAAGACACAGGACACTTCTGGTTGCTCACATTCATTCGCTTCATTTCGAGGCTTCCCAAAGTATCCGGGCGCGGAGGAGGGTGAAAGGAGGATAAAAACGCCCATCAGAGTCTCTGCGGCCGGGAGGCGACGCCGGGGGACGGTGAGACGGACGCCGTGGGTCGGAGGGCTCCCCTTGGCATCCTGCTGTCTCCGCGAGCCGACCGAGCTCTGGCAGAGAGGCGGAGGGTGCGTGAAGCGCGGCGACGCCAGAGCGCGAACGCCGGATGGCAGTTTTCAAAATAAAAGCCCTGCGTCTTGGGCGCAGAGATCGCTACGCCCGTGCGCCCCGTACTCCAGCAGCACGCACATGCTTCACGTGTTTTGATTATTTTGAACCCAGTTATTTTACTCTTTACTCTTTACTATGTGACTCACCTCGCGTTTCCCGGGAATTTGGGGTCTTTTACGCTGAAGGCTAACCGCGCAGTTCTGGTCCGGCTCTGTCTCTGTCAGTGAGGATTGACGCAGGAGCTCTGGTGCTCATCATCACATCTGTCTCCCAGGCTGCTTCCTCTGTAGTGGACCGATTGGTGCTGACCCGGTGCCTTATCCGAACCGGACCGGAGCGCAGAGTCAGCAGCGTGGTACCGTAAAATGACGCTGCCGTGGTTACCGAAAGCGGAGCGTAACGGTTTGCGACGTTACCGAATGTTTGTTTTTTTAATCGCACTGATTTAACCGCGAATAAAAGTTAATCACATAAAAGTTAAATCAGCATTTTTTTTCTCTCTCGTTTTATTTTCACCCAAACATCGTACAAACTGCCCATTTCCTTTCATGACACCTTGACCTGATCAATATAATTATCCCCCCCACCCAAAAAGCAAAGCATACAATCACAATTAATATCCTGAGGCGCTTTATGAGAGTTTATGACTAGATACAATTACTTAATTTACGTAAAATGAAGTGTGGTGTGTAATTAATTTTTGGTTACCTGAGCGCCATTTCGCCCTACATTTGGGGTAAGGGGGAGGAGTTTAGATGGATTGCTTTATCGATAAATGAACCTCTAATCTGCAGCCTCTGGTTATTTGTGCTGGAAGTTTAAGTGCATTGTATTCGTACTAAACAGAATTAATTACTGTGCTGTTCTTGTGAGGGGGGGGGGGGTGTCTGATGAAGTCTGTTGCCTGAAAGCTTATAAAATGCACATTGTCCCTTGTGTATATTTCATTTCATATCTTACTGACTTTCAGAGGCTTATATTGATTGTCTTTACCAGCCTCATCTCTCATCTTTCCACTCATCAAAATCTTAAATGATGAATACAAAATACGGACTTTGATTTGAAAAACCCAAACATTTTCAAATCATCCTTGGAATCTTTTTTATGATAGTAAATAATGTTGGGGGCTTTTTTGTAACTAAGAAACACTTAATCTCAGACAAATGCAATAAACAACCAATCTAGCTGATATTTCTCATTACAGCCAGTGACCCTTTCGTACACACTATGCGTAATGACAATAAAATATATAATTACTGAATCAATCCTGGCATATTATTTCAAAGCCCATAGATGAAAACATTGCTAACCCTATTGACCGTAGGCGTCCAATTTAAGAAAGTTTTCGCGAAAGACTAAGAAATAATAGGCGCTAGACGACTTACCGTTGTGCTGCGGGTCTCGGGGAGGATTCTCGGGCTCTGCAGGCTCAAAACGACTCACTAAATGCAGCCTGCGGGGCCGCCGCTCGCTCCAGAACAAAACTCCACAGTCCGGAAAAGCTCACGTAGAGCGGCGGGGGCCTCGTTCCCTGCAGTGTAATGACCTTTCTTTGCCTGATTGGTCCCCCCTCTCACATAATCCCCAGTCAGTTAATCATGAGTGCACCTGCACTGGATTAATGCACCGCGGTCCTACCAAAGGAGGAAATTGCTTATTGGTATCATGAGACGTGAAAAGGTGTAGATGTAGCCGCTGCTAAAGACGTCTTGCCCATGTGAAACCAGCTCACGGGGCCTTAAAACCAAAAACAATGGTATAAACTGGCATGTTCCAGGGTCCCTGTGCAGCATCCCTGAATCATTTAGCATCTCTCCCCAGTTTAGTGCACCCATGTGTGAGTAAACACCTTTGGGTGAGTGTTGGCGCGTGTGTGTGTGTGTGCATTCAACTATGTTTACAGCCGTTGCAAGTTGTCGGTAATATCGGCTCGTTCATTTGCTCTTTTTCCCGTCCCCCCCCCCCCCCCCCCCCCCGAACCCTGGACCACTCCGAGCCAATCTGAGTCACCGCGGTTACAAGAAGCGATGAGTCACTTGGCAGACACACAGGCACAACGGACAGACACCAGCTTTTCTCCTGGCAAACGTCCACATGCACACGTTTGACGCACGCAAAGGCACCAGCTTCACAAATGGCCGATGGCTTTTTTTCCCCTCCTTTTTCTGCCAAACAGCTAGATAGGAATGGGGGGGATGTCTATACCCATGGGTATGGCAACATTAAGGTGAGCTGACTCGCATATTGCCATATGCGTGGTGTGAAGTTTTAAGTCTTTGGCAGGAAATATTCACTGGGGCAAAGTTCGGATCATGCATTAAGGGAACACAAAGTCAGTTTGAGCTGAAATGTAGCGCCAAAACAAAAGGGATTGTCAACATGATTAGGATGCATCCTCTGGGGAACAGGAATATCTCCAATTCTTGTCACGATCATGCTTGGCTGTTGCTGTTTTCTGAGTCTTGAGTGAGGGCGGGGCAGGTATCCTGGGGCAGAGGCTGGATCACTCCTGCCATCAACCCTCGTCTGAACGCCCTTCTTAAGTGATCTGCAGTGTTCGCCAGATTATCTTGCTTCTAGAGTGGTAATACGGCTTCCACTTATCGCTTCTGAGAGAAGCTGTTTCCAGAGTTTTGACATTTCGCCTTTTGTCTCCTCGAGCTTACCTCCCGTTGCTGGAATCGGCTACATGTTCGGAGCCTTCACCGGCTTCCGTTTCGCCCCCTGCCTGCTCGCCCCACCACGGACTCTAGCCTCAGCATACAGCCAGCACCCTCCTCTCCTATCTGGACTCCCCTCTACTACAGTAAGAACTACCAACCTCAACAGTGGATTCATCATTACTTTTTCAACCCTTCTAACCCTGCTATCTTTTGGGGGGAGGTGCTATTATCCCAATATACATGGCAGTGAATAAATCGAATCATTGGCCGAAAGCGTGTCATATACGATAGGTGGCGCTGTTTTCATTACAACTAGTTGTGATGCAGCCATTTCCGCTTGACCGCTTCACCACTACCAACAATGACAACCAACAACATCAACATTAGGAGAAAGATGGCGAACGGAGAGCAAGGTGAAGCTACATCCCTCTACTGTGTGTGTATGATGCTAACAGGAGCACAGCGAATGTGAATGGCGCTATTGGCTGATTTGATAACGGAGAGAAGACGCCGTCGGCATCTCAAGCATGCGCAAAGACGCAAAGTCCAGTTCCTTATCCGATTCACCGCTACATGCCGCAATAGTCAAACTATCAACTGGATCGGATCGAGTTATCCAGGGGTGTTAGTCGGATCGTAGTCGGACCGCACACAATCGGATAATTCGATTTCAGTCCGACTAAGCCAGTTATTCGAATCCACGTAACCACGCTGACTGTTCTCACTCCCACCTCTGTCTACAGTATCTGCATTTGGGCCCTCACATTACAGGGGACGGCAAGTCCAGACAATTTTATTTTTACGCTCCCTCCAAAAGTACTTCTGAATTTGGTAGTGGTCCGATCATTTTAACACAATTCGAAACTTGTATCATAGATGTTACTGTGATACTTTGATGTTGCTTCGGCACGTCCTTGAATTCCACACGGCTCCAGGGACGTCGCACTAGTGCGACCGTGCACTCTCACCCTACCGTTTCTTTCCTCTAGTTTATTTCCATATAGCACTGAATTCATTTGTATTTGCTAAACCACCCCTGCTTCCCATAGCAACCACGGATACCTTTCAACTATCACTTCACATCCCCGTCTTATTTGCCTAAACAAAGGGCGCATTTTTAACAATTTCATCCACATGTTCTGGTGTGTCAGTACTGTCTGAACAATTACATAATTTTCTGAATTTCGTGACTTCCATTTCAAGCTTTTAGATGCAGCAGATGCTGCTTACCAATTTATTTATGCAAAGTAGATTAACTTTGGCACCTTGCAAATCAGCGGGTTTATTCATGAGTGAAAAGTCTACACACCGATTAACGAGCTTTGATTGTGATGTGCAAAAAAGAAAAGAAGCTTCGGTCACCGGGTGTCGTGTATTTTCCTCGGCCCTCCCCCACATTTTCTCAAGATAATGTTGACATTCACACATGTGATAACTCTTAATAACAACAAAACAAAAAAGGTACCATGGCTGTGACTTGTTGTATTAAAAAATGAAGAAACGACGGACATAGGTCATCGTAGATCAAAAGGTTAAAATCAAATGTATTTAATGAAAGATGGTGTTGTGGTAAAAAGAACATCTCAGCTGAGGAGCCGCTGGTCTCAGCAACCAACAGGCCCCAGGTCAGTCCTTTTGACCATCCCTAGTGCCCGTTGTCTCCACCAGCCAACTCCAGAACAATGGTTCCTACAGGTATTTATAACAATGCTTAAAGGTGTGAAAGTTAGTGTCCACACCTCTGGGAGTGGTCTTCTGGTGAGTTCAATGTGACTCGGATTTCGAATGACCCTTAGTCAATATCAGTTGTAGTGCAAGTATCACATACATGCATTCCAGTTGATTACATGACATTAAATACAATCATATTAAATACAATCATAACTGTACATTGGTATTATTCTATTACAGTTGCAGAATTGCGGTGGTTTTACAATATTGTCATTACTTTAATTATTACAGTTTCAGAATCATGGCTGTATTCTGGTGTACACTATATGCATCTTATTTAATTTTATGAACCGGGTCGTCAATTTATTTCTAATATCCTACAGACAGCATAAAAATACAGGCACAGCAGGCTTAGGAGGACATAATCCTGCTATTAGTTAAAACAGGATTCCATTCAGAGTTCCCTCCCTCTCGGCACAATATGTTACATTGGTACACTAACTTTGCTTTCTATTTGTAGTGACACAACTTGGGGTGAGTTTACATCCATCCATTGAATTAAAATAAAACCAACCCAAGGAAAATCAGTGCTTTGAGCTAAATGCTAACGTTAGGATGCCTAACGTTAGCATTGACGCCTTCGGCCCCGCAGGTATTTTGTTGTGAACCGAAGTAGACGCATTCTCTGCCAACTTTAAGTGGTTAAATGGACATTTGCGAGATTCCCCTCCGCTAAGGAGCGACAGTCAACAGGAGCCGAGGAGTCTGCAATGGAGCCGTCAACGCTGCTCGTGGAGCTCGAGAATTCTGTTGAAACTGTCGAACTGATGCATTATGAATTCAGCTTCTGTCACTGCAGTGCCTATTTCTCCCCTCAAATGCACTGTAGAGCTGTAAAATAAGAAAGTTCGCTCCGGCCAGTGGGAGGCATTTTTATTGACTGTTTTCGAAACCATGCATGGTTTATAAAACTAACTAAAAAAGAAAATTATGACCCATATGGGTCAACACACAGTTAGTCGTCACCGTATGACGACTATGCTGTTGATGTATACGCTCGACAAAGACACTTAAATTGTAGCTGCTCACTCATCCAAAGTCTCTCTGACGAGATTACCAGCCAAATATCAGAGGCCAAAATAAGGAACATTCTGCAATTCCAGCCAGATTCAAACCGACTTTTATACAACGTGTACAAATCTCCTCCTACTAACTTTCCTCAAGAGTGTGAATCCTGCAGCACGATCAGCCAAGGCGCATTTATATTTGGTCACTTCGGAGGGCGAAACGCACGTCGGCGTTCTATCTGCGTCTTACCTTTTTAGTGGCGAATCAAAGCCTATGAGGTGACGCCGGCACACGTCTGCGTGACCAGGTCACCCCAACGCTCTTCTTAACTAATAGAAAATGTGCATACTTGCTCACTTGATTGATTTCAATATAATCAAGTAGTTTTTTCTCTTTCATCAAACCCAGAAAATAAATGATAGAATTAATGACTTACAGAGAAATGATCAACGTCGTCAGTTGGAAGACCACACCACTACACTCTGTACTCAATGCTGTCTGGTCCAATTATAAAGAGCTTTTGTGTAATTATCACAGGTATTAATATATGATAATTTGATATATATATATCACAGGTATATGATACATGTGAGCAAATGGTGCTCACATGTAAAGGAAAGGCTCTCTTTTAAAAAGTATATGTAAAAACATAAGTTGGTTTCCGAGATGGCCTCGCTGCTGGCAACCACTTTTTGCGCAAAACAAGAATCAGCATTCGAACAATGTATATTTCCGCGTTAAGCAGCATTGGTTGCATGACCATAGACGGCGAGAAGAGCAGGCCGGCTTCCGACCGCTTCCTCATTAGATCAAACTCTACCGAGGTGCCACCCGGCATGGACA
Source organism: Gasterosteus aculeatus (assembly GCF_964276395.1). NCBI lineage: Eukaryota > Metazoa > Chordata > Actinopteri > Perciformes > Gasterosteidae > Gasterosteus > Gasterosteus aculeatus. The sequence goes on along the minus strand of NC_135694.1, from coordinate 4,801,791 downwards.
CGCTGCCGTCTGTCTTCTGATCCTCGGCCCGTCCGGAGACGCTAAGCTGCGTGTTCGCAAAGAGGGTGAGAGGTCGGGTCTTGTTCAAGACCAGCGAGAAAGTGGCAAACTCGCTTCAACACAACATAAAAGTGGGTGAGCTGCCAAGTGCAGGGATGTCAGTAACGGTCAGATATAGAAATGTAAACCAAAGCAGGAATATTATATATTACATGCAATAGCAATCTATTGCAGACTGGCGATCGGATCAAGAGGCATGAAAGGATGTTGCCTCATAAGGGCGATTAATTTGGATCAGCACGTGGGGAATCAATTAATCAAATGAAAGAGAAAGGGACGCATGGAAAGGGACAATTCAAACGGAGATGGATAGTAATAAGATAATATGGAAGGATCCGTCATCCTAACAACTTTTCTTCTGTGCTCACTGAGCACGTCTCATCACACGCCTCGCAACTTAAAAGAATTAATCTTGTGTCGACGGATCCCCCGACGCTCCCGCCATCCGATCCCGCTGACAAAACCCCTCCCAAAACAACGGAGAAGAGCAGCTTGTCGGAGTTGAGAGGTGGAAGGAGCAGAAGGACCTGCGGGGAAAACATTAACCGCGCCGCACTTGTTTTGGGCTTTAATTCAGTTTGCCGCATTCCTCACGGAGCAGAAGTACGACAGCAGATTGGCCGTGACCTGTCGTCACATTAATCTGAGGATGACGGCTGGCCCACTAATTCCCCCCCTCTCGTCTCGTGGGATTAATATGATGTCACAGGAAAGGAAATATGAACCTCCATCTGGTGATGACGTGTCATATCGGCTGAAGTGTAACTTTTAAAAAGTAAAGTCTGTGTCGCATTTAACCTTTTGGTCCGACATAGGGTAAGTCAAAAGTATGATTGCAACAGGAATCCCACAATGGAAATCAGTAATTGTGCTACTTGCGTATCAAAGACGCCTCGGTAGGTATCAGTGTTTGTCCTTTTGGCGGATGTGCGAACAGAAGCCTTCAACATTCATGCACGCGAGAGAAACAGCTTGACATCCTCCGTCACTTGTATTTGTTTCGTTCTGTTCCCAGCTGTCTTTCAGTCAAAACAACAAAAGCCATATTCACATTTGTAGCGTGTTCCTTTTTTGGGTCTGAGTCTCCACTTGGGATTTGAGGTTAAATAATAGGGGTTTTGTCATGATGATGATTCAGCTTTTTTTTTAAATCGTTAGAAACAATCATTATGAATTATTATGAAACAATTATGAAAATGCCCATAATTCTAATCTCCACAAAGTTTTACTGTTGTCACACTTTTGATAAATTATGGTGGAAGAGAACTACCTGATTTATTATGACATCATCTCTTCAAGGGGTAACTATGTTAATTCAACTCAAGGCCAATCACAATGGGGGGTGGATGCATGTGTGTCTGTGTGTGTGTGTGTTGGTAATTTACCCGTCTGCACACGTCCGCGCGCCACAATCCGCTGGTCGAAGAGCGATTGGAGAAATGAATCACGGCCAAACTGCAGGAATTCAAATGAGTGTCAAAGGTCATAATAACAGAAATCAAAGCGCATATCATTTCCTGAGAGACTTATGATAATTTCCCAGCATCTCTGAATGAATACATGAAGCTTTATTTTTATCTTTTGTAAGGCGGCCTAAAATTCTCCCACATCTTTGGCACCTTCGCTTTCATTTTCATGGCAAACACTGAACGTTACACACACACAAAAAAGGAAATAAAAAAGGAACCGCACAATTAGCAATTTGATTTAGCTCCCAGTACATAACACTGAACCTTCCTTTCATTTTGACTTTGTGCTCAGGCTTTGACGCTGCTGTCTAACGCCGTGGGCTGCCGAGTACCTGAAGCTTCGGGCTCAGGTGTGCAGCCTTCCGGTTGCCCCGCGTAGACGAAGCCGTCAGCGTGCGCGTCAATCACTCGCCTCTTTCCTTCGGCCAAGAGGAAGCGGCAAACGCGAGGAGCGACCGGGCCAGGGGGGGCGCGTGGAGCGACTCAAAGCGAGCGGAAGCGAGTGGGCTTTGATTGGAGGCGCACTTCAAAGCTGCATCCCCGCCTGTCGGGAGCGCGTCCCTCCACTTTACCTCGGCTGCCGCTCAAAACTGACAGGAAGGCGCGCTCCCCCCTCGATCTCGAGGCCTCGCTTCTGGTTCCGCTCATCGGATTTAGTTCCCTCTGTACCACCCGACGAAGAAGAAAACCCCTCTTTTTTTAACCGCGCACTCTAAATTTTGACGCTCGCTTTAATGCAATTTGGGGGTTTGAACCTTTTTTTTTTTGCGGGGGCCTCAATTAGTAATCGGGCTGCCTGCTGCAGTGCACAGAATAACGCATGCCTTCCTTCCTGTGATCGTAAATGATCAAAAGCATTACCCGCTTTTTTTTTTTTTTTGATGAGAGGGATGACAACTTTCCCGGGAAAGCTGAAAAAATTCCCACCAGCGGAGGCGGGTTGCGCCGCTCTACCTGCTGAATAATAGAGGCCTACATTTGCATGAGACCGTAAGCCGTAAAGAGCACTTCCTGTGAGAGGAAACCGCATCCGTACGAGGCGTGATTTCCACAGAGGCCGCATGCTCATTACTCCTCATTAAGACGAGCGCAGGGCAATCCCCGCCCAATCACCAGCCTCAGACACGTCGACGTCTCAGTTGAAAGGCTTCCCGTTAAAGTCCACGCGTCAGACTCCTGGCAATCCTCCATCGCTCCCCAGCGAGAGGCGCCGCGTCCATCAACATCCTCGGATGCGTTCTCGCCTGTCTGTCGGCTGCGTGGATCTGCAGCAGCTGCATCGATGGAGACGTAAACGTCCCGCTCGCTGTCAGGCGGAGAGGACTAATTGTACGGGAGAAGCAGATGGTGCGCTGAAGCTTCGGCAAAAACGAGACATCTTAACTCAAGCCGGGGGAAAAGTTTTTTTTTTTTTTTGCCCTAAAAGTGAAACAAAAAAGTGAGAGGAAGTTGAGTGAGGTAGCTTCAGTCGCAGTAGGACCTCTTTGGTGGGGCGCCAGGTCGGGGGGGGGGGGCTTTTTGGAAGTTGTTTGGCTAATTGATGGGCGCCTTCGCGGGGCCGACTTTGAAACAGATCTGACGGTGGGATTTGGAAAGCGAATGGAACGCTTTCAGAGCGAGCGAGATGATGGAGACCCACATTGTACGTAAAAAAGACGAGGGTTAGAAAAAAAAAAGAGGATTCAAGAGCAAGACAGGATAGCGAGAGAAGGTGGGCAGAAGGCTCGTGTGTGGGAGGCAGCACGTCGACGAGCACAAAGGGCTTTTTATTCTGTCTCTGTGCTCCCGTTCGTTCAAGGCAGGACCACTGATGCAGAATGCGGCGCTAATGAGCTCCCACAGGAGGCGGCCATGTTGGAACACAGATTACTCTACCAGCTCTCTTACTACCGGCCAGCTCGATGCAGCTCAGTATAGCCTTAGCTTAGCCTTAGCTTAGCTAAGTCCAGGTTAGCCCACACCAGGCTCCCATGCAACCTTCTGTGTTGGCTCATACGGCGTAAATGTTGCATGTTTTCTCTTTTCAGCCTAATGTGCTCGGATTTCTTTTTACTATCTTTTAACTTCTTAAATATTTTACATTTTTAACTTTAACTTTACTCTCTAATTTTATACTAACCCATAGCCTTATTCTACCAACCCATTGCATTAGCATTTCATTTTATTTTATTGTATTACTTGTGCACTGCTGTCTTGTTGTCTATTGTTACACTGTCTACTGTCGCGCACCAACCGCCAAGACAAATTCCTTGTATGTTTGACATATTTTGGCAATAAATGTTTCCTGATTGCTGATTGCTGCATTTACTGAATGTACTGTATGTTTATGTTTGCTCCCACTGCCATATGCAGGAGAAAAACAGCCCAGGTACTGATCTTTTTTTAATCTAATTTAAGTTCTCTACTCTATTGTCTGCCAAAGTATTAATCACACTCAACACACCTGTCTGTGTGCGCTCAGACACATGAGCAATAAGCAAGCACACACACGCACACACACACACACCAAGCTGCAACAAGCTGAAGAGACCACCTATTTATAATTAACCTCCTTTGCTTCCAAAGAATAGAGACAACCAGATGGGTGGATATTATTCAGACAGCGTGGCATTCGCCAGCAAAAAAGAATTTATTAGATAGCGATTAAAAGTGGGTGAATAAAAATGTTACCTTCGTGACTAGTATTAAAAATGTAACGGTTTTATTCTGAGAATGTGGGAAGTTGTCAGAAGAAAAGCATCCTTCCCATCCAAGGGAAAAGGCTTTTTTGATTATTTCCCACTTGAAATGAGTTTTTGGAAAAATAAAAAGGACATCATAAGTTAACACACATATTTAAAAAGTAGAATAATATGAAAAATTTAAGTTAGGGCTGTTGAGTTACTTTTATCCACCATAATCATGTCCCCACTGGGTCCAAAATAACAATGTGCAATGTCGGCTCAAAGCCAAATCATACCAAAGTGGTTCCATGTTGTTACACAGTAGCACCTGGTGTTAATAGTGTATAAATGTGAGTTGTTAAACACACAACAAAACTCCTCAGCTGTCCATGCAGTTCAACCAGGACATACTTTGTTTTCGTCTGGGTTTTCAATCTTCAGTGCAGCGTTGAGGCACGTTTAATAAAAAAAAATGTTTCTTTAAGAATCCGAGGCCATTCGGTGAATTGTTGATATACAACCGCTGGTTTTGGGGGTAAAATATTCCTTTAATATATTTCCTCTGTCTGGTGAATGAACGAGGACTGCCAAAAATAAATAAAGAATTCCTTCGCTCTTCATCCGAGCAGTTTATCAACCTTTTACATGAACGTGCCCATCCGCCTCAGATGAGCCATATTGCTGCAGGTATCTTGCACATGACGGTGTAATACTTTATTCATTAACACATTCATCATGAAAGCATCATTTAATCTGCATGTAAATGGAGTTGCTCCGGTCAGACGGAGGTGAGGAACATCTGGACACATAACGATGACTCACGGTGCAGAACCCAGTTGAATTTCAGGGCTGCTCTCAAGCACAGCAAATGAAGATGGATTCCACTGGGACACTGCCATGTGTGTGTGTGTGTGTGTGTGTGTGTGTGTGTCCAGCAAAGGAGGCGGCGAAAGTGCAATGTCCTTCTGAACCTGTCAGTATGATGGAGAGTGTTTGTGTAAACACGCAGAGCGCACATTTGAACAAGCTCACCGTATAGCGTTGGGGTGTGTGTGTGTGTGTGTGTGGGGGGGGGGGGGGGGGCTCAAGTTTTGTTGTGTCTTTTGCCTCAGAGGCGGACGACTCCCCCTCTGCGTCTGACAGGTTGACGAGTTGGCCGTTGTTTTTTTCCCTTTGACAGTAATATGGATTAAATTGATAAGAAGACCATTAGCTGGCGCTTCGGCGCGTCGCCATGACAACGTGTCTTCTGTGGAGAAAGGCACGGTGCCGAAGGTGTCTCTCTTGAGAGAAACCGTAGCGCTGTGTGAGTGTGGGATTTTTTTTTTTTTTTCATGTGTTGAATTAGCATTGAATAAAAATGAAATCAACATTAATAAAACAATAATGCTCTCACTTCCATTACATTTAATCAAAACAACACACCGGCCCCTTGTGTGTGCATTTAAAAATAATCTGTTACGGCAGATGTGTGCACCTCCTACCTCTTAGCTCCACAGTGTGTTTTCCAACATCTGGACCTGCCACTCAAAGCGTCTCCTGGGCATCGGTAACATCTGCACACGCCACAAGCCATCTGATTGGTAAAATGAACATCCCTCTGTTGCAAAGGCGGCCGTTTGGTGGTCTGGTGGTGCGACTGAGAGGAGGAGGAGGGAGGGGGGGGGTCACGTCTTGAATTGCAAAGCTCGCTTTTAAAACGGCGGCAGTTTGAGGCTGGAAGGTCAGCGGAGCTCATGACTGGAATGTTGCTTCGCCCCGCACAACAGCGAATACGCATGCAACTGCGTGGGAGGAAGCGAGTAGCCAACACATCCTCAATGTGCCCTTGAGCAATGCAAAGGCAGCGGCTTTCACCTGCACGGAGAGCCGTCTTTGTGACTGTGTGCAAATTGCGACGTGAGCTGCGTTCAGCTCAACCTTGGAGATTAATGGTTAGTGAAAAACATTTTTCATTTTGAGCGAACCAACTATATGTGCATATATAATAAATATGTCAGATGACCTACAAGCAACCCTGAGCCACATTACAACCATTCACAGAGCATTGATGCTGGAGTTTTAGATTAGTTTTGCTCACAAATATTTATCTAGCCATTTCAGATATTACATAGACTATATGATTTCAAAATTTGAACTCTGCATAACCCGCCTCCCACAGGCGAGGACCTCCTAAATCCGTCGTCACCTTCCCATTCTTTTGTATTGTTTCTGTATTGTTTACCAGGCGTTTTTAGGTGTTAATTAAATAAATGGAGTCCCCTTTTCATGCTTGGACATTTTAGGACTAACCAGCTCGACGGGAACAACTCTGCTTGGTTATTGTCATGTGAGGATGCGGGATGTGTGACGGCTTGTGACATGCGGCCTCAGGCTCAGTCGTGTAGCGTCATCAAGGTCATTTTAACAGGGTTCTTGTTTGGAAAAAGTGTCAGCTGGCCAAATGTTTATAAATGCTGGTTAACCGAGGTCCTGAGAAGGGCCTCGCTGAAGATTCAGCGCACCGCAAACGCTCAGATGGCCTAGATTTAAAATTTGATAAATGGATTTGTGCAAATGGAAGTGTCCAATCTGCAACTAATCTATCGGCTGAAAGTATAAATACATTCTGGGGAGGGAAACGTTTTGGCCCTCCGATTCCACATCATGAATTCAGTACCGTCCCTGGAGTCACTTTACTTCATTATAATTATCAATGTGTTTTTATCACTCAGGAACGCCTCCTTCCAAAGTATGAATATTCTCACCGAGACGCGTCCACACAGCCATCCAACGCACGCTCGCTTCTTCCACCCTCACTCTCTCCGTCATGCTCCGGCGACTTCTGGAGCGCTCTTAAATTAATCAGTGATTTAATGGGAGCTGGTTAAATATTCAAATTCAATAGCGAGCTGCTTTAACACATCTGCAGCTCCGAGGACACAGGCTGCCGCATCCCGCCGCGCATTTAGTGCACAACGGTTCGGCAAAAAGGATGCACCAAACCAACAAACACATAGGACGTACTGATTGCACTGACACGTAATTCTTCGCCCCAACATCGGTTTTATATTTTAGTCGCTTCTCAGCGAAATCAACTTCAAAGAAAAGCAAATACTTTTCACTCTTGGCACACAGATGGCACAACTGGACAACGCCCTGCACGTGCGATGCATTTTAGGCCGCGGTCGAAAATGTCCCGAGAGGGCAGGGATGGCGTCGGCGCCGCTGGTGACGTTGGCCGTCATTCTCAGCACCTGGTGGTTTGACTCGGCCTTTTTAAGGGGAGCACCTGTCAAATAAATCCCGGCCGCTGCAGCCTGTCATCAGCTCGTCCCGTTAAACGTTGCACTGTGTTGAGAACCCTGTCAGTCTTAAATGCACACACACACACACACACACACACACACAGGGACGGTAAACTACCACCTCAGCTAACCAACCGTCTGTTCTGATTGATGGGACTATCAAGGAAATAGTGTGCAGCTGCATGTATGCACTGTTTTTTTGTTTTTTTTTCAGCACCATGATGTACGAGCACTAATATCTATTTTCAATCTGAGCTCAGCATGAATTCTATTTAAATATCCATTAAGGCTCATTCCATCGTGCACGTTCATGTTGGGTCCCCAAGTGGCTCCTCCTCGCGGTGGCTGAACTAAATCTGTGGACATCTAAAATTAGCCGTGCGATACATAAGAAGCGTGCCGCTTGTGTCCAGTGCGGCTTCCCGTATCGAACAAAACCCAAAGCTCGACAGCGGTGAACTCAATTAGCGGCGTACACGTGGTATTGTTAGTTTGTGTCACCATTTAAACAAAGGTAAACAAAATTTAGACCCATTCCCGAAGGCAAAATCCAGTTCAGTAAGTTGTTGAGCCGTTTTAAGCAGATTTCTACATAATGCATTGTAGCTTTCTCCATAAAGAATGATTTCTGCACTATAAATGTATTTGTTTTTCTGTGCGTGGGTCGGTTCTGCGAGGCTGTACGAAGGTGATCAAGTAACAGCGTGGCGCGGAAGCTGTTTTCGGTTCAAACTCCTAGAAAAAAGAGCGAGATTGCAGGCGGCCCCTCAATCAGCTGTGCAAAAAGCACACAAGTCCTGCTGGGACCAAGTAGAGTGCTTTGAGTGCAGACTTAAGGGCTCCAGCATTTGGGGATAATCATTGACAACATATTTTTTGTGCAAACACACACACACACACACACACACACACACACACACACACACACACACACACACACACACACACAACATGCATGTGTCTCTTTGGTAACATTTGCAGTGTTTTTCTGCCGTGTGTCTAAATGACCTGGTAATTATAACATGTCCTCTACCTGTGGGAGAGGTGTTCACACACAGTGTGCCCTTGTTGTCTCTGGGGGGTGGGGGGGGCATCAGCCGGGGTCAGAGTAGCCGAGGTAATGCGTGTTAAAGATAATAAAAAAAGCACATGCACTAAGACACCGTGTGTCAATGGGACCTCATTTGAGAACGCTTGGGGGGGGTTTAATACCCCCTTTCTTTGCAACTGTCAGGTGGATGGTGCCGCCCACCCTATTGGACCCTAACTCCTTGTTTCCTAATGATAGCTTAGTCGATTGGAAGAAGCGCCAAGTTGTCCGGGCGTTACTATCTCACCCATCGGCTGTCGCTGCTATTGATGTTTCCAAGGAACTGATCGCACTCGTCCACAGTGTGTGTGTGAGTGTGTGTGATGGAAACAGGAAGACTTAGAACATGTGTGTGTGTGCAGACTTGCAGACTTTCCCTTAACAAAGAATGAATAATTCATGTGCTGTTGTGTAGACATTTCCTCAAACAAGCTTCTCTCTATTCAATGCTAAACTCTCATCAGCCGTCTGACATCAATAATGTGATTTTACACAGTTCCTAAAATAAAAAATGATAATGCGGACAGCGTCGCTTAATGGGGAACAACTTCTCTAGTTAACGGCTGTTACAAGATACAAACCCTGATGGAAATTAATTGAAAGGCAATCATGTCTGGCAACGGGGCCTTAAAACATCCGTGACAATAAAAAGGCTAATAACCCGCTGCCTCGTAACAATCGTTACATAATTACATGACATTACGTGACACGATGAGGTTTTTCTTGTCGATTTCCTTCTCAATTTGTCCGTCCGAATGGTTGAGGAGGAAGGAAATGACGTGATACGGGACGCGCTATTCAGCCAGAAGAAATCTAGTCAGAAAAATCTAAAATTGTGAAAGGAGGAAGAAAGTGTGTGTGTGTGTGTGTGTGTGTGTGTGTGTGTGTGTGTGTGTGTGCCAGATGTTGTAGTGTACGTGTGTTAGTGGCCCCATATCTCAATGTAAGTCGAGGAACCTCCCCTGGTCAACAATCTATGAAATCTGTTTCTTTCAGTGCATCAAATCCAATACTGAGAGGGTCCCCGTCTTCCCAAAGTAGGCCATTTGACACACACACACACACACACACACACACACACACACACACACACACACACACACACCACTACACAGAAGGAGTCACAAATGCACACAAAGTAGTTTGTGTGCATGCCCCCCCGTGCACACTCAGTCACTCACTTACACACACCTACACACACATACCTTTGCACGGTGACATGCTCGACACTCACTGTCAGCAGCAGGCAGGAGTCCAGCAGCGAGGTGCCCGGCAAATTGCCGGTGATTATAGCGGTTTCACAAAATTCCGTGGAGGCGGGAGAGAGAGAGAGAGAGAGAGAGAGAAAGAGGGGGGAGGAAAGAAGGCGGGCGTGACGGAAAGGGGAAGGCAATCAATGAATTCAGAGAAACTGACTTTCCAATCCATTCCTCTCCATCCGTCCGCGGTTTGCGTTCTCATTGGGCGGGGCTGCACAGGTGGAATAAAAGGTGTTTGATGAAGGATGAGATTTTCTGAAATGCCCTTTCATCTTTTGGCCTGAGAATTTTCCACAAAGGGACAGTGGGATCAATAACCATCAAAGAGCCCATTCGATTCCTCACAAATGAAGGGAACCTGAACAGAAACATTGTTATCGTTGCGTTGTGTGCATCTTGCATGCAGATGTATTTTAGATCTAGACAGAACCAGGCTAGCTTTTTCCCCCTGTTTCCAGTCTTTGTGCTAAGCTAAGCTAAGCTGACCAGCGGTTGTCTAATCAGTATCAGTCTTGTCATCATCTACCGCTCCCAGTAAGTGAACCGTCGCCCTTCAAATCCAAAAATGCTCCGGCAGAAAAGAAGCAGCGGGAACAGAAGCGTCCAGCTCTCCGCAGGGGGGGGGGGGGCGGAGGACGAGGGTCAAAGATGACGCCAATTATTGAAATGCAGAGTCGGATCACATCTTCATTTCAATTTACACCTTTTGTCAAGAAGCACAGCGGACGCCCGGGGGGGGGGGGGGGGTTCCCGGCCCCCCTTCCTCTTGTGTCTCTTGATCTGCTACTAACGCCACACTTTTCAGAAGGTTACTAATGCAAGAGCCTTGTAAAAAGCTCAAATGCAGAGTAGAGAGACCTGGTAGAGCACGAGGAGGCGCGCTCTCACATGAAGGGGGGGGGGGGGGGGGGGGTTTGACGAATCCCAGCCGGGGCCTTTGACAGTGTGGCACATTGTCATATGTGCTTAAGCGGGAGAAAGATAAAAAAAAAAAATCCAAAGGCCATCAATTCCCATTCTTCGCTGGCTCCATATTTTTTTCCTGTGCTCTGCACATTTTTTTTTTCCTGCTTTCTTTGTCTCTTCGTCCTTGTCGCTTTGATTTCTTTATCTGTCATTTTCAATCTTTCGCTCGCTGCGTTCCCTCCGGTGTGCGCGCGTCACGTGGTGCAACTTTCTCATGGCGGCGTATACCGTCCACTGCCTCCTCACCTTTCACTACCCGTCCTCTTCATTCTCTATCCTCTCTCTTTGTGCCAGAAGCACATATCCTACCACTCATGCGTGGTGGTTAAAAGCTCCGGCTCTGTCAGACCGGTGTGATTTCTTTGTTTCTCTCCATGTGTGTGTGTCCCAAAGCCCAAGGCTGGGTTGTCTGTAACCGGGTATTGATCTGACACACACACACACATAAAAGGGACACACACCGTGAGCCATGCTTTGCTGAAGAGAGGCCTGCTGACCTCAGAACAAATCAGACACCGATTCAGCCTCCTTTTGATTTTCTACACCGTGTGTGTGTGTGTGTCTACGGTGACAGAAAGGTATAACTATGTCTTTTGCCGCTGTGTGCCAGATGTGTGTGTGTGTGTGTGTGTGTGTGTGCACAGAACACGCAGCGTCGGCTGACCTTTCTGCTTCAAAAACAATGGCACCCCTTAGCAATATTGGATCGACCACTCGTCAAACCGGCTACTAACTGCATGGTCGATAAACTGCCCCATGCTGAAAAAGTCACTGTTAATGAGCGATATTTAAGAAAAACATTGGTTTCGTTTTGATTTCCATTCAAAGAGAACGAGTCAATGGTGTATTGATTTTAAGTATATTGAAATGGGCTTTTTTTTAATAACGGTTGGTATTCCACGCTGGGTTTGGGCGGTTTGTGCAACCCGACACACACGCAACCGGATGTTATGGAGACCGGCGAGGATAATTACCACTTGTTGTGTTCCCTCGCGAGCACAATGTAATTATCTCTTGATCTCAACACAACAAAGCTTTCACTCAGTAATATTTCTGCGGCAACTGGGAAATATTTATTCGGAGTAAAGCCTTCGCGAAACATTTGTCACGCGATCGATCGCGTTGACGTCGGGACATGAGCTTGCTTACGATTTCAAAATAATACCGTTTTAATTTTGAGAAAACAAAAATTGGGAGCCCCTCTTCTCGGATGTTTTATCAGCTTATTATGTCTACTGGTTAGTCTGTGCCTTCCTTCCTCCTTCCTTCCTCTCTTCCCTTCCTCCGGCCCTTCTTGACCTTGTACCACACATGCTCCCCTCTGCAAAAACCGTCATAAACAATCCTCAACTGCTAATTATGCGCTGACAACAGTGCTCCATAAATCAGCAGCCCGCTAATTAATTCCCACCAACTGTGTGTGTGTGTGTCTGTTTATGTGTGTGTGTGAGAGTGAGGTGGCAGAAATGGAGAAAGACTTTTTGGGTGTTTCCATTTATTACCAGCACACCATCAGCGGCTGCAAGCAAGAAAGCAGAATAAAGTCCATGAACTAGAGATCATTGCGCTTTGAAAGAAGTATTAATGTTTGGTGTTCAACGGCGTTGTTAAACAAGATTGAACATCTCGATTTATATTTAGTCGAAGTGAAACTCTCCTGAATTAACTGTAAAACGATCAGTAAAACCATGACTGGTTTCAAGGTAATATGAATATCCAATATAATCATAATTATATCATAATGCCCTTTTCTACGGCCCCAAGTTGTTCTCGGGGAGAAGGGATTAGCATTAAGCCGGAATGGGAGAAATAAGGAGTCAAGTGATGCAGTTCAACCTTTTCTCGCCAGAGTCATCGGGGAGAGCCGTGACCGAAATAACAAACAAGTAAAAAAGGAAATGTCAAAACCCACCAAACTGCCCCCCGAAACTAATCGCTGGCCTCCCTCGTTATCGCCACAGGAAAAGCAAAAAGTGAAGCGACGGAAAACAAAAATGGGCACCTGGCAGGAAGGTGGATGAATCCGGTGACCGACCGGCGCGATGGGCGGTACGTCACAAAAAGGCTATTTTCAATACCCCCCCCCCCCCCCCCCCCCCCCCCCCGGGACGGTTCGGAAACGCTCGCTTCCGGGTCGCGCGTCGCCGCCACCAGTGAACGCGCCGCGACCCCGTGACATTTCTTCAAATGTCGTCGACCCAATGTGCCCCCCCCCCCCCCCCTCCCCCCCCCTCCCTCCCGATCGACTTGCGTCTTTGTCTTTCTGGATATCACTTCCAATGTGTGTGCTGGTCTATCCTGCTTTCCTTCCTCCTTCATTCACCATCGCCCCCTCCCACTCTCTGACCAATAGTCTCTCTCTCTCTCTCTCTCTCTCTCGCCCTTCCTCTCCATCTCTTGAAATGAGGGGAGAGGCCCGCTGAGATAAAGCACAATGTCAGAGCACGCCTCAGCTCTCTCCGCCGAGTGGGAAAATTGACTGGGATTGTCTGTGGCAGCCCCCATTCGCAGCAGTCTGTGGCCCGTGATGCTTAAAGTGCTGCGCTAATTTTTTTTTTTCTTCTCATTCTCTCACACAGACACACACACACACACACACACACACACAATAGTCTCCCTCCCCCTTTGTGCTGCCGTAGCCGTATCCCATCTATTATGCAACATTCTTTTGGAGAGTGCGGATGCACCTTCTCGGGGGAGTTTTCTGTGTGGCTTTGCGTGTCACCCGTGTTTGCCTAAGCAGCAAGCGAAGGCAGCAGTGTGTGTGTGTGTGTGTGTGTGTGTGTGTATGTGGGGGGGGGCAGAGGCCAGCACAGCAGAACCACACAAGGAGATAGCATATGACAGGGCGCGGCGCTTGTTGGGGGGCGGTAAGCCGAAGAAAGTGTGAGCGTGCCATTGGTTGCCGCTTGGTGACCCAAATAGTGCGGCTTAATTGCACGGAAATGGTATTAAAAATGAGTGTCATTAGGAAGACAGAAAAGCTTTGTGATACGAGTTGTTTTTTGACGCATGCTAATATACACGTTCTATTCATTTACATCTTTAAAGTTGCATTGAGGCTTTCCCCACAACACAAATATATAATCATATTTATTTACCAGAGCCGGAGGCATAAAGGGTGGTGTTTTTTAACTGTTTATTCAGGGGACAGGTTTAGTCCTCAGCATTAACAAAAGGCCCCGAAGGCATCGATTTAAAGCTGACAAACACACTTCAATGTAGTCCTTAAGCAGCAGAATCAGGGCTCCATGCCAGCTCTCTGGTAAACAGATTGCTCCGTCATTGTGCTTTCATTGTGAGCCATTAGTTAGTCAGCAGCATTGTTCGCAAAGGAGGAGACGCCGCGCGAAGCGGCGGCCGCAGTCTGAGCGGGCCGCCGCACACACGCTGCGCTCTGCCAACCGTGTTAGCAACGACGCTACTGGCTACGGGGGCTGTTGGAGGATTCACAAGTGTTAATGAATGTGCGGCATCTGTTACGGATTTTCGTGAATGCGGTTCGCCGTTTCGCCGGACCGCCGGCACATCGATCAGGAGGAATCGGTGAAAGACTGGAGCAAAGTCAAATAATTATGGCTCATTTTAAAGTGACAGTTTTACTGTATTGTCGAGAGGAGAAGATTGAAAATATTTTCAAAGACGGTTAACTTTGCTTTTAATAAACATTGTCTAAAAGGTAATAAAGTTGTTAAATGTTACCGTTACATTAATCTTACGCTAAGCTAGCAAGCTTCATTAACAGAAGAATGAGAGCGGCATGCACCTGCAAATCAATAGAACACTAAAATGTCCTCCCGGGTTGTGTTTTTTGCAAAAATGTCCCGATAAGAGACGCAACTGAATTAGTTATGCGGGCACAACGCTAGTAACAAATAGCACTGCATGAATGTGTAAGAAGCTAACGTTTAGTTCCTTGGTCCACAGTCACTTCTGTCTGACTTTTTTTCTTTCCCGTTTCCAAGCTTTTCTTCAATCATCTGACACAATCCGTTTTTTAAAATCTCCCCGCTTGTCCTTCCAAGAGTCAACTGTGTGGGAGCCGCTCAACTAAGAGGAAATCAATTGATAATGAAATATCATATCATATCATCATATCCGCTCAACGCAGATATTCTGTCTCCTGCCGACGCTTTTGACGCTGTGACGTTAAACGTCAAGCGGCCCTCTCGTTAGCGACAAAGCGGATATTATCAGCGTGGAAGTGGGTTTTTTTCCCCCGCTGTGTGGCTTCAAGTCACCGATCACCGAGGCTGATGTGATCGCAAGAGGGAATAGTAACGAGAAACGAATGAAAATGACCTCAAAACACGCGAACCGCATCATTTAAAAGCACAACAACGGCAACTCGACCCAAGTAGATTCGGGTTCCATCACACTTGGTGGTCCTACACATTAAAATGCAAATGTGTGCTTAGGATCAATATAGGAATAATGCCTGTAAGCCCATCACGGCGCTGTAATGTACTCCAAGTTGACACTGCTGCTGCTCTCGGAGGGACGGCGGTGAAGGAGCTGCTCAGACAACATAGCAACACGTCTGAACGCTTGACGAATCCTTTCACTCACTCCGGCAGCTGACAAAAACATTGATCATTAGTGTCTGTTTGCATTGGCGTCATCTGATTTCGATGGATTTGTGTTTGTGTAAATGCCACTCTGACTGTAACCAGTGGGAAGGAGCTTCAGTTGGGTAGAAACACATGAGCACTGTTCACATCTCTGAGCAACATTGTCCTGTCGGTGCTTTTACGGCGTAGCTGCTAGCTTAGATTTTTTTTTTAAAGCTTCTTTGCGGAGCAAGTTCTGCACAAAATGTGAGGAAATAGGACATTTTCCATTCAGTCGTTGTCATTGACGAAGATTTGGCAATGAAGTAAAACGGATTCTTGGGATTGAAATGCTGCTTCGACTCAATAGGCTAATCACATTTCTGACTTAGCATTCTTAGCATCCCTTCAGAAGGACCCGTCGAGGCAACGGCTGCTGCTTCAAGGCTTTGGTGGAAGGTGTGATTTCACCTTTAGGTGGTTGGAAATACGTCAGAGGCTCCTCACGTTAGCACGTTAGCAGTTAGCTCGTCCTGTACAACTTTCATTCGCGGCGGTAATCTCACCTTGTGAGCACTTTGTTCAATTAACGAAATAGGCAATACGGCAATTTCTCACCAGTAACCCCCCTCCCCCCCCAACCCCCTGAACATCCTCAGAAAGCGTACTACTGTACTCACACACAAACCTCCAAAGAGCAAGCTGACACGTTCTCCCTCACACTCACCCCCTCTCTTCTGCTTTTCTGTCTTTTGCTGCGCACACACTTGCCTCTGCGTCAAAGCACTCGGCGTGTGCAGGCAGATTGCTGAGAGCTAATGAATTGTGCTGTCAGGGAAGTAACAGATTTATTTACATCTAGAAGTGGACATCTCCCCCCCCAGCCAGTCACGGGGATCTGAGCCGGTGGGGCTTTACACCACGGGTCTGCTAATGGATCAGGAGAAAAACAAAACAAAACATGGGTAAATATCCAGGAAACAGCATTGTTGGGTGGGGGGGGGCGGCTGGTTCTGCAACACTGGAAACTAATAAGCCAGTGGGAGGGGGAATTAAGTTGGACTGTATTGGTGTTAAAACCCACTTTAATAAGAGGGATCGCGCCTTAAAAATACACACGTTCATGCACACGCAGAACCCTCCTGAGGCTCAGGGACAGAACACATCGGTTGGTTGTGAAAGGGGAAAAATAACATAGAAACGCGCGCTGCCCGTGTGCTGTAACGAGGTAATTAACTGGGCCTATTTGTAGAAGGGGAAATCTTAATATAAGAGCAAAAACGTACTATATTTAATCCACCCAAAGAGAGAAATATTAGGCAATACGGCGTGCATGTTGAATATTCTTCATCAGGGATGATGCAGAGACCTGTCACAAGGGTTTATGTCATGCAAACTAATGCTGGTACCCCCCCAGAAAAACAGCCAGCCATGCAGACTTGGAGAGCGAAGAGGTAAAAATGAAATGCCAGTCAGAGAGATAATCAGTTTTTTATCTGTCAATCCTTCTTATTTTTTTCTACATCCCTGTCTCATCCTCTTAGGAGGTATCTGTGTAGTGCTGTGTGTGTGTGTGTGCTGTTGTATTTGTTATTTGATGAAAATGGAGAATTACTGCACACTGTGGGCACAATGCAGGAACACAATTCCCACATTTTCCTTTTTGTTTTGTTTTAAATCCGAGGAAGGTACAAGCTCACCGCTAACCAGGGTGCGATCTAGCATGGTGTAAAATTAAACCCAGTGAGAACAATGTTGGAGAGGGCAGGAAAGGACAAGCCCCCGGCGGTGTTTGTGTGTGTGTGTGTGTGTGTGTGTGCACGTTCTCAGATGTTATCAGTCATGTCGGCTGCTGGCCACAGATGAGGTCATCAGGCCCTTTAGCAAGGCAGATTTTCCCCCTCCTGTCGGCCTCTGTTAATAAATCTCCTCAGATGCTCGCATGTTGCGGCCAGTTGTGCGTTCATTTTGTGTGCTGTTTGTGTGTGTGTGTGTGAGCAAGCGACTCTCTGTGTGCTGTTTGTGTGTGTCTGGGGAATCCCTCCCTTGGCTTGTGTAGATGTGTGCGCACTGTCTGACTCCGTGGGACTTTGTCTGGTCGCATTTCGGGTGAAGCGGCCTCGGGATTCGGTGCAGCCCAATCTGTCTCGCCGCGGTGATTTGTATGCGCGCGCGTGTGGGCGCACTTGTGTAAACCAGCACGGAGCCTCGCATTGTTTGCAAATGGCATAAAACACTCAGTAGGCATCCGCGCCGCAAACGGATTAACATGAGGTTCTTTATTGCTAGCTGCTCTGTAAAAACAAGGAATTATGAACGCAGACAAAGAGGAGCGGGATTTATTTGAAACCCAGACTGTGAGCGTGTTCCCAACGCAGCATTTCTGTGTCTTATATTGTGTACATTCATAATAATATACAGAATGAATAAGAGTTTGCTTGCTTTAGGTGGTTTCTCGAATGGATTATGTCTTTCATGACATTTCAATGGAATAAACATTTAAGTCTCAGTGTGTAAAACTTGAGCCCAACTTGAGTCCCAGTCATAAGATCAATCATTGTTTCTTCTTTTTGCATATTATTATTATATTCCCGTGATGCATGCATACTTGTCATCTCAAGACGACATGAAACAATCAAAAATGGCCCAATTGAAACTTGGCAGATGAGCCAAAAGCAACAACTTTTCTGCCACATTTCAAAAGTTTGCCTAAAATTTGCTCGACATTTGAATGCAGACAAATGATTCTGACCCCCACAGTGTCAAACCTTTCTGTTAATCAAGCATTGTCCCACCCAAACAGTTGAAAGACAACGCGGCCAATCACACGATCCGTGTGCAGCCACGCAGTGAAAAGCCTTTAATCAAAGTGAAAAGAAAACGGAGAACCACGTGTACCGAGAGATTGCACCATTCAGGAGGCTTGCAGGGTTTGGGAGCATTAAACATGGAAAACCTCCTCAATAAGGACTAAGTGCTGTGTCTACCCAAAAGCTGTCAGGCAAAATGAATGAACTGCAAAGACGAGGCAGCAGAAAGGGAGAGGAAAGGGAGGGAGGGAAAGGCGCTGATAAGAGGGGGGGAATGAAAGAATGAGATGAAGAATGAGAGAGAGCACATGGAGGCACTCAGCCTCTTTCACTCCTTGTTAATATGGCACCTCGCCTCCACCCCCCCCCTCTCACGTTTTTTTGGGGGGGGCTTTCATCCTTCCTTCGCTCGCTTCCCTCGCTTTGCTCTTTTTTTGTCTCCGCTACTTGTCTTTAGAAAAGCGGTGGTCACGCGTCTGCGCTTATAAAAAATAACGTCTTCCAAGATGTGAGTTTTTGGACCGAAACGTTGCTTCGCTTTAAAACAGCGGCACAGATAGTCTGACATCAAAGAGGGAATAATAACTGTGGGTGAGAGAGAGAGAGACAGAGGCAATGACGGGGGGGTTAAAGGGAACTAGAGAGCGGGAAAGAGATTAGTGGATTCAGGTTGATGGGAAGGAAGGAAGCAAGGAAGGAAACCAGGCGTTTATGTTGACTGTGTGTGTGTCCTTCAACAGCAGATGGCTGCACTGCCAGAAAGAAAGAGAGAGAGAGAAATAGCTTAATTCACATTAGGAAATGTCCGATTGATGAATTCCTGAGGCTGCATCCTGGATGTTCGGAGCTCGTTATTGAAATGATGACGTTCTACGTTGTGCTCACTTGTACAAACGAGTCGTCAGAGAAGCTGCGTGACGCGCCGGCCAATCGGGAGCCGACGCTGAAGAGCAGCGCGAGTTCAGCACCAAGGCCAGCGACAGCTGAGGAGGGAGAAGTCTGTGTTATTCTGCTTCATCGGTTCCACTACTGTGCAATATGTGTCAGCTCATGTCAGATCCTACAAGTGATAGCGGCAGAAAAGCAGCCGACGCCAATATAAAAAAAACAACTCCAAGATCGACTGGCAGTGTTTTCACAGAAAAACAAGTCCATTTGAAAAGGATTCAATGACCATAGAGGGAATTCTGCAGGTGGTAATGCCCATTGTAGTAGGCAGCTCACAGATCAAGGAAATAGTTGACGTGGTTTATTTACCAATTTCCCTATTAAGGCATCTGTTGTTCTGGTTAATCAAAGCTGAACCCATCATTGTTTTTTGAACTGCATGTCAGTCGGAGGGGAAGGTTGTATTGACACGGACACAGAGAGAACTATCACTTCATGACATGCAGTTCCTCTCTGAACAGTTTTGGTTGTGTGGTCAGTTGTAGCTACTTGGATGGGTTTTAGGAAGAGATCATGGTTTGGGTTCCAAGTAGTGCAGTATGTGACGTACTAAGGTAGTTATGTGTACTTTGTCCCTCTTCACACTATGTCTCCTGACTTGAAAAACCTCCTTTTTGTCCAGTCTAACTATTAAGTAGAAATCGCTGTTTGACAACTAACGTTAAATGGGGTTACAAAGAGCTGCTTGCACTGACAACCGATAATTGGTGCAACCCTTGAGGTATCTATGGAATTAAGCACAACCTAAAGTCCACGTGTCACAAGGTCACAACGTTTCCCCCCATTTCCTCCAATCCCAGCTTTCTAACGCCGTTTTGATCCGTACTACAATTGCAAAACCATTTGAGTCAGCCCGGAAAAAAGCCAAACCTGTGTGTCCTCCCTCCATCACTTGTCCTCCGACATCGAGCATCCATCCATCTTTAATAGTAACGACGCTGTGTTCTCTTCCTTTCTTTGGCCACTAGCAACGAGCAGGAAGTCAGCGGCTTGATAATCACCTCTAACGGCCCACACCTTCGTTGTGCCATTTTGCACAGCTGCCACTGAGCTATTGTCTAGAGTAGAAGGACAGTCCAAGGTGAACATCTGTGAAGTCTGGGTTGTTCTCCCACACTTTGCAGAATTGTCCCTGCAGGACGCATGAATATCTCAAAATCTCTGACGCTATATACCTCCGAGGCACTCAAATCCTTTCTCATGTTTCTTAAAATTTGTTTGAACGGAGCCAATAAAACCGCACCGACCAGCGCCCAAGTCTGCCCTTGGGGAGCAGTTGGCCTGTAATCACAATGAGCTAAAGCATCGATTGTGATCTTCAGTTCTGAATAGATGGAAACAAAGATTAATGGCCTTTCTGCAGTTCATCCAGAGGCCAAACGATAAGCCAGCAAAAAAAGTTGATACAAATTGGAGATGCAAAACCTACACAGAGTCCCGATGTGGCGTCATTTCTCACGCTGTGTAAGCAGTTTCTCCCCTGGAACCTTGTCTGTCCGTCACACTCACGTTGATGGAGGTTTAATTATTCTGTGATAAGAATAAGCAGGTGTGATTAAATCAAATAATGACTAAAATACACTGTTGGGATTTGGTCCCAAATTCATATCATATCAATAATGTTCATAATATAGCTCTGACAACAATAGATGGTGCAAATAGGCTGATCATGATTCTTTAGAAAGAAATGTTTTGTTGCTAATGCTAATGAAGTACTTATGGACAAATGGTGCGTATTTCTAGCAGCAGGTAAAAATCTCATGAACAAGAGTGATAGAGAACTGCTTCTTATTATTTCCCTGCCTTATTCCTTTTTTTTTTAAATGCCCCTTCCACAGAAACTAAACTGCAAGGCAAACAAAACTAAAACCATATTTGATTTACAACATCCACTTAGCAAGATAAATGGGAGCAAACTAAATATATCGGGTGTATACAACGGGGGCAACATGATTTTCCCTTCAAATATATCCATACAGCAACTTCCTGAATCCCAGCACTCCGTTTGAAACATATATTTAAATGTCCCAGTGGTTCATAAAGACACTCATAAACAACACAAAGTGTAGACTCTGGAGTTTCTGGACAATGACACACTTCTTTATTGATTCCAATAGATTCCATAGAACAAAGCATAGATTTGTTCAACCAAACCAATTAGCGAGGTTTAGGAGCACAGATTCGGATCAAAGTGAAACCAAAAAGACAGTTTTAGCTCACTGTTTATTATGTTTGTCGCTGTCCATTGACTGCGGTTCTGGATTAATGTTCTCCACAATGCCGCTGTCCCCCGTGCCCAAAGTGGTTCCATCTATCAATAAATCCATCTATTTGCTTACTATTAAATAGAATTTCCTTAAAGATAAAACAAACGTGAAGTGGATGGACATGTTTGTCTTTGCTCACTCACGTGTACGTGCTTCCCTGGGAACCTCAACAACAATGAGGGCACTCGTAAGCGTGCGTTACTATGAGCTAGAAGCCTGCTGTTTTGGGGCCAATGGTCCATTGTGTCCCCTTCTACATGTTTCAGTACAGCGCAGCAGACCAATACAATTAGCCAGCAGGGTCTCCTCCAACTGAATGCCGTCAGAACCTTCCTAAAAGTGGAAGCAGCCACGTTTCTCAACTCGTAGGGCTGCACAAGTCTTCACACCTCTTTGACTGTGCCACTTGTGGGTTCCTTTGAAATCGCTTATTGCATGTGGCTGTGGCACGGACAAAAAAAACGCACCCTCTTGCATTGATGGCCCTTTTTTTGGGGGGGGGGGGGGGGGACCATTGGAGAGGCTCTTGTCAAGATTATTTCCAATCGTGGCGAAGCATTTATTATCAGAGACCCCTTATCTCTCCCTCGCTGTCAGATAATGCCAGTAGAGAAACAACGGGTGACCTTCATCTTAAGGGTCTGACAGCCTTTGTCTTATGCATTCGTGTCACGCTCGTGTCACTGCGATGGACGTTGTTTGTAACATTGGAGAAATCCCAGCGTTCATTCCAAACATTTCCCTTTCCGCGTCATTACTTTTCACTCCTTTTTGTCCCTCATCTTTTCATTTTTCTCTTTAGACGATTCTCAGTCAGGCTTTAGATTAACTGCTTGCATTCATTGACAAATCCAACATTTTATGCTGAGTGGATTCCCATTATTTTTCTGCCGAAGACTGAACTCTGCCATGCATTCATTTAATCCCCCCCATGTATGAAATAATATCCCGCCTAGCACAGCAGAGCCATTAAGGCCAGTTTTGCCGTGGCGCGATAAGTGGATGTATGAGGATTAAATGGTTTCGGCGGCCTTCCTCCCACTCCCTCATTCAGGGTTTCGCCTCCAACACAATCACACCAAAGACCTTTTTACTACAGCGTGTTAATTGAGATTGTCTATGGATTTAAGAAAACACATCTAAAGTATGAATAAAAGGACAGTGTGGTTTTATTTTTAACAAAGAGACACCACCATTCAGTTTGACAATAAACCTGTTTTTGTTCTGAAAATCCTTCCACTTATTTGCAGTTTATGGAAAATTGGTAGTCACCACATCCATTAAAACGTTTGCGGCACAATATAAATTTGGCTTTCAAGCAAATACATAAATATTGCTACTGTTTCAATTGCTTAATGATCACACTGGCTTGGTGAGTCAGTGTCTGCAAGAAATGGGATGTGATTGCTGAGAGAAGCTCCACTCGTCCCAGAGTCCCTCTTCTTGCTCGCGAATTTGTCATTAACCTTTTGCTCCAAACATTCAATCTTACGAGGCTCGAGGCAAAGTAAGGCGAACCCCGAGAAGGGGATCCGTCTCTCAGAGATGCTGATTCGCTCCGTAGATGCTTTTAACCATTGATTTCTAAAGGGTCGTTTACATTATCGCCTCAATTAGCAAATGAGGATCAAATCAGCTGCATTTTCCCCATCACATTCTTTCCTGACAGCGTTCCCCTGAGTTGGTTAATAATGTATAGGGCTAAGGCTAGTGCGTGTTTCTTTAAATTTTTTATATGTTTTTAATCGCTATTGATTTTTTTCTGCCTATTAGCTTGGGTTTGGATTCAGGGGATTTTCCCTGCATGAGATGCTAATACATCAGTGTCAGACCGGCAGACATTTTATCTCTGGCCTCTGAATGGAAAAAGTAAATAATGAGCCGTCTGCTGAGGCCTATCGGGAGAAAAGCACCCATCAATAGGTCTTTCTCCCCCCCTCCCAGCAGGCAACTCCCTGAGGAGAGTCTCAAGAAAAATGCCCTTCCAAATAAAACCCAAAGCTCTTTTCTCAAACTTTTACTCTTTCACACATCATGTTGTCAACTACAACTCTCAAATGTCGCTGACATTGACAAATGACAATTCAAACAAACCACAAAAGCTTTCACACTGCTCGTAAAGTCCAACAACCCAATGTGCAGACGTATATTTCAGTGGGTGTAAAGGAAGTTAGCTGCTTGCTGGTAAGCAGTAGTAGTCCACTTAGCGGGTAAAGATACAAATACCTCCCTTTGGAGTTGGTGGAGACCAAAAACTGAGTATGAAGGAAATGAATATTGACTAACCATCATCAGGGGTCCTGAAGCGTGACTTTAGAAGAATGCTAAAGAGTAGGATCACGACATGTAAACCTACACGTAAAAGATGATTCATATATTGTGTCGACAGTACTGTACTTCAGTTGCTGAACTGAGGAGCAACCCTCAAATTGTGGGGCCAGGATTTAAAAAAACACCCGTGTTTTGTGCTGCTATTTTTTTTCATAGAATTAAAACTTGATAAAGTTATTATATTGATTTTATCTATTGAAGTTATTGTTGGTCATCAAGCTGCAACACCTCTGTCTCACCTAATTATGTGTGGGAGGGACAGCTGTCCACCTGAATAACAGGCAGCAACATCATACCGATGCCAACAGAGGTGCGAGTTGACAGAAGGAGAGAATATACGAGAGAAGGGGGGGGGGAGGATGCCGTGGCACGATGGGGACATCAACGCGCCGTTGTTGACACACCAGGAAACAGGGGATCTTCCGGAATTCTCTACTCAACCAGGACGCCTCTCTTTTATTAGCTCTTGCAGTTTCACTTCCCCGAGCCAATTTGTGTTTAGTGGAGCAAACTTCCTTTTTTTTTTTCACTCTTTGCACAGAATGAGCAAATTTGAAATGGCTCCAGAACACATTTAGAACACAACAACAGCGAGGCAACACTCACAGGGGTTTGTTTCTGTGAAATATTCATGGCCCCCGGAGACTCCCGTGGCTGTGCGCGGCGCCTGACTGGTTGATAAATGTGTGGAGTTGAGGTACGGCGCGCTGAGGTTAGACGTCTCCGACTCGCCAGGACAACCCGCTCGCTAACGAGCAGCCGGGCGCGGCCGACTCCATCGTCTCCTCTGCCGCCTGACTGGATGTCCGCGCTATTTACAAGAATAGCCCGGCAATCGCGGAGGAATGTCTAGCTTTTTTTTTTTTTGTGCTGTAAAAGTCAACCGGGAAGAATTCAACGAGATATCGAAGGTCACCAAAATTGGACACCCAATTACAAAAAACACGTGTAACACATCTGTGAACTTTCCGCTTAGATATCTACTAGCATCCTTAGAAGTCAATGTTACACAATGGAGCCGTCTCTGGTTGCACACATTCAATTCTGTTTGCTTGTTGTGCTTCTCAACAGGGTTGATTGATTACGCTAATGCGATGATTCATAGCAGGTTTCGTGCCTCTTGGGTCTCTGTTGTGACAGTCCGTCTTTGGGGTGAATTTACCTGCGTGCTTCCAGTCTCCCTGACCCACTATTGATCTGTCCGTAATATATCTTCGCTGCTTTGGTGGAACATTTATTGCGGAGCATGATTTGCCATTTGTCATGTTTATTCACAAAGGAATAAACGAGGACTGAAGCAATAAGGAAATGAAAGGTTTTTGGCCGCGCCACGGCAGCCACGCGGCTTTGGGAATGCAAATGTACGTCTATTGGCTGGTCCCTCACTTTGGTAAAGGGTTACCATCGTTTTTTTGAAGGTGGCCATTGCTATGACATTCTCCTGAATGTTTTGACTAGTCCACTGTACGTTAGCGTGCCATAGTTTGAAGGAAGCAATGCACAATCCCGCCTGTGACTATCGCGACTATATCTTCACCGTGTGTTGATAAAAGTAAATACGGTCAAACGCATGAGAAACCAACTCTCTGAAAGGTGGACCCACTGCTACCAGAAGCCTGCTTAGCTTAGCTTGGCCTAGCCTAGCTTAGCAGATGGACTGGAAATGGGTAAACAGCTCCATCAAAAACCTGCCCAGGGGAAATCCTTCACGACAGACACACAAAAAGCAGTTGATGGATATTTGACCGTTGCACTGAGCTGCCGTTAACGTTACTCACACATGTCTGTACGCACCAGGAGCAAAGCCCACTGACATCAAGCAGGGATATCTCAGGGGAGAATATAAATAACCACCCTTATTTAATTTCATATTTTAATTTGAGATTTATTTGAGAAGTTGCTGAACATTTTTGACGAATTACAAAAGTGGGAGATTTGAATCTAAAAAGGAATTTGGGAGCAGTGAATTCCGAATATGAAGGGTGATTAAAAATGCATTTACCTTGATTGAACCGTCAGGCTGAGCTTCCTGATAATATAATATTGATAGGGTGACCATGAACCCATTTTGAGAAGTTCTTCTCTGCTCTGTTCATGTTTAGTCTTTGTTGTGTGAGTTTGTGTGAACGAGGGAGGACACGCCGCCCGTTTATATCAGGAAAATCCTTATTGTGTCTCAACAAGACTGATTCCATCTTCGTGACATTACATTTAAATGCAACATTTCAGCTCGCGCTCTCCATGCTCTCATGTTATGCTCACATGTCATTCTCACATTCGCACAGCACAAGTGTACTAAATTCAACAGCCATCTAGGTTGGATATTAAAATATCATAGAGGCATCAAGGGCTCCGCCGGCCTCATCTGGATACATTTGCAGGTAATCCCATCTCATACTTTCACCCTGATGCGTAGTTATGTTCCTATACTATGTTCCTGTACCGCTCGACCATCCGAAAAATCCAAAATGTTTCATTCAGTGAAGTCTAGAGGGAATTTAGAAAAAGTTCTTCACTCCCAGTTTGGACCCGAACGATGCACGCTCTCCTCTTACCGTTCACACACACACACACACACACACACACACACACACACACACACACACACACACACACACACACACACTTGACCTGTCCCCGTTCCACCGCCCGTCTGGGCTGCACCAGACGCTTAGGAGCGCTGCACCGCTGTGCTTGGCGTCGTCCTCCGCGGCCCGGCGTCCGCGGCCCGACGCCGCAGAGAGAGCCGGAGCGGAGATGGCAGGTGTTGACAGAGTTCCACCTGAAGGGGTTTCATCGCTGCCGCTCCCCAGCTGCTCGCCGCCGCTGCCACAGAGCAGAAGAGCAAAGAGAGAACGCACGTGCGCGCGCGCGTTACTTGATGAAAGACGACACGGCTTCCTTCCCAAAATAAACACAAATGTAATTAGCCATCGGTAGGCTCATTAGCCGGAACCGAGATTGTAAACAACACGTCTGGCAAATTCACAAGCCCGTACATCACATTAAAACCACAAGGCCATACGGCATAAGACGGGGAGTTATGTTAACTCCGGGAAAAACAAGGGAATTAGTGAAGGACTGCCGTCATGGCTGACCAACAGTCGTAACTACATGCTACAAGGCTAATTAGCCCAGCGGCAGCCACTTGCTGAGTTAATTGGCGGGGGGCTGAGCGGGAGGCATGGGTGTATTTTAAGGCGCTGCGATGCAAGAGCTGCGCTTCTTTTGACGCGTGAAAAGGCCGAGGGAAAGGGGGACTCGCCACTGCAGCGTTATTGACCGATGGATTGACCAAATGAGAACGCCACGGAAAGTGAGGCGGAGGCAGAAAGAGAGAGGAGCGATGGAGGAAGGAAGACAAAATGGCTTCAGATTTGTCTAATTTGAAATGTTTACTCTTTCCCCATCTTCAATATGTCACTTTTGTTGAAACACATTTGTCCAATGGTGCCCGGCCCGAGACGGTTTAGTAAGTACTTGTCCAAAAATGCACACAGTGCCATTACCAGGGAAAGCGGTACCAAATGACAAAGCAACCAGCTAGCTATTGTAGAAAGTGTACTATTTGACAGCAAAAGAGTTGGTGGAGAACAAAGCCTGAGCGAGAAGAGAAACACAACGCTAACAAAGCATCAGCTTTGTGAGATGATAATATGTCAAAGCCGCGTAGATACAAAGGAATTTGTCAATGGGAATACAGGTTGGTTACCGTGATGTCTTCAGCCATGTAACAGAGCTATTCCATATGCAGATATATATACGTAGCCTGCATGCACACCTACGAAAGCCTGTTACGCGGCGTTTTACACTTTAAAGGAGCCTTTAACGTGGGCACCACATTAGCGTGATGGGTTTATTTGGCGTACGGAGCGGTGGGGTTTTTCACCGCTAGGCACCTTTTTATCTTACTGCTTCTCTCCACCGTGGTTATTTATTTGTCCCCTGCTTCAGAGTCGCGTACACCCCCAATCGGTCACAGCGACTGTCGCCCGCCTGCAGAGCTTTCTCTAAAGAAGGGCCTTGTAAAGGTTGTAGTCTGTGTGTGTAAATGAGACAGAGGGATACAGTTTCATTACATGATGTGCGTGTGTGTGCGTGTGCGTGTGTGTGCGTGTGGACATGCTTGTTTGAACAGTCATACTCAGAGAGGAGCGTCACTGTGACTAGCTTTGTAATTGTAGCAGTTTTCCTCTCCTTCCCCGAGCGGGTGTAATGTGTTTATCTCAGAGCGCTGCTGCCAGAGGAGCTACATCCTGCAACCCAAATGCATGCTGGGACACTGTTTCCAAGTAGCCTGCATGACAGCTAATTCCCCCCCCACACACACACACACACTATGCGTTGCGTATTGCATTCATCTCTAAATTAGGCTTTAGCGTGTGTGTGTGTGTGTGTGTGTGTGTGTGTGTGTGTGTTTGCCTGCTTCTCCTGCCAGCAACTCTAAAGGACTGAGCAATGAAAAGGATGGCGAGGAATGTCCTGATTGACAAGCTGTCTAACTCGTTCTGTCGTTCATGTATGTGCACACAGCGTCACCGCGCCCGACGCGCATAGTGAATATCCAAAAGCTAATTGCTCTCTACAGACTACCGCTGGAATTCTGTTGTAATATCTTTAGAAAGCCTAATGACCGTGACCCTGTCGTGGCTGCGCTCCAGCCCTCTTTGTTCCTCTCGTTACGCTCAGAGAAGCATTCAGAATAAATTGATCGCATGTGAAGAGCAAGATGAACGAGAGACAAATAATCCGGGTGCAGCCGGAAGCCGAAAGGTGTTCCGCCGCGCAAGAGACGGAGAAAATAGGGCTAATTTAACCTGCAGTCGGGTTCTACTGTGTGCGGTCCGGGTTGGTTGGCCCCACGGCCGGCAGTAAAAGCAGAAGCAGGAGGAAGGTTGAGCGTGATGGAGCGAGGCGGAGAGAAACGCTTCTGAATTGGACTTGATCGCTGGGGATTCTTCTCGCTGAAATGTGACTTTCCACGTGCATACGCATCCTCACAGGGATCTAATTATATATATAAAGTACCCACACACATTTAATACGGGTAATCACACACATCCTCTCGGTATCCCCAAGTTGATCATCTCAGAGAGCCGTGCACAGCGAGCAGAGGCGGAGCATATGCACAGATCTCATTTGTCACAATATGT
Organism: Gasterosteus aculeatus; assembly: GCF_964276395.1. NCBI lineage: Eukaryota > Metazoa > Chordata > Actinopteri > Perciformes > Gasterosteidae > Gasterosteus > Gasterosteus aculeatus. The sequence continues at coordinate 4,772,938 of NC_135694.1, read as the reverse complement.
CAGACCAACTGGCATCCGATCAAATCGAGTTGTCTCTATGTGCTCTGTTTTGGGGATGAAACGGTTAAACGACACTCACTTCCAAGCTCACTTGAGGCTGTTTCCGTCGACGGGGACATTATGTCGAGTTGCCTCGCTTCGTTCAAAGGATTTTATGGTCAATTTGTAGCCAGTGAAAAGCCAGAGTTTGGACCAAGTCATTATTTTCCAAAACACAAGCGAGTCTCGAGTGTTTGCCCTGAAGTCCCAGGTCCTCACTTCTGAGTTCCATAATCTTTTGAAAGTCATAATGCTCCGAACACCTAAAGACGTCTCGTCTTTGACCTGCACTGTTTTTCCATTTTATACCATTTGTTTTTGCCCAAAAGTGAAATCCTCTGTAACATCATCAGCTCTAATGTTAGTAAAATGAGAGAAAATATGTCAAGAAAAATACTTTAGCAATTTCAATCTTTTTTATTTCCTGCTGGGAAATAGTCAAGTATTTCCAAGTCAAATGGCTCAAGGTCAAGTGAAGTTTTTCATTATTTGACGGTGGAGTTTTTAACATGGAACCCACCGGTTTGCAGTTCCAATGAGGGGAAGCCGAGACGACTTCGTGCTGTTACCGAGCAGGACGTGGTGTAAGACTCCCCCCCTCTGTCATCGTCCCTCACCCACTCCCTCTCCCTCTACATGTTTTCAACGGAGCATCACTTTTCCACTTTGAACACACGTCTCTAATGGCTCCCATCTGCCATCTCAACAATCATTATCAATTTATTTTTTTGTCGGAATCCCCCAGCTCAGCTGTCACGCGTGTGGTGATGAAAACATGATGAAAAACGGCATCGTGGGAAGGAATCAAAGGGATGAGAGTTTTACCAATAGAACATGACACCCATTGAGTAAGCGCAGCTAGTTATTTAATTTCTTTGACTGGTGGTAAAGGACGTCAGAACTAATTGTGATGACCGAAGCACTAAATCTGCTTGTGCTTATTTCATGTGTTATTACAAATTCATATTGTCAAATGTGCAATAACTAAATAAAAACAGTCGAGTGATGCATAGTAATATTATTCATTGCTGCTTCAACCGTTGAGGTGGCAGATGTGAAAAAGCTGTAGCCGTGGCCATCTTGCTTTTTTTCCCCGCAAAACGAACATCATGTTGCCTTGAAGCTTGAATGTTTACAATGAATCACTGAGCTAATATATTGGGTGGGAAGTCATGGCCACTTTCTTGGAGACTTCTATGCACCCGGAAATTATTTTGCAGAGGAATTTCCCTGCGGAGGTCATCAGAAATAATGCACCAGTGCCCCAGGATGCCTCCTGGTTTTCACTGCAATGTCCACACAGTACACATGAAAATCCCACGTGTATTCCCACAATATTGATAATTGCAACCCATTTGGGTTTCAACCATGTATAAAAAATGAACGGCAATATACATTATATATATATATATATATATATATATATATATATATATATATATATATATATATATATATATTTATATGTATATTGCCGTTCATTATATGTTTTTATATATACATTTTACATATATATATATATGTGTACATATCTGTCTTGGCCATGCCAGAGCTTTCAGTCCCTTGATAGGCTGCCACACCGGAGGCTGCTGCCTCTGGCATGTGCCAATCTCACTTGTTTACACCTGTTAATTGCTTAAGGGCACTTCCCTCCAGACGCGGTGCACCCTTCACGGCACCGGGGCGCCGCGATTAGCTGTTTCCATGTTTGTGCTGCTGGAGAAAACACACAGTTCAGAGGGGGAGAAAGTCACCGCAGCGCTCGCTAATCGTGCCCGTTTGTGAATTCATGGCCGTTTGCCCGCAAACCACAGGCGTGTGCGCGAAGAGCGGCACGCGCCGACTGCAGCGACGGCCATGCGTGCTCACGGGTCACGGGGGACTGCGCAGAAAGCGATGGCTGTGAAGGGTTCGTCGCTAATGTTAGAGCCTGGTTTAAAAACCGACGCTTTTGGGGGGAATCTATAACTTTCGTGCTCGCTGTTTGCCCGGAATCCTCTGGGGAAATACAGAGACCGAGAGCCTGGAAGCCTCTAGTCTGAGAGGGTCCCTGGGTTTAGTGAAACGCACATTAAGGTTTCCAAATGACGCCCCGGCGGTACAAAATCTCATTCTAACCACAGTAAGGTGATATATTTCCAATAATAAACAAAAAGCTTTTGGCTTTTTCTGTAATTACAACAGTATAAGTGTCTAGAGTGTATGCAGCATCATCATCTGAAAGGCAACCATTTACAATGCAGTCAGAAGGATTGCATTGGCTTATTATGAACCTGAATAATCATGTGAGGATGCCTGGCTGCAATATGCCGTCGTACTGACTGTTATTGAATGTCTGGTGAGCGCGCTTCATTTGGAAACGAATGGCCGCCCAGCAGTTGTGTTAATTACTTCTTGAACTGTTTTCCAGGCAACTTAATGCTCCCCAATCATGCCACACGCAGCACATTGTTGTGTCTAATAGCGCAACGCCTCACTGGCTGTTTGCTAATCGGCTCATACCAGAAAGCACTGAGTAGGTACTTTGTCCGATTGGAGGAATGAAGTCAGGGATTTTAAGAAAGAAAGTCTAACTGGACTTAAATTCCACAGTGATGAGTCGCGTCACAAGCTGCTCATGCTGGCGACTAAATGCTAAATCAGGGAGAGAATGTAAAACAAGTTATTGCTGAGTGTAAAAAAAAAAGGCAAGTGTGGAAAGTTCTCGACCAAAATGTGTGTTTGTCACTGAGTATATTTTCTGCAATCATCCAGAATTGAATGGGGGAAGTCCCATTGGCTTTTTTGCGGGGGAGGGACCCGTGGGGAGTAATTTCTCAGTCAGCCCAATCCGGCCTCGGCTCTACTTCCTTCACTAAAGCGAACGCATTGTCTTTGTCCGATTCCTTTATTTCCGAAAACCGGCTCCACTAATTGCTTTTAGAAGTTGAAACCCCAGTGACTTCCGTATTAAAACTTTTCCCACTGCTGACTTCTGTGGGCCCTTTAACATCAGCAGTCTTCATAAGCACCATCGGTTATTTATGTGGCAAAAAAAAATTACACTGATTCATTTTTACATTATTAAACAAAGCCCATAACTCCGAGAGGACACATTTAAAAAGCTATCTTTTCTGACAATCCTTTTCATTCAGTGCCATCAAAACAAGAAGACTAATTAATCTTAATTAATTAAACTCCACAGAAGAAATGACAGAAAACAGCGCACATTTCTTCATTTGAACAATTAGAACACAAAGGCAGAGCCTACATTCGCAGCAGTACAGCCTTCTCTCACGTGGGTCGGACCCCACGGGCAGAAAAATATATGCGTGTGCCTTGTCGTCATAAAATCCTAAATCATGTGCTAATCTGGGAGGTGGTGGTGGTGGTGGTGGTGGTGGGGGGGGGGCAGTATATTTGTGCCTCTCGTCCACATTAGGATGCAAAGCTGCGATGGAAGGCGCCTATGAGCCTCTCTAGGTGACGCGGGAGCTTTCCTGTTTGACACGGGATTAAAAACAACAATACAGAGATTTATGTGCTTCCGTACAGCCCGAGCTCTCTCCCGCTTCCCCCCCCCCCCACCCCCGTCTCCCACCGCGCTCCCTTTGGTGGCTTCGGCATTGGACTCATTCTTAAAGCGTGGCGGGAGCAGAATGCCACGTCAAACGCACGGAAATGAGCGTCCCTCCGGTGGCCAGCGTCCCCCCGTTCGCTCACACGGCAGCGCTTGCTCCCGTCGCAGCTCAAGAGCAGGCCGCCATGTTTTCTGCTTTGCCCGTGCACCACTTAATTGAATTTGATGGGGGAAAAAATAAAACAGATGAAAGCTGGTCTGAGGCATTTCCTTCACGTGTGTGCGTAGCTCTGCTTCTCTTTCATTCTGCGTGTGTGTGTGCGTGTTCGTTCGTGCGTCTGCATCAATTCATCCCGTCTCCGAGGCGACCGGCCTCTTCTTGAAGTGCAGCGCCGGCTCAATTAGCAAAGCAGCCGGCAAATTAGGCTGCCTTTTTCTCCCCTTCTCTTGCCGCGTCCATTTCTTCCTCCTAATACGCAGTTTGTCGGCCGCGGTGAAGGCAGGAAATGGGCTCGTAGGAGGGAAAGTCACACATGTGGATGCGCTCGAGCCTCCACACACACACACACTCATAAGAGGAGGAACGGACCCACAGGCACAGAGCGTACAGACTACCGACATCGCCTCCTGACCTCCGCCATCCACACCCCTGTACTCTGTGCTCGCACTCGACGGCCTGTGAAGGTGAAAGCCAGAGGAGCCAATTAAAGCGCACACAGAAAAGAGAATCCGAGGGCCAAACATCCACCGCCCGACACGGCACCTTCTCTCGCGAGTACGGGATCGCGACCTGCAGCCGGAGGAGTCGTGATTGGCTACGGTCCGGGGGCCAACGTTGGCCGACCTTTTTTGGGCCCGGTGACGTAGGGGGCTTCCGGTGGTGTCCGTAGGGGGGGTAATCGCTTCGGTGGAGACAATTAGTCTTGAGTGCCTGGTGGGGGAGCTGAGGCGGAAGCTGTGTGACGGCGCCCTGTTTGTCGAAAGCCACCAACTGGCTATTTGCAACCTTCTTTGTTCAGGTTGTTGGAGGTGATGCGGAAGTTTCTGCTTCTTTTGCTGCAGTTGTTTGGGGAGATTAGAAAAATTCAAAGCCATCGAAATGCCATTATTATCTTTTCGGGGGAATGTAATTAAGGATGGTGTTTGACATTATGGGTATCAAGTCGCATCTGTGAGAATAATAAAAGGTTTTCAATCCACACGTGCTCAAAAGGAACATCCAAGTCTTTGTGTTTTACAATGAGAATCTCAGCCTTGCATTTTTCATTGTTCTTCTTTGAAGTTGCAGTTGTTGCTCATTTGAAGGCGAGCAGCTCGTTGTTTCACTGCTCAGGGGATAAGCGGCTATTTAGCGACCACCGAGAAAGAACCTAGGAAAGCTTTTCTCGCTCCAACAAAATGAATTGCATTCACATTTATTAAAAGGGGATTGGCCAAAGAAAAGGAAACACTGCTGGGCGTAATCTTCTGCCTGTCACTCGCCCCGCGACCTCTCACGTCGCCTGGCGGCCCGAACCCGCCCGCAGCTGCAGGCCTCGTGTCGCCGCGGATTTTGGAGTTCACCTGTAGGTTTCATGTTTACTCAATGTGATTCCTTTTTTTGTTTGCCTTTTCTTCTTCTACCGATCGCAGCACCTCCCGGCCCCCCCCCCCCGATTGGTATCATGGCCGACCGGTGTGGGTCCCCGAAGGTAAACGCTGTAGCGTGGAGCCAAATAATGAAACGGGAGATTGGGGAGATTGTATTTCGGCGCAATCGTCGTTCATCGCAAGGGAGGTGGGGGCAACGATATGATGCTGAGGTTATTGCATACCCCCCTCCCTCACTAACCCCCCTCCCCCCAAAGAAGAGCAGCTGCCACAGAGAGAGACAGATATACGAGCTGATGGGAGAGATTGGAGGTACAGGAAAAAAATAATTGGGCAGGGTAATGGAAGCGGACGGGACAAAGATAGATCTGTGACAGGACAGGAGGGGAATACAGGAGCGGAGGGAGGGGGGGTAGATGGATGTTTGTGTCTTTTTGCTTTACCCCACCTCTGCAGAGTGTAGCTCCAACCACGCGGCTGTTCTTTGCTGGCGATGCAGCACTAAGGTAGCTGGAATAAACAAATTAGCGGGGACGGGGAGGGTGGTGGTAGTGGTGGTGGTGGAGGGGGTGGGGAGCGGGGTGGACTGTTTCTGCCTGGACACCCCCGGGGGGTCAGCGGCAGCATCAGAAGAGCAAGAGATAGGGATCAAACTGAACTCCATCTCAGCCAGCACCACCCACTCTCTCTCTCTCTCTCTCTAGTGGGCCTCAAAGCTCTGCAGCCACCGCCTGGTTCCTCCAAACAGCGAGTATGACATCACCATGACATCAACCACAGAAGAGCCAGATGTACGGAGGGTTCGAGAGGGTACGTCATGAAGGTAGGGCCCAGTGGGGTTCAACTACATCACTGAGAGGGGATGCACCCTCTCCATCCATTCACTAATCTGATTAAACAGTACGATAAGGATATATTATAATATTCTGATGTAAGTAACAAAGGAATTCACTACTCATTATACAGTATCATCATCCATTCGCTTTGAGAGGCCTTGGACGAGGGGCTTGTCATGTATTTGTAGCTCGTGACGGCGATATTTATGTGTTGTGATGTCGCAACAAGTTCTGCACAGATAGAAAATGACCAAAATATACGTCTTCCTTCCATTTGAGCCAAGATATTGGACTGCTAGCTTCTATCTGCATCTGTTTTACTGGATGGAGGATGTCGCTAATTGCCCCAGATCATATGTAGTGGGTACATACGCGGGACGTCGGGTTCAATACGGGTTATCACAGACGTTTTCATTGTTTGGCAGCCAGAGAGAAGACAGGAATCTGGATGCATGACTCCATTTTTATTAACAACGTCTACTTGGCACGTAGCCAAAGAAGCGATAACGGAACAATGAGAGAGATAACTATCTCCTTATCTCCCCGTTTACAGACTGCAAACAATGTCCAACTATGCAATATCAACTTCAACTACATTTGTTGGAAGAAATTCATTTGGCAAGATCCCCGTGAATCACATGGTGACCTTTCTACCACGTCTGAGTCATGACGTTGGGCGAAAGCTCGGAGGAAAAATGACATCATCATCATCATCATCATCGGAGAGGCCTAAAAGCCTCCCCCCCCCCCGCCGCCGGGGACATCACCGCATCCCCGAGTGATGTCACGCGAGCGAGGGCACGCGGCCGTCTTGTTCTACGCTTGGGAGAGTCCGCCGGCTCCCCCGTCCATCCCTCCCTTCCTCCCTCCTTTCCTTCCTTACTCACCGCCTTCTGTCATTCCCTCCCCTCCTCATTCGTCCCCTTCGCTGGACGTTACAGCACATTTTATCTCCCTCTCCCCCCTATTTGTCTTCCTCTCTTGCTTCTCCGCCCTCCCGTTCTACCATGTCTTTAAGTCTTTTAGCGAAGGGGGGAGGGAAGGGGGGTAAAGCGGGGAGCCCGGCCACATCTCAGGCTCTTTGCTAGATTAATTTGCGGGGGGGGGGGGGGGGGGGGGGGGGCCCGGCCTGCTCTGCACTGCTTACTGTACGCAGTGAAAGTCACTCGGGGATTAACGGCAAAGCGGGGAGGCGACGGCCCCCACCCACTTGCTGCCTCTGCAGAAAAGAAATCCCCCCCCCCCGCCTCCCCCGCCTCCCCCGCCCTCCTCCTCCTCCCACCCAAACCTTGCCTCCAACTCTCTCTCTCTTCTCTCATTCGAAAGCACTCTCTCTATCTCTCGTGTACCTCCCTTCTTTCCTCCCTCCCTCTTCCACCCCCCCCCCCTCTCTCTCCCTCCCCGGTTAATTACTGTAATGGGCTGGCCGTCCTTGGGGGGTAGTTGGAGGGCGCGGGGTGGGAGACGCTGCGTGGTTCAGCTCCGTCATGCTTTTCGCCTGCAGTAGGATCACGCACGCACACGTGCACGCTCTCTCGGAGGCCCAAATGCGGGGTCGTGTGAACTGTGGACTCATGAGCACACGCGGTTGAAGTCACGGCTCCACTGGCTGGACATTGGACACGTCGCAGACTTGCCACCAGAAACTTGAAATTGAAACAACCTTTTCCCCCCTTATTGGGCCCAGAATCAACGCTTTAGTCTAATAAACTTGTCAAATACAGACGTTTGGCACTGTGGCCCTAAGCTTCAAACTATGACGTTGCAACTCCCCTTTTCATTTTCTGTCTTTTTCAAAATAAAAGTCTGTTGAGTTACGGCCACAAAACCACAACCAAGAGCTGCGAACATTGACATATGGTCCCGTTAAGTTTAAATGTCAAAACAGTTTCTAATCTACACGTCCAACAACTGTTGTGTCTCTGGCACAAATCCAAACCTGACACTTAAGAGCAACGTTCCCTCTCTTCTAGCTCCATTTTGGGTCCTTATACAAACTCCTGAGGGAAATATCTGAATCTTTACATTCTAAATAATTAAAAATGATAACACTGGATTACAAGCATTCCTCCTTTCACGTGAATCTGTCTTGTGAGATAAGGCAATTTGCATTCAGCGCGAGGATGGCAGGCTTCTCAGTCGACAATGAAACCCCCGTGCTGCATAGAGAGGTAATTTGCTTTTGCGATAACTAGGGGGAAAAAAACGGTTTGATGTCAGCAAAATCTACATGAAAAATGTCATGTATTCGTAGCAGCCGAGAAGCAAAATACAAAGTGGGAGTAGATAGAGAGGTAGACAAGGTTGTAAGCAATAGAGTGGGGGAGGGAGCGGCTGGTTAGAGAGAGTAATGGATGGAGAGTGATGTGTCTGGCTGCAGCAATATACCCAAAGTGTCCACAGCGCAGGGAATGTGAGGTTCTGCGTGGGGACTTATTGGCCCAGTTTAAAGATCCGTCAGCTGAAACGCTTCGGCTGAAGCTGACAGCTGCCTGAGAGGCGCCAAGTGGTGCCGGCGTAATGCACGCACAGACACACGTACGCATAGTCAACAGGAAAACGCACAGAATAAGGACTCCCGGACGCAGTCTGTGTGATTACAAAAGCATTATTCGCAAGTACTGTTCAGTGCACATGAGCAAACAACCCCCCCCCATAAACTAGTGACACACTCGTGCAAACACGCATTGGATGGTAACCGCTGCGAGTCGCAGACGAGGGAGCATATGTCGGTGCTTATAGGAGACGCTGAGCAGACATGACTTTTTCTTGATCAAGCCAGTTAAATTTGATCATCCGTCTGGCTGACTTCAGGAGGAAATCCCCTTTAACTCTTTACTCGCTGTCTGGGTTATCCGCGGTTTTACGTCCGTGAGGCACAGATACACTGAATTCCCATCAGCTCTGTCTGGGCTTTGGTGTATTTTGCTTGTGCTTTGCTCAAGCACATAGGAGGGAAGTCATGGTAGACGTTTCTTGGAGGCGTTGGACAGTAAGAAGGTATTTAATTCATTCTGGTGTCAACCAGTCAGCCAAAAAAAGAACATTTCTGAAGGGTGGCTGGTTCATTTTCCTAGAAAAGGTCTGCAATTTTATGTGTTTGGAACTATTAGTGACTCGAGACTGTCAAGCTTGAGAAGTATTCTGTTCTTTTATTGATGATTCCACAGTTGTTGAAGCTAATATAGATAATATCGAAGGTAAAGAGTTGAAACAAATAGAGACAGTGAAAGTCAAACAAATGCAAAAGCCACATCTCACATGCATCAGCCACTATTTATAAAATAGAAAATGAAGCAAAAAACAAATTAAATACAAATTACATACAAAAAGAAACTCTTTTGTGGCCACAATTTCCTTGTACAGCAAGGTCCCAGCTCTGACAGTTAAACTTGATAATTTCAATAATGAATTATTCGACTGAGCGAGGAGACAGGAAACAACAGGACAAAGATACAAGGGAGCTAAATCTTTGCACTTTACGGTGACCGACTTCACCCGTCACCCTCACGTCACCTGACTGCATGTGGTGATTGAACTTCTCTGGTTCGCCGGTGAAGGTGCGGCAGTCCAATGATCTCAACAGTTTCTTTGGTGCGTTTCTATTGCTGCTGATAGAAACGGCCACAAAAAAAGATCAGCGCTGTAATTCCTCATCGTGGTCGGGCAGGATGTGTGCAGCAGTGTCTCTCTGTCTGTGGGTGTCCTCGCCTCGTTTTAAAGACCTGTGCAACTACTTTTAAGCTCTTAATAAGAGTAGAGAAATGACAGCTGTGGGAATTGGCAGGGAGGGAATGAGACACACACACACACACACGCGCACGGAAATGAAAACCCAAATTGCTCTGGTGCCACCGCTCATTAAGCTGATTATGATGTGAATATTTACTGTTCCTACTACTACGCTTGCTGTGCAGCAGCCCGCGGCTGTTAACATCTCAACTGTGGCATTTAGTCTCTCACACACGCGCACACTCACAAGGACACACAATGCTGCAACCCATAGACACTATGAGCACACGCAGCCTCACATAAATCCCTTTTCCCCTCCGAGCATGAGGACCATTACCATCACCGCAACAGCCAGGCATCATCTTCCAATCTTCATTTCAAAATAATTGAAGGAATAGTTTCCCTGAGCTTTAGCTAGATGCGTGGTACAGCTGTGGACGGGCTAGCTCCTCGCGCTAAACTATGCTAACAGGCGTTTTCCTCTAGCTTAAAATCTTCAAATTGTGATTTTACGACAGCAAGTTTTTGTATGTTATCTTTCTGTAGGGTAGGGAAGGTTTTTCTACCAGTTATTCCCCCTTTTGAAGCCCCAACTTATTGGTTTCATTGTAATAAACAGAATTTGGTCTGGCATGAATGCTAGTGGCCTTCAGTCACTCATCAGTTTTTCATGGTTTCGGTTCATTTCCAAATCCCTTCATTCAAGCCATACTGCAGCCGGCATCACTAGCTTGAGCTGTAGACGTGTCCGTCAGCCAGTTACTGTGGGCGTTTGCAGGCTTGTTTCATCCCCAACGGGGGTAAAGATCATTTCCCGGGGAGAGGTCGGCCAAGCAGACGGACTGTTGTTTTTCAGCCGAGAGACGAGCAAGATGCTCATGTAATGTAGATGAGCATATGAAACCAGAGTGAACCCGGGATGAACCCAGGATGGTGCTAAAATATTATAAGCCGCACTACATGCATCTCCACAGAGCCACCGATCAGGGAAAAAATAATTATGAAGAATTGAAAAATGTAATTGTTTCGGTAGCGGATGTTGGCTTGAATCTGACGGTTGAGTGACGGCAAACTGGACCGTTACTTTATGGACCTGAAGTCCCTGAGCTGAGGAAGAAGGCCGTCACGCAGGATTGGCTCTGGCGACGCGTTCGAAGCCTCTCAGTCGAGAAATGAGAGACGGACTTACTCGCAGAAACCAGAGAGACATCGAGGACACTGTCAAACTCATCACAAACCCCCTTTTCTTCCCACTGACATAGGCAATGCATCTGTGGTCAAACCAATGTTGATTTTTGTTTTCTATATAAAAATACCAGGAATCCACATTGTTGCCTCTGGTTGTTTGAGAGGGAAAGGGGGAAATAATGAAAAAATTGTCCGCCGGGACATGTTTGTCTCGCATCGGGAAGTGTTGGCATCCTTTGTTATTTTCTCTTTACCCTCCTGTCACAGTAGGATGTGCATCAGAGTGCATTCCAGCCAACAGCTACACAATAACAGTAGACATGCTCTCTGCCTACACAGCGCACTAAAACATCAGTGTGCGCATTTGTAAATCTAAACTGAAGGGGATAAATTTGAGATTGAGATCGCACATCCAAATTAAGATGGATCAATAAAATCCCAACGGGAAGACGCATGAAAAATCCTGTCTTTTTTGGACTCTTAACCAGAATGCTTTTTTCCACGCGGGCCACATGTCGGAAGAATTATTCTGCATTGCTGCCTCTAAAGAGGATGATTGGAATTAGTCAGGAGAGAAGGCAGCTGGTTGTTTAACACAAGAGAGACTTGTGAGAGCTCACACTGCAAAAAGAGATCTCCTCTCCTCTCCTCTCGCTGCGAGGCGTTCACATCTTGTGCTGTGACTTTCCTCCACCTCGGTGGTGGTTATCCAGAAGAATAAAGTATTGTTGCCAATAGTTTCTTACTATTAGAATTCCCCCAAAAATCCAATTATGGGACTAAAGACCTAGAGGTTGTTTTTTTTCTCAGCACATAGCCAGCTTTTGCTCATGAGACATAACCCAGACATTTCTAATGATGGAGACATTGAGAAAAGGCTGCATTTTCAGACAGAGCGGGAGTCACAACCAAACGTTGTCTTTGTCTTTCAGACGACCTTCTCGTTGGGCTAAAATCCCTCCGGCTACTTTCGTTCTCTCAAAAGAAGTAATGTGGAAATCCTTCCGCATTCCGTACATGTATAAACCAGAGGCATAAATAATTAGCAACGTACAGTGTGAACACAGTGTAGATGCTCCAAAAGCCGTTTCGGGGCACATCATTAATTTCCCTCTAACGCAGATGGCAGTGGAATCAACGACTTGTCGGAAATGTCGGCAGCGGAGCCATTTTTCCAACCAGAAATCACCAAAACAATCCTCGAGTCAATTTTACATGCGGCGAAAGTGAAAGATTTCGATAAATGTCACTTTTCCGAAACCGGCAGTCTAAAGGTTACATCAAATGAGGTATTGAGTTAAACCAGAGCGAGCGGCCTTCTGTCAGCCCGGACGCCGGAGCATTAGCGCGGCGGCGCTAAATGACATCTGCCCCTTTTGAGTGGAAAGAACATCCTGACAGGGCTGTTTTTTTCTAAACGGAGCAATTTGATGATTGACAACACAAAAAAAAAACAATTGGGCATATAAACCGCCGGCATTCTGCGGCTCAAGTGCTGTGTTTGTGCGGGTCGCCATACCTCTTTGTACGTGAAATACAGCCAGAAGTGTGTTTGGGTGAAAGAGAAATGGAGCCTGTATAAATACCCACGCAACCCCCCCTCTCCATCCCTTCCTCCCTCCCCCCCCCCCCCCCCCCCCCCCCTTCCCCCGCAGAATCCAGATGTCAGGCCGGTTTCTCAGTGGACGCACTGTTGCCACACCTCCCCCTCCCGTCCCTGTCGCATGCCCTTGTCCGCTCGCCGCCTTCTCTCATCCCCTCGCTCCTGTTTACTCGGCCTTCCATCACTCTTCTCACACCCGTTCACCCCCCGTCGCCGCCGCCGCTCTCTCTCTCTCTCTCGGTTTTTCTCTCTCCATCATCCCGACCTCTTTTCACCTCTTTTCTCTGCCTCCGTCTGACGACATCACACACAATCTTGGAGGATTTCCAGAGTAAACAAAACCAATTTAATCGGAAAATGGTCGGTGAGCATGCTGCTGGGATGGCATCGGTTTTTTAGATTTGTGTGGTTGTGCATGCACATGCATGTGCGTTTTAAAACCCTGGGCCAATGCAAAGAGGCAGCGTGCATGTGTGGGGGGGGGGGGGGGGGGGGCTTTTGATGTGTGAGTGAATATCGATGCGGCGTTGCCAGCAGCTCCTTTTCAGTCTGAAAACCCTCCTGCTCTGTCTGGCGCTGAGACGAAGGACAAATGAAGAGTTTGTCACGCCCCACCGAGCAATACACCTGAGAGGTCTCTCTCTCTCTCTGTCATCCCCCCCCCCCCTATCGGACAGGGGGCTGGAGTGAGGCCCAGCCGCGAGTTGGAGAATCACCGCCCGAGACTCCATCCATCCGTTTTTTTCTTCTTCTTTTTTTCCCCGCTGTGAATGGGCCGCCACACCGGAGCTGTCTCCATTAATCACTCACCGCGGGGTTCCTGGCCGCGCAGCGACCCGGATCGCCCGCCGGACCGGAGGCTGCTCCAACGCTGGTTCTTTTTAAGTGGACGTTTTGCAGATTTTTTTTTTTTCACTGCAAATGAGCTGTTGGTGCGGGTAGTTTTCGATGGGAAACCCTTTTTTTGAATATGCCCTTTACTCTCGCAATTTCCCCCAAAGCGTTGACCTTTTCCTCTCAGTCACTTTAGAAGAACAGGAGCTTCAGGAAATTCATGTGTGGACACACATTAAAATGCAATCAACAAACGTCGTAAACAGGCTTTTTTCTTGCATCTCAACAGTTCGTCTTTTCGAGAACTTCATTCGCTTCATTCTCGATTACTGTGTGTGATTACTCGAACGAGGAAACAAGAGCCCGGGTAATCAAAGCCGCCTTGAATCTAAAAGATAAGACTCTCAAAACTAAATTGGCCATCCACTTTCTCCCCTCTCACGCTAACAGACAATTAAACGGCACATCTCTGGTTGTCACGCGAAAGACAAAGACTCACGGCCCACTTTTTCGTGCGTCTCCATCTCCTCACGCCGCTTTGCCTCGCCGGCTCCGAGGTGTGTGGACGTGGGACAACGGCAAAAAAAAAAACGAGACGTCCAAAGCTTTCTGGTTGAAGACGACGAAGCTCAGTGAGGGTGAGCCAGGTTCTCCTCATGCCTGCGCTCCGTGGGGGGTTCTTCACCTCATCCGCCCTTCGTACCCCCACCCCCTTCCCCACACACCCCACACGGGCGCAAACTCCCAGAGTGCCTTGCCTTTTGGCCTTTTCAATAATGTAGAGAGGGGAGCGAAGGGAGACAGAAAGGAGGCGGAACTGTTGCCCAGCGCTGTGGGAGACCCCTCAGTGACATTTATTTTTGTGTGTGTGTGTGTGTGTACGCGTGTGCATGTGTGTGTTTGACGGCCTGGTGCCAGACTAATGATGCCCCCCCCCCCCCCCCCCCCCCCCCCGCTCAAGGCACAAGACTCCCCTGCCAGTGATGCCACACAGGAGGAGTAAGCAGGGCGGGGCGATGAGGGACTTTTGAAATATAAAGGTGAGGTCAAAGTGTGTCGCAGAGGAACAACGGAAGGGCGAGAAAGTAAAGTGAAGAAGTGGGGGGCGGGGGGGGGGCTTGAGCCCATCATCCTGTTTAATGCATCAGCTCCACCTGTTACCATCTCATACTCCATTAACCGCGCCCTCCCCCGCTTAAAAAGATTGAATAGTGAATACATCATTATTTCTCCCATGTGGTCTCCACGGGGAGTCCCCTACCCCCTACCTGGAACCATGGCATCTATCATTACACCCCCCCCCCCCCCCCCCCCCCGCTTCCGCTCAGGGGCTGCAGAATGTCACACAGCTGGAGCGTGAGGCTCTGAAGACCGATGAAAAGGGAAACCCTGGCGGATGTTCTAAAAATGTTTTTTTAGAGCCTTGAAAGGCTCGAAAGGTTTAAAGTGTATAGAAGTTGACACTTTTTTTTGTATCTTAGATTTTAAGACACAGCGACGTCCCCTTTAATTAATAATAATCAATAACAAGGTAACTACGCCCCAAAATATGTTATTTTATTATTTAAAGTTTGCACACATAAACACATACAGAGGATTTGTTTGCATATATATAAAATCATAGTTAAACTCAAAGGAAACACAAATCACGCCTATACCTTCATTTTCCATGTTTTTCCATCTTATATCAAAACCATGAATGCACTTTTGTGCTGATAAAAAAACGGTCAGCTACCATAAACCGACGCTGTCAAGTCTTAAAGACGACATGTCAGGGAGCTAAGAGGAGGTCAGAGGTCAGAGGTCAGAGCTCAGTGTCAGCGTTTGTTCACACAGAGAGCTGATGGCTGACTGGTCGTCTAAGTCCCAAACCTGTCTGTGGAGACAAAGTATAAACTAAAGTGAGGATGCTGTGAATGAATTGAGTGTAAACATAAAAACGAACCCGAGGAAACTTTTGAGTCGGACAGTTTAGGTATTTTAATACACATTAACATTAAAAATAAGACTATACTTTATTTAACACGCTTGTGTCTCTAGTCTAGACAGAGCTCTATTGCATTATAACACAGAACATGAGGTGAGGTGTCCATTACACGTGACTAAACTAAACATACTCTTTGTCTACAGATTTTTTTATATCTAATGTTTCACAAGAAACATCACAGAACCCTGCTGGTTCACAGCCTACTGTTCGGGGCCTTTCCAAGGGGTCAAAACAAAAATATAAGAGGTCATGAGACAGGAAAGAATATGCCCCATATTGATTTATTTCGACTTGGTAGACGTCGGCTGGAGGAGATCACTCAATCCAACAGTCCAATGCTGACCTCTTGTGGCTCAAACTAAGAACTGCAACCGCAGGCACATTTAAAAACCCAGTGTGCTCTTATGTCAGAGACGGCGGCCCGGTGTGAGCGGCCTGCCGCAGCAGCAGCTCTCTGGCCAGGTCCGGCCGGCCGCTCTTGGCTAGGCAGCGAGCGAGCTGAGAGGCCCTGGGGTGGTGGCCGGCGGCGGGCAGCCCCCTCCTCCACGTGGTCAGGACTTGGAAGGCCTGGGCCGGCAGGCTGTCCCCGGAACGCAGCTTCGCCAGCTGAGCGGCGCTCCGCCGGAGGCGCAGGGAGTGCACCAGCAGCGCCACCTCCTCCTCCGAAAGCTCCCCGGACAGCCAGAGGAGCAGAGAGTCCGACAGGGAGTCTGGGAGGGAAGATGGAGGAAGGGGTGCACCGGATATCAGCCTCGTACGAATCGTCACGTGCGCTGCAAGGTGACGTACGCGACCCACCTGTCTCCTCGCATGGCTTCACCCTAACTGCGATGGGCCGATGGACGGTCCTCTCTCTCTGAGATGAAACAGAACAACACGTCAGAGCGAGTCGTCCCAAACACGACCCGGGGGCGTCTCTTGAGCGTCAAAGCACCTTCGGCAAGGTCAGAGACAGCTTACACACGGGGTCCCCCAGAAGCTTCGGGTCCATCAGGACCGGCCCGTCTCCTCGCCACTCCAGCTGACCTCTGGTGACCTTGTAAAACACGGCCGTGCCCTTGTAATGGGGCGAGCTGTGGTTGCCGAAGGGGTCCACTTCGGTCAGACGCACCAACAGGTGACTCCTCTGCTGATAGTGGAAGGGGATCCGCTCCAGCGGGACGCCACGCCGGTCGCCTTGGATACCGGCTGTGAAAAAAACCCAAAACACCCACGTTAAAGATCTCATCACTTCCACCGACTGATCCATGATCTTCCGCTGTGTCTGTCTTTTCCAGCACCAGGACAAATGTGTTCAGACCCGGTGGTACCCCTAACCCCTAACCCTGAACCCTAACCCCTAACCCTGACCCGGTGGTAGCTATGTGTTATTTTTCCACAACTTTTCTTCCCGTAGCCAAAAGACTGGGAGGACTGGCGTTTCCAAAACCTCAGTGTTACGCTCATCTGTGTTTTCCTCACTCAAACTTTCCAATAGTTAAGATCCTGTCATCTTTAACCATCATTCCGACTTAAAGGAGCAGTGTGTAGGAATTAGTGGCATCCAGTGGTGACCCAACTGAATACATTCACTGTTCCCATCCATCATGTTCGCTTCCAGGTCTCTGAAGCGAGCTAAAAAGATGGTAGCCGACCCCTCTCACCCCGGACAAAACCTGTTTGTGCCCCTTCCATCTGGCAGGAGGCTGAGGTCCATCAGGACTAAGACCTCCCGCCACACCAACAGTTTCTTCCCGTCGGCAGTCGGGCTCATCAACAGAGCCGGTCCCCCACTGACTGACTATAACATCCCACCGGTCACTCTTTCATTTTACTTTATTTTATTACTTGTGCACTGCTGTCTTGTTGTCTATTGTTACACTGTCTACTGTCACGCACCAACCGCCAAGACAGATTTATTGTATGTTTTGGCATATTTTGGCAATAAATGTTTCCTGATTCCTGATTCCTGATCATCACCAATCACATGTATTAACAGCAATGGCCCGTAGGGGAAAAGTAGGATGCGTTTTTTGGACAACCATCCCCGGTCACCCTACCCTCGGAGGCGATGTTGCCGCCGAAACGGAGGAGAAGCTGGTCCCCCTCGCACATGGAGATCTCGGACGAGGCCTCCGATAGGCCTCCGTAGCCCCGGGCCCGCAGCCTGGACAGCTCCCAGCCGAGCTCCCTGCTGGGCAGCGCGGCCGCCAGGACGGCGCGGGGCTCGTCCCGCCGCCGCTGGAGCACGACGGTGACGGCGTGGCAGCGGGCCGACTCCTCCAGCTCCTCCGCCAGGGAGGCGAGGCGGCAGGGCCGCAGCGGGGAGAGGAGGCGCACCGCCAGCAGCCTGGGAGGTGCGCACAGGTGAGCACAGGGGAGAGATGGGTCCGTTATCAGGGGAGGGAGGGGGGGCACCGGATACAGACTTAATGCACTTAGTTTGAGATGAAGAATTCATGTTACATATATTACTCCCCGGGGAAGCCGCTTTAGATAAGAGAACTAAAGCACATGGGAGAAATAATAATGTATTCACTATTCAATCTTTTTACGCGGAGCTAAAAAACAGAAAGGCAATCTGGAAACCTTTTCTTTCCTATTATCTGTGACTTTTATACCCTTTGTACCACGTCCCCGGGTGCTGACACAGAAACGCTGAAGCTCGGAATTCAAAGCTTTACTCCCTTCATCCACTCGGCCTTTTTTGCTTTAAGTCCTTTTGTAAAGAAAAGCTCACTCTGAGTCTGGTTAATTGTAGCCTCTTATCGTGCCGAGTTTACGGGTGTTTTAAGTGAAAGGCATTCAATCCCAGAGAGGTGGAGGAGCGCTCCTCTCTTTGTTTGACTCCAGATCACACGAGACAACAAAACCACTTACTAAAAAGAGCTTTTCTTCCAAATCAGTAGAGTTAAGGGGATTATCAATAGTTATGTGAAAGGAAATACGTATCCACTCCAGTACTGCTTTACTTCTTGCTTTTTGGTTATTGTAAGGGAATATTAGGTAATATCTTTGTCATTTTGTGTGAGATCACTGTGAGGTCAATACTGCTACAACTGTGTAGTTCCAGGAGGAAACCACGAAAACATGCATGTGACTGCCCTCTCCTGCTGAAACACTGAAACACATTTTATTTAACGGAGCCAAAGACGGCACCGTTTTGAAGTCCTCTTGTTCCGGATAACTCATCATTTCCAGGTTGCAGGCTGCATCTCGGATAAAAGAAGGTGCACACGACCGGACGGAAACGGTCCCGCTTTCCTTTCGATGAAGGCTGAGAGTGTTTTCCCCGTCTTGTGCTCAGGCGCAGGATTTATTACGTCCCCGTCTGAGCCAAGGGCACCACTGCATCACCCTGCGCCCGTGTATTCCCACAGTACCGTTGAAGGTCGTCTTTTCGTGCAATATTTTGGGGGGTTTCTGTGTGTGCTTTTTCCGTTTTTTCCTGCGTTACATCGGCACAGGATGCGACACAGATGATGCTCCAGATGAGCGTCGGCCTGCCGCCCTGACCCTGACCCTGACCCTGACCCTGACCCTGACCCCGACCCCGACCCTGACCCTGGGCTCGTCTGCACTGTCTCTGGTGGACCGTCGGGCTTTCATGTCGGTACCGGCTCCAGAGGTCTGCAGCACGGCTTAACGAGATAAGAATTCCCTTTGCTCCGGCCTGCAGTTGCTCCCAATCTTGCGTTATAATATTACTACTGTAGTAAGATTATGCATCGTGTGTATGCCTTCCCTTCCAATGTGTATTTCTTTTCAGTCCTTTAAATCCCTTCGATCGAAGTATCTATATTCGATGTTTTTTATTTTCTGCAAACCTGTCAAAGTTCTCCGTCAGCTCGAAGGACACTAGTCCGTTTTGCTGGTTCCGGACCACCACTTCGTCCAGGACCCTCCACTGCTGGTCCCTCGAGCCCAGAACACTCAGCACCTCGTTGGACATCTCTTTCACAGAGGCCCCCGGGACTCTTAAGACACACGTCCAAAAACAAAAACAAAAAAACGCATCAGGCGGTTGCCGCGAGGCCAGATCGTTAAAGCCTGACTCCGCTCACCTCCTCCCGTGGTGCTCCCGCTCCTCCTCCTCCTCCTCCTGCACTCCCGCGGGCCTCTTCTTTTCCGGGTTCGGGGCGCAGGGCAGGGTGACCGTGAGGGGTCTTCTGAGGTGCTGGGAGGACGGGTGGGCGAGGTGGAGCAGCGGACTGGTGGACACCACCGGGTGGTAGGCGTCGCCGCGGCACTTGGCGGCCGCCAGGAAGCCGGCATCGAGCGGCTGGATCTGAGGCAGATGAGGCGACAGCTGTTTGGACAGAGATGCTGCGGCACGCTGCGTCGCCAGAGAGCGGGAGAACAGACCATCTCAGATCGAGCGCAGTGGAGTTAGTTTACGGCAGAGGTCGAACGGAACGTCGGCCCCGGATGTTCGCCCTTCCGCTCGCGTCTGTGAGAAGTCGAGTTACGAGCTCATCTGCTTCTCCCGCGGTTTTCGTCTCATTCTTTTGGAGCAATTTCCATTTTTTGCAACGTGGAATTGGATTTTAAAGGCATGGATTTTCATTTATTTACTCACAACACGTTATTAACCAGTGAAGTGAAAGTTTAAAGAGGCGGATGGACGGTGATGGAACCCTCGTCTCCGTACCACGGTCTGGGCCATCACCGGGGCGCTGAAGGATCCCGGGAGGTAGCTGAGGCAGACCCGGGGGTCCGCGGTCAGCTTGAGCGACAGACCCCTCGTGGGAACCGTGAAGTTTTCCTTTTTCAAACAGGAAACCACGGCGAAAAGGCCCAGGGAGTACACCTTCGCCTCGGCAAACGAGCCCTGACAACAGACACGCACGCAACATATTCCAAAATCATCCATTTTTGAAGAAGTGCGTGAGTTATTTATGACGAGAGGAAACACCGCTCCGGCCAGCTGGTACCGCCTCCGTCAGCCTTCAGCGTCAGTTGTACAAAAAACATCTTTACGGAGATGAAAGCGGAAAAGATGAACCAGTTTTGTTTGGACAATGTCTTTCAGACGGAACACCATGTGTCTCAGTGGATAACTGTAAATGTAACGTCTTAAC
Source organism: Gasterosteus aculeatus (assembly GCF_964276395.1). NCBI lineage: Eukaryota > Metazoa > Chordata > Actinopteri > Perciformes > Gasterosteidae > Gasterosteus > Gasterosteus aculeatus. The sequence continues at coordinate 4,752,510 of NC_135694.1, read as the reverse complement.
GTCACAAAAGGTGCATCAAAAGGCTCTTTATTGGCACCATGTAAACCACATGGAAAGGTCGATCCACCAGAACCTTTTTACTTCAGATAACACTGTTATTTCTACCGAACGGTCTAAATAAAAGTATTACTTTTACTATATTATAGCATATTACTTCACAAACGGAAGGTATTATTTTATATATTAAAACAAAGAGTGAAATTGACAAAAACAAATAACTTTCTCAAGAAATCACATCCAATTTATATAAAATGCACTTACAAATATGCTTATAAATCAAAATGAATAAGTAACTTTTTCCGCAGTTAGACACTAATAATAATAAATAAATAGAAGCAAACTTTACCCTCTGGCCTCCATACGTCCCCTCTGTGGTCACAGGAGCGACGTAGCTGGTCCTCCTCTCCCCATCAACCACCTTCACCGCTACGTCCCTGTAGTTGCCGCGGTAACGCGCGCAGAAGGGCACCACGATCGTCACGGGGAAGCGGATGTTTGCGCCGTCGTGAACTTTGACCCGGATCACCCGGCTGACCAACTCCTCCGAGCCGGTCACCATCAGGCAGCTCAGCGCGTCGGCCACCTCGCACCTCAGGGCCTCGGCGACGCCCTCGGGTGCTCGGATGAAGCACGCGTCGGGTACGTCGCAGTGGGTCCCCTCCCGTTTACCGGTGAGCCTAGAAATCAAGTTCACACCAGACACTGGACCTGGAGCTCGGGATGGACAGATGATATTTTCATATTCATCCTGGAATTCATTAAGGGAAATATTATCATTCCCAAAAAAGTGAGAGTGACCACATTTCCAGATCGGCTTCTCCCAGACTCTTCGAATTTGCCCGATTATCCTTTGGCTTTTGGACCAATCTGGGCCTTGACCTGACATTTGACATGTGCACTTTGTGATGAGCCGCTTGCATGCATGCACACGCGTGTAAAAAGGTAATAAGTACAATGAAATGAGAATAATTCAAATATTTCTTACCCGACTTTGATCCATTCCTTGTTTTCCCTATTTGTGTCCTTTTCCCTCTCCTCCTCCGGTAAATCTGTCTCCCCCTGGAGAGAAACACAGTCCTCCTTTCCTTCCCCTTGACCTTTGACCGGTCCATCTCTCGCCGGCTCCTCCGCGTCGCCGCAGGCCGACCTCCCGCTGACAGCGACCTCTCGCGGCGCCGCATCCGCGCCCCCGCGTCCGCGTCCGCGCTCAGAGTCCGACGATCCGCCGTCGTCTTCGGGCTGCTCCGGTACGTTCGGAGCGCCGGCCTGGTGGAGCGCCGCCGCCGCCGCGTCCACAGTCGAGGCCTCCGCTGCACGTGACCTGAGGATTTCTTCGTCCAGCCGGGCTACGGTTGCGTTCATCGTGTCCACAATGTTGTCTACGTTCTTCTCGACGCTGAGGAAAGTGTCACCGAAGGAGCGTGAACGAGGTGCCACGGCGCCCTCGGCTAGAGGGGGGAAAACAAACAAAAGCAGTGTGGACTGCTGCAAAATAGAAAAATGCAAAATGGCGGTTTGTACATGTTTTCCCGCTTGAAATCCATTTCACACGCGACACTTAAAGTGACTTCTGCTGATTCAAATTCCCGTGCAACCTGAACTTCTTCCTTTTATTTCATCACGAACCCCCTCAATTTGAACTTTAAGACCCTTTAAAATGCTTCCGGTCCTTCCTTCACTTCTATGTCTTTCTCAGACAAGGCTCGGAAAGACCTTCATGGGTCCCGTACCTGTTGTGGGCGGACGTTGCTGATCACGCCCCCCCGCTGAGGACCTGTGGGCACCTTCTCTGAGGACTCCTCTCCACGCCGCCACTCGGTCTGCGTGCAAAACACTCAGCTCCCTCAACGCTCCCAGAACCCTCCGCTGGCACTCTCTTTCCTCAACGTCCTCCTCGCCTTCCGCGGGACTGAGCGTCCCTTCGTTGCCGCCCACCTGCCCCCGTCCTCCCACGCGTCCCCTCCCTCCCGCCGCCCCGTCGTGATGATGACCCCTGCGGCCCCTGACAGCTTGAAGCCGCCGAAGAGTTTCGGTCAAAGCGCCGAGGAGGCCGCTTTCCCTCGTCCCGCCGCGAGGAGACCGGGCTCCGTCCATCGGGGATTCGCGTCAATTTGCTGGGCTGGAAAAACACAACTGATTGAAGTCACACATAAAACCAATTAACTCGATGATGGTGAGTAGTCGATAGTCAAATTTTCAGCAAAGATCCACGGCGTTCCCTCGCGTAGCGCCTTCTACCTCCGAAGCTGAAGCCCCCTCGTTCGCTGCGTCCTCGGCATCGAGTGTTACCGAGGACAGCTTTCCCAGTTTACAAGAGCCAATGCCTTATTTATGTGGCTGCCAGTGGTAAAACATGTTGCCAGGACGACCCCTGGAGGCGTGACTGGGGGGGGGTGGGGGGGTGGGGGGCAAACCACAGAGCAAAAGGCTCAAAAGAAGACAGAGTGCTGTCCTCCAGACCTCTCATCCGTCTCTTCTGTTCGCCCGTCACTCCGTCCAGCCAGTGAAAGACACCAAGTTCCTTGAGTTCAGTCACACAAAGAAAAGGGGGATGACTTGGTCATATATCTTTCATTTTATGTAGCAGCAACCTAAGTTGTTTTGGGGGGGGAGAAGTATTCATGTATACCTCAATACAAAAGGGCTGTATTACCAGCAAAGTACATTTACCGTTTATTGTTTGCACTCAAAGTAACATCACTTTCAGAGTGCTGTTGACTAATTGAAATCCCCCAAGATAATGAAAAAGTAACGATTTTTCTAGTCTTAATATATACGGTTGCAAGTTGCAATTGCAGTGAGTTACTCGCGACACTGTTGACACGAACACCCTGCAATGTGTTTTATAAATTAAATAAAAATGTCAATTTTGAGGGAGAGAACAGAAGTATGAAAAGAGCGAGTTGCCTGCAAGCTGCTGCGGCGCTTTGTCACCATCAAGTGGCCGGAGCCGTACCCATTTCATCACTGTTGAAGCAGCGATGGTCTCCATCCAAGGGCACGGAGAGACAAACGATTCACATACAACGACACGTTTAACATGTTCAAGTTGAATTAAAAAAATGTGTATTCATCATAGTGCAGTTTAAACATGCTGTTTGTCTTAAAGTAACTAGGCCCCGCCGCCCAGAAATGGTACTGACCATTCAACTTGACCCTGAAATTCAGTTGTATTTGTCATGGATTGTACATCAAGTAGGCTTGTAGTCCCATAAAGTAATAACAGCCATTAAACTGCCAGTTATGTTTCACATATGCAATCTTTAAAAAAAGTGTCTGTTCATCATTTAAATGGTCTGTTCAGGAATGTCGTCCGCAGTCTTCGATATAACACATCCGCCACCCGAAGCGATTCTTCTTCTGTGTTGTCGTGTTCCTCTCGGAGTCGCTCCGTCAGGTGCGCCGGGCATCCTGCCGCATTCCTGCCCGTTATGAGTGCGTCGCCATGGGGGAAAAGAATGGCGGGGGGTCGGGGGGCGGGGGGCGGGGGGAGGCTTTGGGGCTTCAAGCCGGCACATGCAAATCTTCGCTTCTTCGCCCGCTTGCCGATGACGTTGCAGGAGCGTTTGAGGTACTTCTCTCCTGTCGGGACAGGCTCGCGCTTACTTAACAAATTGCAGGTAGGAGGCCAGGAAAGGCGCGGGAATGGGCGTGGCCAACCACGCGGAACGAAAAGACCGCAGCACGAAAAAAACAAAAGAAAGGAAGAAAGAAAGAAAGAAAGAAAGAAAAAAGAGAAAAGCGGACGCAGGGGAGCGCGCGAAGCAGCGTGCGGAGAGCGCGTGAGGTGCCCTCTCGCGTCTTAAGCCGCAGGTAAGCCTTTTTAAAAAACACACACACACACACACACACACACACACACACACACACCTGACACGCTACAACGTGTGACGTAAACACCCCGGATTTAGTGTCGCAGAACGGGAACTAATGTTAAGCTCGAGTTAAATAAGCGTCGTTTGGATTTTGTGTTGAGCGTTAATTTACCAGGTGGGGGGGAGTCAAACTGCGTCACTCACACTTAAGCTTGTATACTAGTGGCGTTTTTACCTTGTTTTATTAAACATTAACGGACGCACACCGCACGTGCTGTCAACACGGTTAACCTTTGACACTCCTAACAAACGTGCTTTATTATGTTTTCGTGAATAAACGTCATGCATATTGAAGGGGTTATTAATCAAGCAGGACAAGCGTGCCCAGGTGTTGCTTTGCGCCAAACTAGGAAAGGAAGACAAGCCATTGCACTTTGCCCCGAGCTGGTTGGCTGAGAGGGTGTGCGTGCGCGTGTGTGTGTGCGTGCAGAAATATGATGCGCTTGGTGTGTGCGTGTGTGTGTGTGTGCGCTAGTGCGCATGCGTGGGCGTGCATGCGATGACTCATTGTTGTACCATACCTGTAGTGTGCTTAGTGGGTGGAACATCCCCCCCATTCCCCCTTTAGCCGGCACCACGCTCTCTCACGTAGTTTCTTTTTGCACAGAATCTTATATTACATATAGGCCTTGCTGTTTTAGTCACAACATAAATGTGTGTGCTGCCTTCTTGCCTTCCGTTTGAATGTTTATGTCTGCACACACACACACACACACACACACACACACACCTTACATATGTCGCCATGTAGATGTGCAACTTTTTTTGAACTCTTTCAAAGTTCTCTTTTTGCTCCTGTTAATGATCTTAACCGCCTGTGTGTGTGTGTGTGTGTGTGTGTGTGTGTGTGTGTGTGTGGGGGGGGCATATAAGCGGCAGAAGGCAGAAGTGAGGAGCAGGTCAGGTCAAATGGTGACAGAAGCCGGCGTGATGGTCCACGGCGAGGACTGAAGCGAGGAAGAAACACGTTTCAGCTAACTAAGCGACGTGGCCACGTAATAATAAGACGGTTCTGCACAGCATCCAGGAACACAACGTAACATTCTGAGAACTTACTTATCAGTCCAGAAATAGCCCCCGTGCTAAAGGGGAAGAGCTTATTCATCCTCCATAGTTTGAGGTGCCTATGTGTATATATATATATATATATATATATATATATAAAAAGTGATCTCAAGGGGGGTTTCCGGTCCTGCGTGCTCAGTGAACGGCTTGTTCACACGTTAAGCCACACGATTGTGCCCACTTGAAAGCAGAAGTAACACTTTGTGTCCCTCGAGCGCCGTGGGCTTGCAACCCAAAAGAGAAGTGCACTTGGCAAGATGTTGAAGTGTCTAACTGTGAGTGTGTGTGTGTGAGAGCGAGAGAGAGAGAGAGCGCTGTTCTGTCACACAATTAATTAGTTCTCGACTTTGAAGCGACGGACTTCTGACGATAGCTTGAAATTCCAATGGTGGTCTGTAAGTAAAGCTCTGACCCTTTTTGTTGTTGAAACTCCGCTCGTGAAGGAGACGGCGTCCGTCTGCCTTTCCGCAGGAATCCGCCTCGTGTGTCATCAAGTATCGAACCTTAAGGTGAGTGTCTTGCGCTGTAACTGCGCTGTTTCTTCACCGCTCTTGCTGCTTCCTGCTGTTTCATCTTGTGCAGTGCTGCAAATCGAGATTTGTGTAAAGGGAAAGAAAGTGTGGAGCACGAAGGTGTGAATGGAAGACGGATCAGAAAATGATATCATGAGCGAATGATTTTCACAGTGTTGATGGTTTTCAAAAACATCCCCTACTACACTGTGCGTATATCCTTGAGCAGCGTGTGATTTAGTTTTCCAAACATCACGTCCAGTTCCCGGTATTTTGGAATGACATTCGGGGCTCGGGCTTATTTCTGCTTGCCGTGATCATTTTTGAAATACTTGAATGGGAGAATCGGTGCGTTCAGGGGCTCTTCCACGAGCACCTCGCTGAGTTTTATTTACTTCCTCTGCTCTTCCTCCGGGTAGTGGCCGCGGTTCGCCGTAAAGAAGGCTGCTTTTCTTTGACGAGGTGTCGTCAGAAATGGACAGGAAGTGAAAGTCAAACCTCAAGTACATGCAGACCTGCAGATCTATCCACAAAGAAAGCAATACATATCACTTTTGAGGAACCAGATAAATTTAGAATTTTCTGTTACAGAACCTATTTTGCCCTTTTTGTCAACAGTTTGACGCCGGGCGTCCGGATCCTCCTGAGCGAGCTCCCGATGTGGCGGCGGTGAGACCAGAGCATCATGTCGGAGCCCGCGGAGCCCAGCCAGGAGATCGCCGAGTGGCTCTCCGCCCTCCGCCTGTCCCAGTACGCCGCGTACTTCCAGCGAGGAGGCTACGGAGCTCTGAAGGACTGCAAGCACCTCACCGACAATCAGCTCCTGGGGCTGAAGGTGTTTCCCACGGGCCACCGCAGGCGCGTCCTCCGCAGTCTGGAAGCACTGGGGGTGAAGGAGGCGAGCGGCGGCGGCGAGGAGGAGGGGGAGGACGAAAGGGGAGAGGAGGCGAGCGGGACGGTTCGCGGGAGGCCCGTGCCGCACCCGAGGCACATCTTCCTGAAGGACAAGAGGAGGGGCACGTCGTGTCAGCATCAGCCAAAGGAGACGAGGGGCCGCGAGGCAGAGGGGAGTCGAACCCTGCCTCCGGGAGCCGGACTGGGAGCCCGGAGCGGGGACGCCCGGCCGCCGCAACCGGCCCCGCGCGACCCCCGGAACATCCAGCGAGCCCAGCCGGAGCGACCCGGTGTCCCTGCCGCCGCCGCGTCCTTCTCCACCAGCAGCACCAGCAGCTGCGAGTCGCTCGCCATCTCCGAGTCCGCCTCCGACAGGGAGATTTCCTCGGAGGGCCCCTCGCCGCGCAGCGCCCACTCCTTCCCCGAGGACCGGTTTCTGTTTCAGGGCGACATGGTGGACAACTCCATCTACGCGGCCACCCCCATGGCTCCCGCGGGCCCGCGGATCACCCACTCCTACCGGCTGAGGCACCGGCCCGTCCCGGAAATCCCGGACCTCCCCGCCCCGCCGCTTCCGGAGAGGTAATGGCTTCGATTTTAAAAGGAGGGGGGGCGGGTTCGGGCCTTTTGAGACTGCGGCGTGGCGGCGTGTCTGGCGCCACACGATGAAAGCGGTATCAATCGTCCCGCTTACCTCTCGCGATGAAAGCAATGAAGGGTGTTTTCCCCAGAAAGTTTGAACTTTTATTCCTTCGAGTGCAAAGTTTGACTTGATGAAACGTCTTGGCGGACTTTTCAAAGAAGTTAGAGGAGCGCGGCGAGAAGCACCTGGAGAAATGGGAATGCACGCCGAATGAATATCCGATTAGCGCAAACGGAGAAGCCCAGGTTTTCATTTTCAGTTCTGCATTACGTGTACATTGATGCACCTCATCCTGACCATGAACTTTCAAACTGGGAAACCAACTTTCCTCAGTTGCACATCTCCATTCTGAAGGGCATTTGTGTGTGTGTGTGTTTTTTTTCCCTCTTTCCTCCTTCTTCTTCTAAACGGTGTCGCCGTCATCGTTTCCCACGCTCCGCTCTGCCGGTTTCTAACTCACCTCGTCTGTCGTCCTCCTCAGGAGCAGGCGAACATCCGGCCCCGAACACCTGGCCGCCGCCGCCGAAGGTCCCACCGGTGGCGACGGCACACGGGAAGGTACGCCATCTTTTTTTTTTAAATCTGAGATGCTCCGTCGTGTCTGCCATGAATATTTCATCCGGCGGTGCTGTTGTTTTCCCGGATGAAACGAGGGAGACGGAGGGAGTGGGGGTGGGGGTATCTTCACCCCCCCCCCCCCCCCCCCTCTCCCCCACATGCACTCACCCACACACTCCTCGCATTGCGTCTCCTCAGCGAGAGCCTGCTGGGTATTCCTGTCAGCCAGTTTCTTTTCTTCTCTTTTTATTTTTTTTATTAGAAGTTGTTTAACTTTGCTAACAACACACAGGCTTGTACTACAACCGGGACAAATCCGCTTTGAGCCCACCAACCTCCCCCCGTTCCCTCGCTGCCTGCGTTGGGATTGCTCGACCCCTCGGGTCTTGTCTGTGTGGAGGTAGACACGGGTTGTCTCCCGGGGTCTCTGAGAATGCTTCCACTTGTCTTCTCGCGGGTCGCCATCACTTCCTTCACTCACTCCCTCCCTTCACGTTTCTCTTTCGGCTCCTTGTTCCGTGTGCCGCAGCAGTCTCTTGGTACACGTGTGTGTGTGTGTGTGTGTTTTTCCCTGCAACTTTTTCTCCAGGAGGAACAAGACGGGGAGCGAGACTTGAGAGGAGCGGGAGCTGTGTGGGTTTGGGAGGGAGGACGAGGAGGTGGATGCAAAGCAGGCCCCTGAGCGGGGACGTGGGGAGCTCGACTGGAGCGGTTTGACATGTCATTTCAACCCCAGCACAGAGTTTACTCCCGAGATGAGATCCGGAAGCCTCCCGCTGTTCAAGCACACAAGCTCGCCGCTGAATGCTAATCGACACCTCGGCAGATCCAAGAAGCTCACGAAGAACACGGTTCCATTGGCGACTAATACCAAACGTTGCCCTTGTTAGGCTACTTTGTAAGACACACTCTAGTTCAACCCGTTCCCCAGCAGCGTTTAAGGACGTGTTGACCCTCACTGTGACCCCTGCATGCGCACTTCTTCAGGGGATGTTTTTCAGTATGGTCCAGCATATTATTCCAGGAGGAACAGCCACCATGGAAACATGCAAAACAAGCCCTCGTTGTCATCGCCATCCACAAGACGATAAAGAAAGTGGGTAAAACACGTCCCCGACAGCATAGCAGGGAAAGAGAGAGAGGGTCCGGTTAAAGAAGCAGCAGAACCGGCGAGGGAGGAAGCGAGGCGATCCGACAGGAACGGAGCACAGCGGCGTTGTGGCCCTCGGGCCCATCGGAGAGAACCCGCGAGCAGCGGCCCCAAGGTCGGGCCGATAGATGATGGCCGCCGCCGGCCAGTAAACCCGCCCCTCCCCCCTCCCTCCTCAGAGCCATTGCCCTTTTGTCCCCGCCCCCCCCTCCTTTCTCTAATGGCGTGGAAGCCTTCAGAAGTAGAACATCCACTCTGCACTTACTCCACTGTCCATCCTTTTTACGTCTGCGTTTTGTCCCGTGGGCGTCTTCACGTGTCCGAGGGTGCTTTTGATCGCGTGCTTTTCTGCTTCTCTATCTGTGTGAGTGTGTGTGTGTTGCCCCTCAGCGGCGTCTTTCGGCCCTCCCAGTCCCCAGGAGAGGGTGGTGTCATTTTTCACAGTGACAGGCTGCGGCCCACGCACGGCGGCCCCGGGTCTCCAGACTAATAGTGTCTGGACGGAGTCTCTCCGCTCTCCATCCTTTTTGTTGTGCCCGCCGCCCCCTCCGTACCCCACGCAGCAGCCGCGACTGAGAGAAATGGCCCTGGCACGCGGCGTGGCGGGGACACGCCGAAGGGGAACAGACTCCCCGCTTGCGGCGAGGGAAAGGGCCGCGGCAGAGCGAGACAGGCGCGCTGAAACCGAAATGTAATTAGTTTACGGCTCCCAGGGATCAAGTGTGTTCACGTTTATTCAGATCAATGAGTCGGTTTAATCAAATGGCGCTTTAACACCTGAGTGGTTTTCTTTTTTTTGGGGGGGGGGGGCCCGTCACTCTCATGCACCACGCTTAGGCCTCCACGCCGCGTCCCGCGAGTCTTCATTCAAGGCCAAGTAACCCCCGCCCCCACCAAAACCTGCCTGTGTCTGTTTTCAGCTCCACTGCAGAGAGCGCCGACGGTCATCGCTCCCTACGGAGAGCTGTTCCTGTACAACAACCCCGAAAGCACTCAGGTAAGAAGGCGGCGCACAAGCGGCCGCGTCGCCAAAGAGGAACCAACGCTTCTCAGATCTCCGACCACAGGCCACACGCTCACCCCGGAGCTTCCCCTTGAGTCGACGCGTTGTCACAGCAGAGTGACCAGAGTGAAACGGCGGCGGGCCACGGCCACGTGAACCCGCGCTAACCTCCCGTGTGCTCCGCAGGGCCGCGGCGCCACAGACCAGCGGCAGAGGGGCTTCAAGGACAAGATGAAACAGAGGAAACTGAGGTGTGGTGCAAACCGATGCGTGAGCTTATTCCATAAAAAATGAAGGGTCGGCACAAAGTACACGGCATTGTAAATGGCATGAACACATTTTGGGCTGTCGGTATACATTTCACACGACTGTTTCATCATATCATTCGGCCATTTACTTTCATGTCGTTTCACGAGATGAAGATGTGATCGTAACCACCGTGTCTAGTTATACTAGAGTCGAAGGGAATTAGCTTAGCTTAGCATGAATACTGGAAGCCATGTTGAAATGGTTAACATGTCTCAAACAATAATAACCACTTCTAGATTTAATCAATTCATTGATTTTACCATGTTGTACAAGTTGTTTATTGGCTGTGTGAGTTGTTGTTGTTGTTGTTGTTGTTCAGTAAGTAGTTAGAGCACATAATAAAAAAACAACTAAACTTCTGTTCTGTTTAAAAAGAAAAAGAAATGTATACATCACGTTGTCAGGCCAGTCGTTTGTCATCTCTGCTCCTCCAGAAAGAAGATGCCTGAGCGGAAACAATCCAAGGAAAAATTTCTCCCCCCCGCCCCCAAACCGGCGGACTCGGACACCGACGAATACTCAACCGTGAAGCCGGCGTGTGAAACCGGCGCCGCCGGCCAAGGCCCCGAGGGTCCCGCCGTGGGGCCGGCTGCCCCCGACGCCGGCTCCTTGGTGATGGTGGAGTGCGACCTCTACTCGGAGGCCGCGGACGCCCCCGGCGGCGGGACGGGCGCCGCCCTGCCCGACATCTCGCCCTACGCCTGCTTCTACGGGGCCCCCAAACACCAGGTGCTCAAAGTGGGCTGGCTGGACAAGCTCTCCCCCCAAGGGTAGGTCGGAGGAGGAGGAGGAGGAGGAGGAGGAGGAGGAGGAGGAGGAGGAGGAGGAGGAGGAGGAGGAGGAGGAGGAGGAGGAGGAGGAGGAGGAGGAGGAGGAGGAGGAGGAGGAGGAGGAGGAGGAGGAGGAGGAGGAGGAGGAGGAGGAGGAGGAGGAGGAGGAGGAGGAGGAGGAGGAGGCCCCTCCCTCGTTCCTCCTCCTCCCCCGTGTGCCTTCTAACGTTGGAGGGTGATGGATGGTGTTGGATACAGATGCCTGCAGTACATCCATCCATAACGCGCAGTTGCAACCGAAGGAGAGGAGATAACCTCCTGGTATTGAGATGCTAAATATGTTGGCCCTCCACTTAGTTTGGCTTCTCCTGGCGGCACAACATCTATTTCTCTCTCTCAGCAACTTGCTCCACCAAACCCGAAGCCATCCATCATTGGCTTCCTTCCTCCCTTTTATTTATTATTTTTCCCGTTTCTCCCCTCGCTCCTCCATTTGCATAGATTTGGCAAACCGCCCGTGGCTGTTGAATATTCAAATTAAAAGTGCCCATTTGTTTTCATTATGCTAATTGACAGCTGCTGATACAACTCTTGACATTAATAAATCAATGGTACTTGATGAAATATGAGTACCTGTTCAGCGCAGCTTTAGCATCCTGTGCCTCCCGCTGTGACGGCTCCTTTCGCGCCCAAGTAGTTTTTCGCACAAAAAAAAAACCCTCCCGAGATGTACGGATTGAATGTGCTCCTTCTCTCTGCAGGAACTGTGTTTTTCAAAGGAGGTGGGTGAGATTGGACGGCGACAGTCTGGCCTACTACAACAACGACAAGGTACAGTAAGGGCGGGGGACACAGCCTCCCTTCTCTCCTTCCTCTTCCTCCTCTTCGTCATCGGCATCAGCCGTATAGGAGAAGCACGTTGGCACCTGACCAGTTCCCCCGAGGTAGAAGGGGGGGGGGGGTCGGAGGGGGGAGACTTCTCTCTCTGTCTCTCTCTCTCTCTGTCTTTGCCCGCGCTCAGCATTTCTCTCCCCCGGTGCCTCCCTCGTCATTCTCCTCCTGTCTGACAGCTCGGCGTTGCGTGGCTCATTCAGAGGGAGGGAAAGGTTTTGTGGGGGTGTGTGCATGGGGGGGCAGAAAAGCAGTGTGGCAGTTTCACCTCCACCTGTTTGGTTTGCAACCATTTGGTATCGCTGCCGTGGCATCTGTGCTGGGATTGTGGAGAGCAGAAGACAGAACTTCATTTAGATGAGGGTCCGTGTCTGATTTGAGGAGTACGCTCCCTGATTCTGGACGCTCTTGAATATTTAATCTCCCCCCCCCCCCCGGATGTGTTTTCAGTCATCACCCCCCCCCCTAAAAAAAGCTTCCATCCTGCAGAGCTTGCAACTCAATCTGCCCTCGCGGCACATCATGACGCAACGGCGCTGCAACCGCTGACTGTGGATGTTACCGTGAAACCAGAGATTCCCCAACACAAACAACAACACATGTAACAGCCGGGTGAGACCTTCGTCGTCCCCGGGTGTCATCCGTTCCAGAAAGGCCTCTAACGCCCGGGTGACACTGCTGTTCCTAACCCGACATGTGCTTTGCCTTCACGTTCCTGCTAATGAGCGTCTGATGCATCCACAACAACCACGTTCCTCTCCGTGCGCGCGTGACCTTGGCGGCCCTTTCCCACGGCCGACTCGTTTCCTGTTGCACAACGCCGCGATCGATGATGTGGCACATGTCTGCAGACCCGCTCATTAATCACTTACTAATTATAGCCCTCTGTGCCCCCCCCCCTCCCTCCCCCGTTGACAAGGGAGGTTGTCGGCAGGGAGGCCGCCGAGTCAGCACTTTACGCTCGCCTAGTCTGAGTCGGCAGGGCCGAAGGGTCGGGCGCGATCTCTCCATCTCACCCCTCCACCGCGATGGCAGCTGGGTGCATCGTGGCACGTGTCAGAAATAGTCGGCGGCTGGCGGTGCAGGTTGGTAAGGCTCCGTTGCACCGGCAGAAGACGGAGCGAGTCAGGGGCTTCAACTACTGGCAGTTTGGGCAATAATTAACGTAAAGTAGTACCTCAACGGTGGCTCAATGTCGCCGCATAGCGTCAAGCTTGAATTTGCAAGGCGGGTTGAAATGGGTTTGGACTTTGTATTATTTACCCGAATCGACGGTGTCATCACCGCACAGCACTGCCATCATTCCCGATGACGCCATCAACGGCGACGTGGCTAGATAATACAAAGTTGAAACCCATGGGAATGAAGTGCAACCCGCGGCTTTGAACACAGTGGCTGAGCCACTCGGAGCCAGCTGCGGAATCCGTTTGCCTCAAATCTGTAAGTCGGTTGAATGTTCGCACACGTCTGGCAGAACTGGCGCAGCCTGCCCTGGACCTCCAGATCGGACCATTAAACGAAATAAAAGTTTGATCTCGACATGGTTTTGTCTTTCGTGCTTTGATCACACTGTGCAGCCTTCATCCCTCCCCCCCAAATGCCTCGACACAAAACCATTCCCATGCTCGGTCCCTTTCTCCCTCTTTCAACACCCCGAAAGAAACCGCTTTTTGTAGTTGAAAATCCCCTGGAATCTGCCAGCCTCAGACGGAACTAATCGCACTTAATCGCAGTCGCAGCTTGAAGGTCTCCAGCCGCGGTGATGTCATCACCGGGGTAGCGGAGGTGGCGTGGGAGAGTAGCGAGATCCTCGGTCTCACTTCTCCCTCTCTGCCGCGTCAATCTCCCCCTTTTCGGCGGATTTCGTCAACACACGGGATTGACTCGGGAGGACGCTGAGATGTTGTCTTCAGGGTCCCGGTGTGTGTGTGAGTTTAGGAAAACATTCCTAAGCCTGGCTTCAGGGAAGTGTGGAGGATGGCTTGAGGGAAGGGTGGGGGGGGTGTAAGAGATGAGAGGATGGGAGGGAAACGTGGAGGCTGAATAGGAGGCCAAAAGGGGAGATGAGGTTTTTAGGACCGGGGATCAGTCTTTGGGTGCATCTGTCTGTCGGTCTGACGCTGCAAAGCTCTCTTTTTCCAAAGCCCGAAAGCTCCCCTGCTAACCCCCCTCCTGTGAATCCCCCCCCCCCCCCAAATGCCCTCGCAGACGCTTACTGTAACACCTCAAGTGCTTCTTTTTTTCCCCCATCAAATTCCACGACAAAAAAAAGCATGAAACGTCTTTGGCAGCAATCTGTAAGCCTCATTCTGGGTTTGATTCCCTGTGCGCTTTGTGGCCTGATCATCTTTTAATATCCAAAAATTCCTATACTTGCACAGTGGGAATGTGAGGAATTTGAATTCACCTTCGTCCTCAGAGAAAGGGGGGGGGGCATTTACCACCTTGGATTGAAAGGGGCTCTCCAGAAGATTGGTGGGGTTGGTGTGTTGGAGGCGGGCCGTCTGTGATTAGGTTGAGCCACTGTTAACATCCTGCTTTAATATGAGAAGAACCCCCCCCCCCCCCCTTCATTTGGACTCCTCCTCTCCCCCCCCACACCTTGCTTCTTCCTCTGTTGATCTGTTTCCTCCCTTGTATCTCACCCACGCTCTTGTTCTCTTCATAGCATTAGCTGTGAAAGCCGTACTCGTCGATACGTAGAATTGAAAGGGAAATGTGTGGCTCGCTGCCGCCCTTCTCAGCAGTTCCCTTTTGTCTACATTCAAGACAATGGTTGTTTTGTTTGTCTCTAAACCTCAGCAGTGAAACGCTCAAACCATCCAGGTTATCACAGATAAATGAAGCCCAATGCGACACAATGGAGCTTGTCACCTGCTGAGCCGCCGGATGTTTGCCCCGGGGAGCTGACCGAGGCTCGGAAGCAGCGTGAATAGAGAGCCGTAACCCCCCCCGATTGTACAGGAGGTTGTGTTGACAGCAACGGGTTCAAGCGGGGCGGGCGAGGCCCAATCTGCTCACGACGGGACGCTCTCAAACTCGGAGGGCAAGCGAGCGCGAGGGGTTAGCGGCCGTCGCCCTGCGGCGCTCGCCGACACTTTGAGCTCTTTTATGCTCACTTTCTGTAAGTCTGCCTTCCTGCAGACGTTGCCTCGGGGAGTTACCCACAATTCCAAGCGCTGTGACATTAAACAGCGGCTTACCGGGGGAAGCCCGCGGGGCTTTTGGGGAAAGAGCAACGTAAACAAAAGCGGAAAAAGGCACACGCGCGTGTTCCGCCCGGCACGCGGAAACGGCCTCATAAGGGACCCGAGGAGAAGAAGACGTGACGATGGCGAGATACAGCCGTCTCCTCCGTCAAACAAAAACGAGTTTATTGATTCCTCGACGGCTGCAAACAGATTGAACAGATTGATTGAACAAAAAAAAACAAAAAACGTGAAACCGCCGGCGCTGTGAGAACATAAACGGCGCCGAGCGTTGCGTCGATGTGCAGCCTCAGTATTGAATTAGCATGTGTTAGAAAACCCTTGTGACAAAGGTTTGACAAGGCTCCGTCTCCTTTTGGGAGTCACAAAACCGCTCCATGCTAGAAGGCCGCATCCCCCCCGCCCCCAAACCCAGCCTCCCCGTCCTCCCCGTCCTCCTGCCCGCTTGGGGGGAAACGCGCCACAGTAAAGAGGCACTTTCTCAAGAGGAGAACAGTTCTCAGTTCCCACCAGCTGGTGTCCTCGTGCCTCCATTGAAAGTGGCGTCCTTTTGGAGGCGCCGGAACAGTAACTGCGTGCTGGTGGTAACCCCCCCAATCATCCCCCCCTAAACCTCCTCCCTGCTTTATCCCCACGCTGCCTCCATTATTGTAGGCTTTAGCTCAATTGCTCTGCCTTTAATTGTTTCCGGAAGTTTAGCAAGTTGTTTTTGAAACCAGCCAGCGCAGCTCCACCAAATGGAGGAAGAAGAAGAAGAAGAAGTAGTTAGGCGATGATGTGACACCACCCTGCGAAGTGATAATTGATGGGTGGAGCGAGAGGTGGCGACGCAGGAATGGCTGGAATGAGCGGAATGTGGGAGTTTGGGAGTGGGCGGGAGGTCAGAGTGATTGTGGGAGGGGAGGGGAGGGGGGAGAGATCTTTGGCAGAGCGAGGCCAGTCAGGTGAGTCTGTTATTGGAGAAAGAGAGATAGTGAGGCCTCATTGCTTCCTCGGCAGTACGTCCTCCCAAGATTAGCCCATAAACATTATGTGTGTGTGTGTGTGTGTTAGCGCTTTTCCAGCGCCCCCCCACAACTCCGCTCGTCGAGTTTATTTACAGATGCACAATTCGCAATTAAACAACTGTCTCCTTCATGACCCCAAAAGTAGAATTAAAACAATTAATTACCGCTAACCCGTTCCGGAGTGTAATTAGCTGCGCGCGGCTACCAAGCTAATCCATTCACACACACACGCACACACTCCTTCCCTCACCTTCCTATAACTTCTATCTAAATATAGAGCGAGAGAAGAGTAGCGAGGGAGGGAGGGAGGTGGGGGGGGGGGGGGGGGGGGATTGGTGTGAAACTCCTTGGGAGAGCAACGCAGGAGGCGGTCCGTCGGTAATTAGGTTGAGCCACTTCTTGCCACTGTTAACATCCTGCTTTAATATGAGAAGAACTCCCCCCCCCCCTCTCCCTGACCCTCTTGGGCATCTTCATTTGGACTCCTCCCTCCCTCCCTCCTCCCCCCCCTCCCCCGTGGTCGTGGACTCCGCTCCTTCCTCTGTTGTTTCCTCCATTGTATCTCAGCAGCGCTCTGACTTCTTCCTGTCCACGCTCCTTCTCTCGGGCCTCCTCGGCCTCTTATGAGCCTAATTTCTGTGCCAGCTGCTGCATTTTGGGCCGTGTGCTCTCCAAGAATAGGCTGCCGCGGGCGGGGCGAGGTCACCCCCTTTAATTAAGGATGGCGAGAGGGAGACGCGAGGTTCGCCTCCTCCGTCTCTCCCCTCGCCTCCTCGCTCGGTGCCTTTTTGGTTGCGGGACGTGGCGGGACAGAGACGCGGCGCTTTGAGCGCGGCAATCGCCCCCCAAGTTACTGCCCCCCCCCCCACGCGCGGGACGGCAGAGGAGGGAAATTCAGGTCAAGTCCGAAGAGAGAGACAGTCTGTTGCTCTTTTTCTTTCTTTTTTTTTTTCATTCGTTGCAATGATAATGACATTATCGACATGAATAATGCAACGTCTGCAGCGACCCCCTTTTCTTTTTCTTTCTTTTTAGAGCCCAGTGATTGCCCCCCCGTCCCCCCCGTCCCCCTCACTGTATTGGAAGATCATTACAGTCTGACTGGTTCTTCCCACTGCTTTAAGGGCATTTCTCTGCTGTACTCACATTGTGAATACTGATGCGACGGCGCCGCCGCTCCGTCCTAGAAGTACGACAATAATTTGGATAATATTGACTCTGGATTTCCAGTTTCTTTTTCTCTCTCTTTCTCTTCCTTCCGTCTCCTTTTCATATCGACGATGACCCAGTACTTTAATTGCCGTTGTCAAGGGAGGTTGTAAAGAGGGTCATGAAGCCTCCAGTGCAACATCCCTCCTTATTTAGATACCTCCGCTAGAGCTGCCGGGGGGGGAAAACATGGGGGGGATGAAACAATACACACACCCACCCACTCAAAAAGCCCCGTTCCCACTTCACCCAAATCCCCCCCCAGCATGCTTGTCTCTTTTTTATATACTTGGGAAGTTTGTTTTCCCGCTGGAGTATTTGTCTCTATTGACACTGTTCTGTGTCTATTCTTTAGCATGCGCGCGTGTGTCCTCTCGAGTTGATGATAACCGCGTGTGTCTCCCGTCTCCCCGCAGGAGATGTACTCTAAAGGCATGGTCCTGGCCAGTGCCGTGAGACAGGTGCGGGGACTCGGCGACAACAAGTTTGAGGTGGTCACCGCCCTCCGGACCTTCACGTTCCGAGCCGAGAGAGAAGGTAGGTCCCGCTGTCCTTTTTAGAGGTCAAAGGTCAATGTCGTGTCTCCAGGGGGAAACGACGACGAGAAGGTCTCCTGCGATTTTCCACTTTGGGCTCGGGGTCGAACTGATTTTGAATTTGGGGGTCAAAGGGGTCTCTGCGACCTCGCGCGTCCGTGGCCATGACTCAAGAATTCACGCGGCGTATTTAAAGCAAAGCACCTGTCAGCCTCTTCCTGTTGTCCCTCTGGTCCCCCGCCCCCGCCTTAAAGGACATTTTCAGTGCGATTTGGAGGTTTGACGTCACTCTAAAGCTATTTACAAGGTGTCCACACGTACAGAAATACATTTTACCAAGACGGCAGAAGATCGACATCATGTCTCATCTCTCCCAACAACGGGATGTCAGCTGAAGTGCGCTGCCTCGAACCAGATGAAAAGAAATTAAGAAAAGATGTTGTATTTTGAAAAGTTGCGGTGGAGTGACACGCTAAAGTATTAGCAAAACACAGGAGAGCGAAATGTTGGCTTGTTGCTTCACGCGGGATCCAGTCGTCATGCTAAGCTACGCTAAACAGGCCCGTCCTCCTCCTCCTCCTCCTCACAAACACCGATGTGCGATGTGAGAAGTGCAGAAGTATACGGAATGTCTTAAACGCTCCCAGAATACTTTGCTATTTAAGCGATGCTGCGCGACATCTCTGTGGCGGTAATGACTTTGTGTCCCCGTCTGGACCGACGCTATTAAGGGGAATCTAAAGGGACGTGGCGAGTAAAAAAAATAAAGAAATTGGACAGATTGTTAAATCTCACAGGGAGCGTCCTGTACCTGCTTCCTCCAAGGAGACGGTGCTCTTCACCTCTCGCTTCAGAGCATCGGGAACTTATTGACATGGCGACGTCAGACCGATCGATACTCTGCGTGTTGCTCGTCGGTATCGAGCGTCTCCTGCTGCTGCACCTGATATTTAGGATTCCTGGTAAATTATTTTATCAGTCAAGTTTTTTTTTTTTTTTTTTTACAGTGTATTTCCGAGGCGATCTTTTTTAGTCTGCACCTAAAGCTGCATGAATAGCCAGATATTTGTTTTTGACTGTTTGCACCGTCTTCCAGTAAGAGGCGGCTGGGTTGACCTTTGGGGGGGGGGGGCTGTGGCCGTGTTGACACAGTGGTATGAAATGCATACAGGATGTAGGTTATCGTCCACGTTCTCTTGATGCTCCTTTAGACCGAGTGCATTCCGCATTTCAAACATTCCCGTTGGCTCTTCTTTACATCCCACTTCATAAAAAGAAAAGGGAAAAAAAAGAACGACTCGGCCTTTAAACTTAGTTTTATTCATCTATTTTCGCCACAGCGCTTCTCACCCCGTCGATTCGCCCCAGCGTCAAATCGATATCCGCCGGCCCTTTTTTTTTTTTTTTTTTTTGTCCGCCTTTATGAGCTGCGGCTCTCCGGCGCCGTCATTTATCACGCTGTCAGCGAGCTGATCGCCATACGTAACACTCAGCCGTCCCGACAAGCGCTCGGAGGGGGAGAACGGCTGTCTTATTTGGAGGTGGCCTCTGACCGCCCGCGAGATCACCGGGAAGCCTCTCGCACAGGCGGCTGGTGCCCGTCAGAAGAGACGGTCGGGAGGAGGGGGAGAGGATAAAACTTGGCCTCATGCATCTTTAAACAGGCCCATTCGCCTCGTGGCAGGGAGTCATCAATCTTTGGGGAAACGCATGGGACAGAGGGAGAGGCGAGGAGACGGAGGGAGAGCGAAGGAGTGCCTTAGTGAGGCGGAGGTATGGAGCTGCTGGGCCGATGCAGTAGGGGAGAAAATGGAGTGAATGTGTAACGGCATCCAGGAGGGAAAGTAGAAGATGAGGACGTCGGGTGTGGGGAGGGAGGGTGGGAGGCAAGCGGGGGGAGGCGGGGGGGGCGATTAAATGAGGGAATAACAGGAATGGACAGAGCGAGGGAGAGCAGACACGCCATCTCTGTGTGAAGAAGCAACAGAGAGGCAAAGGGGAGAGACGGCAGGGGGAGATGAAAAGGGCAGAGTGAAGATGGAGAGAGGGGGGAGAGGAAGGAGGGGGGAGGGAGGGGGGGGCAGTGAATAATTGAAGGCCACCGGAGAGAGTGTGCACACAGCTGTCGGCTGATTCTCCACTCGGTCCGCAGGTGGCCTCTTCCCTCAGGTACTGGCAGCTCAAGATACAGGAGGGACGGGGGGGGAGGCAGAGGGAGAGAAGAAATGAGCGGGGAGGGAGGGAGAGTTTGGCAGGAAGAGATGCGGACGCGAGTGATGGGAAGCTGTCGGGACAAGAAGAGGGGCGTTGGGAGTCAGACGGACAAATGCGCTACAAGGGAGAAGACGGGACTCATTGTGTAAAGAAATGTCGATGATTTGTATTCTGATGCTTCGGCAATCGCCTCTCGGCGCGCGGCCCCCGCTCCTCCCCGCAGCGCGTGGAGTTTTGTTTGAGATGGCGGGAACAAGAGGGGCCTACGAGGGAACGAGAGGAGATAAGGACAGAACCGGCCCGGAGGGAGAGCGAGTCAGAGGAACATAAACTCGACGGGACACGGCGGTGGTGTAAAGTTGTGTTAGCGTTTAGCATTAGCTTCGTAGCAGCCGTGACCTCATCGAGACGCGGTTTATGCACCTCAACCAAGCCAAGAGAAAGGAAGCTTTGGCGTTCTTTATTTCTTCCCTTTGATGCAGACTGCGTGGGGGGGGGGGAGGGGGGAGTAAGTGGACCTGGCTCTCATCTCCTCATACTGAAGGCACATCGGGGCAGGTGTGCGCGTGCTGAAATTGCTCGGTTTCACTCGAGTTTCTCACTCGACCCTCCCACCGCCCGGCCTCGCCTCGCCGGCTCTGCCTCCACTCAGATTGACAGCCTGGAAGAGGACGAGAGAGAGAGAGGGAGGGGGGGAGAGAGAGAGAGAGACCCTGAATAAATGAACGGGCAAATAAGTGAGCGCAGGACAGGTAATGGAACTCAGAAAGCAAAGGGTGGGAATGGAACACCAAAGCCTCGTGATGTAAAGCACGGTCAATGATGGAGGAGGCCATTCATTATTGATACCGGCTCTTTGTAAATTCATAAGAACCTGGGGTGGGGGGGTGTTTGGGGGGGACGTGAGGGGGGAAGCAGACCAGAGGTGAGTTCGGGAACCAGGGAGCGGATTGGCCACATGGGCGCTCGGGAGGTTGGTTTGTGTGTGTGTGTGAGACGGCGGGGGTCAGAAGGTCACCGGGGTTGGAGATGTTAATTAAGGTCAATTTAGGGCAATCCGAGGTCGACGGTGGCCGCGGAATGATTGACACGTTCCCGAGAACGACCCCCCCCCTACCCCTCCCTCCCCCCTCCTCCCTCCTCCACTTCCTCTGTCACTCAGCGGGAGGAGAGCGCTTCAAGGACGCAGCAGCAGGTCGCTCTGAGGGTAACGCAGGCTCACAGTTGGTGCTGTCAAACTCAGAAGGAAGGGAAAAAATAAACACAGAGCTTTCCTAAAAACGCTGCGTGTTACACAGGTGAACAATGTTAACGAGGAACTATAACGTTTCATGTTATAACGTGCTTCTATATGCTACGTATATGTAGCTTCAGCGTCTCTGTGTGAAGCATCTAGGTGAAGGATGCCTCCCGTTATTCTATGTAAAGGAAATGATTTTAAATCAATAAAGGTGATAAAACGCAATTATTCGCTTTATTCTTCAACTGTCTCGGTTTATGTTAATGTGTTAACTTCCACGTGCTTCCTTAACCGACACAGCCGATAGATTTCAGCGACAGGCTGATAACAAAAAGTACCCGCAGCGTTTTGAAGTAATACAAAGGGACCATTGGGAAATAAAGTCCTCCGTTTGGGAAACAATAGTGGCGTCCTCCAACCGGTTGTTTGCTCGTAATTTATGAGCATCCCAAAATACATTTCCTGAAACCGAGGGGGGGGTTTGGGGGGTTTGTGACGCCTCACTGTGACCGAATGCTCGGCGTAGTTCTCAGTTTGTCACTTTTTCTGGAAGTGTCACTCTCTTTCCAGGGATGATGAACTTTTTTTCTTTTTTTAAACTTCTCAAATTGGCTGCTGTCTCCCAATTGCTTAGTTTCAGTATCAGTTAACAGTCAGTTTTTTTTTTTTTTTTTTTTAAGATCTCTTCTCCTCGTCCTTTTTTTGTCTTAACAGTTCCCACAGTGGGCGCCGCTTTGGAAGTCTGAATGTGTGTGTGTGTGCGTGTGTGTTTACAATCCTTTGGTATCGCTCTTGTCTTTCCACTTTGCCGGCTTTGATAGCGCGACGTCTCGGGGACGGGCCCTCGTCTCGTCTTTCATGTCCATTTGAAAAAGTTGCGGAGGGAGAAATCTGAGAGGCCCTTTGAGCGCACGCCGCTTGAATGCAAACCCTCGGCGATACGCGGCGCCTTCTACTTGAGCCGCTCCGCTGTGAGGTAATCCAGGGTCATTCAAAATAAGTCTGACACTCGCCGTCGTGTTCAAGGACAAATGGAATTTGAAGATACCAAGTGAGTGTGTGTGTGTGGGAACCTTCTCAAGTCATATCTTAGCAACCGTAACCAGGCACTGCAGGCCTGTCGAGCTTTCCATGTCTGCATATGCATCGCCCTCCGCTTGAAACGCTTTGGTTCATGGTGCCTTCATCTTTTATTTACTTGTTTGCCATTTCAAAACCAAGCGCATAGAGCAGAGAGTTGAAATGTGTTCCTTTTTATATTGAGGTCGGTACCAGAATTTAAGTCTGTCCTCCCATGTGTGCGTGATATCACTTGGTTTGGTTATAGGTCGACTGGAAATCTAAAAAAGCGTTTTCCAACGAGGTTACACCCACTTTTATCACATCAAAGTGAAATAAACTGCTCCTTCCAGTCCACGTGCATCTCGGTGACGTCGCTTCGTTGCTTTGCAGACTGAGACATCTGAGTGGATTCTCAGAACTGTGTCTCATTAGAAGCGATACATATATTTTAATTATATATTGTAATTAGACGGTGTCCTTGGCTCAAATTACCCTGGACACGTCTTGCTTGAGGGCTGCAAATCTCAGAGTATAACCACCATCTTTATCTCTAAAGCGCCAGAATTTGCACTTTTCCCAGCGCCTTTTCCAGGGGCCCAAAGTTCCATTTGGTCTTTTTCTGCTCCGCTGTGATGGAGGTGGAGGTTGAGTCGCCAGAAAGAAGAAGAACTCATGGATCAAAAAATTAAAACCCTGTGATTCTACGACTTAAAGATGTTCCCTCATTGTCTCCTTCTCGTGTGTCCACAGGGGAGCGCCAGGAGTGGGTGGAAGCTCTTCAGAAGGCCGCGCGCCCGCCCGCCTGCCGCTCCCAGAAGCGCGCCGACAGCCTCACCCGCCCCGCCCCCACCAGCAAGCGCGGCCCGCTGGAGCTGCGCGGCCACAAAGGCAGAGTGCTGGTGTCCCTGGAGGGCAGCAGAGTCAGGCTCTGCAAAACAGAACAGGTACTTCCCGGCGCCGCCCCGGGGACCGCTCGCTCTGCGCGACGACTGCTTCCTGTTTTTCCGAGCTAATAACCGCGGCCCGTTTGAAGCGAACGAGGGTAGAGACGGGGGAGGTTTGTGAAAAGTGAATACATATATACATATATACGTGTGTGCGTGTGTGAAAATGCTCAAGGGTCCTGGGATGTACTGCCGCTCTGTTTTATTTTTGGCGGGTACAAACCCACGCTGGCGCAGAGGAATGAGTGGGCGGGGCCGACTTACGAACAAGTGCGACTGCGACACGGAGATGCTGAAATTAGGAACAAATCGGCTCCTATTGGCCGGGTTTGGGCTGTGGACCCGGGAGAGGGAGAGAAATACATCGACGGCTCCCCAGCTCCCGGCAAGGATGCGTTTATGGATGCAGAACGGTATCTTTACTTTAGAGAAGTGCTAATTTAATCACCATTTTCAGTTTCTTTATTTGTGGAATTGTCCACCAGACATTTCCCCGAGCGCATTATATCCCCCCTGCTCTGGTGTGACCTGAAGAGGGAACGTGAACTCTATTAGAGCCTCGCAAATATCTCGTCTCCCGCCAATGGAAGAAATTGCGAAGGCGGAGGTTGAAATATTCTGACTTTTAGTTCAAAGCACGAGTCGGATCTCCAAAAACGATGAATCTCATAACAGAAATCATTCCGCGCCGTCATTTGGTTTTGTTGTTTGCCGTTCATTCTTTGCCTCATTAGCGTGAACAAACATCTTTGGGAGAAATCTCTTTTTTTTGGGGGGGCATGGCTCCGTGTCAGCACTTTCCCACTCGCTTGAGATGAGACGGCAGGAGGATTCGGGGGGGCAAATTAACCGTATTATTTCAGCTTGCACGCTAAATCCCCCGGCAAAGAATAAATAATAAAAATAAAAGTATACCCGAGAGAGAGAAAGGAAGGCGAAAGAAGACTGGTGTCGGAAGATGAAGTGGAGAAGGGCGGAGGTGCAGAGGTCACACGAGTGAGGAACGAGCGTCGGCGGTCGAGCGAGTGATGGAGAGCGAGAGGGAGTCAGACCGCGCCCCCCCCACGCCCCAACCCCCCCCGTTCAAGTTCAGCGGAGTGGAGTGTTTAATCCAACATGATGAACGAGCTATTGGAAACATCATCCTCGCCCGGCTCCTCCTTCACCGCCCCCCCCCCGAACCCATCTCTCGTGGGCCCCCTACGCCCGGTGATGAAGCTGCGGTTAAGGTCACTTTAACGCCAAAGGCGAAGGAGGTCGGGTGGTGCGAAAAGTGTGCTCAAACAAACGCGCCCCCACGTGATTGCTCGGGGGGAATTTATCTCAGGTGAGCACAGGCAGATCCGTGTGTGTGTGTGTGTGTGTGTGTGTGTGTGTGTGTGCGTGTGTGTGCGCGCATGGACGGGCCTCCTCCGCTGGGGAAATGTGCTCCGAGTGTACAACAACAGAAGGACTGAGGATTTAATTAATCTCCGCGTTAATTAAATCTCTCTCTCTGTCTCATTTGCTCCTCTCATGGTCGCCTTTGTAACAATTGACATTATCCGCAGACCGTCGACTTTTTGTCTCATTTCATCCACCGTCTTCCTCTTGACACGAGCTCGGTGTCTTTCTCGGCCGTCCTCCTGTTTGCTGTTTGAAATACTCCAGTCTTTTGTGATCTCATGAGATCTCATGTAGTGCAGCGTGACACGTGCATAAACCGTGCACGCAACGCTCCCCTTGGCCCATAGGCGCCGTTATTGCCACCCACCTCTTGGCTGCTGTAATTGGGCGAGCTATTTTTTACCGCCGCCGCCGCCTCCCCTTCCTCCTGCGCTCCGTCCCTCGTTCCCTCCGTCCTCGGTGAATTAATTGGAGGGGGTCAGGAGGCCGCGGCACATATCGGGCGGGTAACGAGTGGCGAGGGCCGGCCCGGCCCGCCAACACCCTGCGCTCTAATTGGCTGCCTGAGAGGGATGAGGGTCATTAGGCAGATGTGACCGCTTTGCCCATTCGGTACGCAGCGCGGCGGACGCGTTGCTCCTCCACCGCGTCCTTCCGGCGTGAAAGGGAAGCGTTTGTACGGCGACACGCGGGGGGGAAAAAAACCCCTCTTTATTCTTCAAATCAAAACTTTTAGCTCAATTAGGACGCTCACTTTGCCTCATTGGTCCTCTCTTTCGTCGTCTCTCGCCCGTCCGTCTCGTCTCTGACCGTTTTTCTCGCCGCCTTGTTAATTACTCCGCGACCCTCGTGGGATGCGGCCACTAGCCCGCCGCCGCGGTTCCATTCCCGAGCCGCTCTGCGTCGACGTCACCGTGCAGGAGTGGTGGGGGCAAAGGGAGAATAATTGCTCGCGTTGTTCAACCACGGTCCTCCAAATTGATTTGAAGGAGTCGTAATTGGGGCTAATGAGGGTTTTGACGACATTAGCCCCCCCCCCCCCATTTGAGAGCGAACCGCACAGCGCCGAAAGGTCAGGTCAGGGAATCCCGCGAATATGTCTCGTCGACCTCCTCCTCGCGCTGCAATCTGCACAATGTGACGACACTTTGTCGAAAGTTTGTCGCTAATTAATTGAAGAATTCCGCAAGAGATCGCGGCCCCCCACCCCTTTGCCCCCCCCCCAACACACACACACACGTCTTTCCTCTGCGACGCCACGCGATTCCCGAAAAAGCGCCTAATCAACAAAGACTGTGTTGTTAACGTTCCTCTCTCTTGTTTGGTGTAATTAGTGTAAACCGTTTTGAACGGTTAGCGCAGAAGGCACACGCGCTTTCATTGCTGGCACAGCGTTGACTTCCCCCCAAGCCCCCCCAAGCCCCCCAGCCCACGCTGCGACGGTTCGTTTAAATTTGCCGCTGAGGCGCCGCTCCCGTCTGTCCGCTCGCTTTCGCTCCGCTTGACCCCTCGACCCTCCCACTCCCCCGCGAGAATAACCAGGACCCGCTTTCCCTTCCACGTTGTCCCTCTCGCCTTGTATTTTGACTCTTTTTTTTTTTTTTTTTTTTTTTTTTGGGGTGGGGGGGATTTGTCTGTTACTATACATGTTAGTCATAAATGTTTCGTCTTTTTGCTCATTCGATGCTGTGGCTGTACGTGCGTGGGCGTAGGTGCGCTCCCCCTCCCCCCGTCTTCCCGCCTGTTCTCATCTGTCTCAGCTCGCGGCTCTGGGCTGTGGAAAATGGTCCAAACCGCTGTGAGTGCTGAGGGTGAAGCGGAGGAGGGCGGGGTGTGATGCAGAGTTACATCGGAGCTTATAAAAACCGTGCCTCCTGCGTCTAACCCCTATTTTCTAAAATGGGCCTCGGAAAAACATTGAGACTGAATGCTTGGGTAGCTTTGGATTCCCCAGAGGCACCTGTTCCCTTTCGCAGAGCTCTGCTGTTTCTCTCACACACACACACACACACACACACACACACACACACACACACACACACACACACACTGCTTCTTTCTGTCTCTCTGGTACGTACGGCTCCTGCGTCATTGGCGAGGAGGAGGAAAACGAGCAGCATGGACGGCGGATGTCACTGCGGAGCTTTTAATTAGACCTAATCGAAAGTTAAGAGTCTAATGAGGGCATCTGTTGATCCCAGCTTTTATGAGTCGGGGGGGGGGGGGGGGGTCTCCATCATTGGAAAGCAAAGCGCAGTGATAGTGGAGGAAAAGTGGAAAAGACGATCCCCGCCCGCGGCGTCTTTCCGCGCCGAGGTGGGAGCTAGGCTAACTCGGCTAAGACCAGAGGCTACTCCGCTCCTACCCGGCCTACTGGGGGCCCCCGTCAGGTCCCAGTGACAAAATGACAAAAATGAAATAAGGACTTCAGGGTTGACCAAGCCTCTCCACTGAGATTCGGCGCCATCGTGGCATCCGAGATTAAACTAGTGGACTGGCGGACCTCCAACAGCAAGCGGACTCCGTTTACATCAGAGATGTTTGGTGCTCCGAGACACTCAGAATTGAATGAGAATGTTTCCCTGGTTTTCGCTGTAGGCCTATTCTCTGCCCCCAAAATTGTTTTGTTGCTCCTATGTGTGTCCTTCCTGATGAAAAGTGCACAGGAGGAACGCATTGCTGTCATCCGACGTTTTCCTCCTGTTTAAAATGAACTGCATTTCACTGTGCAAATCCTTTTGCAAAATGATTGATCATAGATTATCATTTGAATCAAAGAAAAGCGCCCAGTTAAGATAGAAGGAAAGCATTATTTGCCTCCTGGGCCCTTTCATGGCACCTTTTCAAAGGAATAGTCGGACCTACTGGGGAAAAGAGCTAATTGGCTTACCAAAGCGGTGAAAACATAGATAGGCTAGTAGCTAGCAGCCAGTTAGCCTAGCATAAAGTGTGATAACTGAGGGGAAAAGACTACCCTGACTATCCATCTGTCCGTCACCAACAGCCTCTAATGCTCCACACACTCAGTATATTATGAAAACACCAAAATATAACCCCCCCCTCATAAAAAAGGCTAGGCTAGGCTAAGCTAAATGGTTGTCGGTACAAACATGGCAGCATGAGTATTGATCGTCTCGTCTAAGCAAGCAAGCGTGTATTGCAAGGTAGTGTTTAAGTACTTTTGGTAACAGGACTCTGGTAACGGTAACATATTGATTAATATTAATCCTGTGTGTGTGTGTGTGTGTGTGTGTGTGTGTGTGTGCGTGCGCTTTGCAGGACTATAAAGCGGGCCTGGGTATCGCCGAGTTGGAACTGGCGGCCGCCAACATCCGAGACGGGGACCGCAGGGGCTTTGAAATCAACACGCCCTTCAAGAACTTCTGGTACGTATGGGTTTTGCCTCCCCGCCCCCCTCACCCCCCTCCCCCCTCCTTCCCTCCTCAACAAAAGAGAGTAATCAAAGCCAAAATGTGTGTGATACATGATGGCTCCTTTCATTGGGTGAGAGCGGGAGAAAAGTGTGACCTTTCTGCTTGATCCCTACGCCGTTTTCATCATGTAAATGATGAACAAGGTGGGAAAGGAATCTCCCCCCCCTCTCCCCCTCACGTCGTAGTACACCTCCACAGTGGTCAGTAGGAAGCGGCGGGCCGATTTATCTTCCTTTCTTTTTAAACACATCTCCCTGCATTATCATCTCATTGGCACCGCTCTTAGTCAAGGAAGCGGCCTTCGCGCCCACTAAGCCTCGTGCTGTACTGTGTTTTAATCTCAGTCATCATATCTCATCCAGCATCAATATTCACAACTCAAAGACGAGGGCAAACATTTCAGTTAATCCGCTCTTATACATGTAAGGTATTAAAAGTCTCATAATGTGATAAGAATTCAGGGTACTGCGGAATATTCACATACGGTTGGCTTTTTTTTTTTTTTTTAAGGAACCGGGGCTTTGTCTTCTTACCTGGAGAGACGGAGGATTAATTCAAACCAGATTGTTTTCAAGGCTTTAAAACACCGTGACTTTAAAGCGTATCTGCCGTACTTTCTTCCCGCTGTTCGGTGAAATGTGCAAATATGAAACTATAACATATTTCATAGTTGAAATCCGCTACACTGCTGTTGGGAATAAAAAATTGTTGAGGTGCAACAAAAGAGGAAATCCTTAGAAGAAAAACAAAAGTTCTTATTAATTTGAACGGAATTGTAACAAAGTACTGACGAGATTTGAAGGTCAGAGAGTCCCGTGTCGCGTTTATGAGCCAAGAGGCGGAAGAACGAAGTTACACAGACTGAAAATGAAATTCATACCTGGTGTTATGATGACAGATGGCACCGTGCGCTCGTGACATTTCAGTGACCTTTTAGGTAGAAACCGCCGGAGCGCACGAAGTGCGCCGCAAGAACAACAGCCCTGTTTAACACCTCTCCGGCTTCGGTCGGGCAAATGTTTGTCGTCGGAACCAGATCAACAGATCAATTTAATTGTGGTTTTATGGCGCCATCAATTCTGCGGCGGATTCTTTTTTTTTCAGTTTGAGACCGTGCGATGGCGGTCCGGACATCTCACTATCTGTGGCCCACTGGGACTCGTTCAACGTATCAATCGTTTCATCTGTGGATGAGTTGGCAAATTTGTTTTTTCGCTTTTAATTCAGTGTCTTTTCACACAGATCCGCCGTAAAACCAGGATCAGGAATCAGGAAACATTTATTGCCAAAATATGTCAAACATACAAGGAATTTGTCTTGGCGGTTGGTGCGTGACAGTAGACAGTGTAACAATAGACAACAAGACAGCAGTGCACAAGTAAAAAAATAAAATGAAATGCTAATGCAATGGGTTGGTATAAAATAAGAATAAAGTTAAAGTCAAAAATATTTAAAGAGTTAAAAAATATTAAAAAATAAAGTGCACCATCGAAAGTGACAAACAAAAAAAAAGGCAACTTCCTTCTCGAATCTTCAGCAAGATTCACTCCCACTAAAAACCAATATTTTGTGTTCAGTAAATGGTCAGAGTAAGGAACGGTCGGCTCTAACGAGGCCGAGAGGCTCTCCTCGTTATCCCGCATCGACTGCACTTCAGCGCCACTCTTCTGCTCGCCTGGCGACGCGCTTCCGGTCACACGCCGGCCCGAGGTCAGGGGTCCGGTAATTGTTGATCGCGCCCCCCCCCCCCCCGCCTCCCTGTCTCCCTCCCATGGTGCTGCAAGCAAGTTGCTGCGCCTCCGCAGGGGGAGCGAAGCCCTTTTTAGGTGAATCCAGTCCCAGAGGGTTGTGCGATCGATGAGCGTGCTGCTTGTTGGTGCCGTAATGGCCCCTTTAGAACACAACCGTCACAGCTGCCTGGACAAAGCACGGCTTGTTTGTTTGTGTACGACGGGCCGCTATTTTCCCGTTACCCCCTTTTGCGTTATTTTATTTTTTATTTTTCCTCGTTCCACTACCTGTCCGTTGCATGTCCGATCGATTGTGTTTGTCTCGGGCTCCCTTAATGGTCCCATCGTTTGGCAGCTTCGTTAATACGTTGGACGTAATTGCCATTTTGTGTGGAGCCCGAAAAAAAAGCAGGCGGAATTAAAATGAGCTCGGGTCTCCTGAATTGTTTTGATGAGGCGATTGCTGGAAGGCTTTTATTGTGTGTGTGTGTGTGTGTGTGTGTGTGTGGATGAAATCGATTGGTGGCCCTGGGAGCGTTCTCCTACCTGCTCAAGGTGGGGATTAGCGAGAAACTCGTCTAATCACTTTAAGCTGTGGAGACTCACTTTGGCTTTGCGATTGTTTGTTTGTTTTTTCGCCACCGTCAAATGGACGGAGCGCAACGAAAGACAACGAAAACCACCGTCCCTCTGCCGAAGTGAAGCTGCGTACAATCGCCGAACTCAAGGGCGTTTTCGTGGAAAATCCACCCTTGCTTTGTTTTTGTTTTGTGTTCATCTTTACTTTTTTTTCAGAATTGGATGAATTTACCCCACGAGGACATTTCTAATTCTATTTTAATCCATCCTCAAAGGCCCGTATGTACTCGGAGGAATAGCCGTCCTGGATCCTTAACATTGGATTGGTTTCAGCTCGTATTGACAGGATTAGTCAATTGACTCATATCTCACGCTCAGGAGGAGATGATCTCCAAAGCCCTCAGCAGACTATTTAAAGGTTGGATCCAGAGGCCAGCGACCAATAACTCTTATTATTATTTGAACATGCTTGAGTGTTGTGAACCTATAAATCTTCACTCTGAATTGGAAATGTAGTTTATCAAATTTGCCACTTCATGTTTGAGTCTCTCATTCTGCGTCTGCTTATTCAGCATCAATGCGATATGGAAATGAATTGCATCTCCTCACTTACAATGTAAGGCAGAGCATAACTGCCCTAAGCAGCAGAAGGGATAAAGGGCCTCTGTGCAAATCACAAATGTGAATGCTCGCTGTGGATTCATGAAGATTCATCATTCATAAACAAATTCAATCCGTGAGTGAAGGTGGAACCCTGAAGCTGTGTGTAATATGCACTGCTTCCAACACCACAACATGAAGGTCACATAAGATATGCTTTCTCTCCAAAACCTCGAGGGAAATCTCCTCGTTTCCTTTCTTACACATTGTTCAATGAGAGCATGTCTTTAGGTTCAATAGGAAAGTTAGCTCGCTGTTGGCCTTGAATGCTGCTCAGTCCAAAGGTAACGGAATCCACCTGCAAAAATCCCAAAAGCGCAACTATTAAAAATACAGTTTTCTGTTATTTCTGTGCAAGAAAGAAAGAAGAAACCAAGCTTCTTCTTACTTTTGATGACGTAGCCGAAGTGACGCGCCTCCACTCATCTGGGAAGGCCCTTCGATAACTTCGCTGCAGGGAACATATAAAACGACGAAGGTCCATTTTTCAGATGATTTAAAATGCTAGTCTGTAAAATGTAAAATTCATCTCAGAGTTTGTCTCCTTTATACTGAATGTACATTGAAGCTGTTGAGCTGGACTCTGACTCACCGTTTCTCCACTTTGCCAAGTCTAATAGAGAAATAATATCCTGACAGAAAAACCTGCATTAGCAGTTCATAGATTTTTCTGGTGGAAGGTGCAAGGTGAGACGGATTGATTTACCTGCCCATTGCCCCATCAATTTCACCAAATCTATCTCAGACACACACACACACTCAGCAACTCCCCAAAACTACTCCAAATACTGCCACCCCCCCCCCCCCCCCCCCCCCAACCCAGCCAAGCGATACTATGCTGTTTAATTGCTCTCTCAATCAAATCAATAACTGTGAGGCTTGTGTTGGGATGGCGGGGGTCGGGGGTTTGCGGGGTGTCAAAAAATCAATTGTTGCAGCTTCACCGCCGAGTCAGAACGGGAGAAGGAGGAGTGGATTGAAGCGGTCCAGGAATCGATCGCCGAGACGCTCTCCGACTACGAAGTGGCGGAGAAGATCTGGTTCAACGAGGCCAACAGGAGCTGCGCCGACTGCCGCGCCCCCCAGCCGGAGTGGGCGTCCGTCAACCTGGGCGTGGTCGTCTGTAAGAAGTGTGCAGGTGAGGGCTTTTACAGTGTCGCACTCTGAAGGTAATTAACGGGGAGTTCTAATTTGCCCGATACTCATTTTCACAGAACAGAGCCTGAACGCATCGTAAAGTACCGTGTTTTCCGCACTACAAGGCGCGCCGGATTATACGGCGAGGAGACGGTGCTTTCAGCGTCCGATCGATGCTGCAAGGTGCCTCCGCTCCCGCCGCCCCCCTCGCCATCCACGCCTTAAATCTTCGGCTGCTCTCCAGCCACGCCGCCTGTCAAGGGCCCCTTTTAGAATAACTTAGTTTCCCCGTTAAGATGGTTCAGCTACTGTAAAGAAAAGGGCGCCGTCTCTCGCTCTTTAATCTCACAAAGTGCTCGGCGACAACGACAGCTTTGTTTCTCCGACGCGCCCTGAAAGCAGCTCCATATCTCACGCGCTTGAGCGCCGCTCAGCATCTCGCCGTTGTAGACCGAGCTTTGGCGTGTTTGGCAGAGCGCCTTGAGCGCCGTGTACAACCAGTATGGATCAACCAATTAACCAATGGATCCATATATATAAGGCGCTCCGGGTTATAAGGCGCTGTCGTTTTTTGAGAAAATTAAAGGCTTTTAAGTGCGCCTTATAGTGCGGAAATTACTGTAGCTCGCCGTCATTTTCATCATGGATTTGTTGTTCTTACTGAATCAGGGATCGGCGACTAGAAAGCATTGATTCCTTTTTATTGGTAGGATATTTATTCAAATGAATTACTCCGATAATGATCATTGATTTTGAAGCGGTTATCCAAACCCACCACGTCGATACACGGCATCGTAACACACAATAGTCTCACAAGACCCCCGAGTGGTCGCCAGACGACCAACAAGATGCCGTTTCATTTTAATTGGTCAATGATTTTGTGATTATTTCTCTGGAACTTTCCTGGAAAACTTTGCCTCTAATTATAGACAGAAAACCGAGACAAAAGGAATCGCGTGTGGGTTCATTATTTATCGCTCTAAACTTTTGTTTGTTCAGTCGACCTGTGGTGCTCTTTGAACCGCGTGACTTCACTCTCAATTAACACACAGGTTTTTTGTTTTGTTTTTTTTTTACTCCAGAAAACTGTCCGTGAAATGATTTTAGAAACAATTAAGACCCGTCGCTGTGTTGTTGTGGTCCCGGCCTCTCGCCCGCAGCCTCGCTCGAAAATCAGTTCCCCCGGCGGTAAGCCACTCGTCGGGCGAGTGGGGGGCAGGGGGGGGGGTTTACGGCCTCTGGCCCTTTTGGACTCTCTAATCTATTTGGCAATACTGGACGGCTTAGATGAAACGACAACAAATATTAAGCCACGGTGCCGAGAACTTAAGTGACCCACCCCCCGCCCCAAAACCCGCCGCTTGACCCCCCCCCCCCCCATGGCGTGATTAGAGAGGAGCGCAGCAGCCGTGAGTTGGCGGTCTCTCCCATAGGCCTGCGATTCCTCCCAGAGTCGCGCGCTTTAATGCGATTCTCCACCTCACCTCGGCGAGGCCCGTGTAATTGCTACGCATCAGATATCCAACATCCCCTCTCGAAACACCCTCTAAATGATTTCGTTCGCGGCGCTCTTTAATATTACATTTTGTCGACGCGCCGGGGCGATATCTGCCGCGCGGCCCGCCGTCCCCCGCGCTGTGCTCGGCTCAAATTAGACGGCGGCCCTTTTGGAATACCAACGAACTGGCCGCGCTTTTAATTAGCGCTCCCGTGTCACGGACAATAAAGAGAAATGCTGAACAAGGGAAAGAGGAGAGAAGTAATGAGAAGACTAATGGCAGGAATGATCGCAGATTGGCTCTCCTCTTTTTATGTCAAGGCGGGAGGAATTTTAATAGTCTTTGGCTTCACTCTCTGGTGTGCAGCGGCTTCACACTGCAACAGTGCGTCGCTGTTTATCCAGATAATTGTTTTCATTTTTATGAAAAAACATGAATATTAACATACAGATGGATCTGATCAAAGACAATCATGTTAAATTCTAGGTGAACGCAGGGCTTATTATTATTTATTTATTTTCCGATTACTTTAAGAAACACATTGGTATTCTGCTCATTTGCATTTGTTCCCCTCTTTTCTAATAGAAAGTGAGAACACAAATGGAAAGATTTCATTACTGGAAATATATTGAAATATTTATTGTTTGTTGGAACCACAGTGTCTCCTTGCAGACTAGCTTGTAATCCGCTACTTTTAAAAATAACCTCCGTAAAACACAATAAATAGTGACGTTTAAAAGCTGCATTATTGTTTTGGACCGGCCACTCGGGGGCAGCGGGTCATTATTTTAACACAACATTGACATATCACCTCAATAAGTTGCCTAGTCACACATATAGCAACATTAGCGCTTTTGCACGCACAATCAATGTCAATCCAAACACACGCAAACTATATATTCTGTCCACTTTCACGTCACACGCAGCCATTTGGATGCATAGTTAACGTGAAACGAGTTCATTGTATTGTGTTGCTCTCGTCTTGTCGATGCCTCCGAGGACAAAAGCCCGAATCTCGTCAAACCCTCATTTCCTCGGCGACTCGATCTGTCCCTCCGCATTGTTCTTTTTGTTTTCCCCCCTCCGCCTCCCACGACGCGACGCGACCGACCCAGCGGGGACTTGCCTCGCACACGTCGGGAGGCCTCAAAACGAGGACGCAGCTCGCAGGCCCGTCTGCTGGCAACAGTTGCCATGGCGACGCACAAACGCAGAACCCCATCGTTTCCTTTGAGTGAGTGGAAAAGTCTTGGAATGGGAGGTCGGTGGGTGAGGGGGGGTGAACACCTCAAGTGTTTTTGTCCCTTGGAAGCCGCTGTGATGCGCGTGTGTGTGTGTGTGTGTGTGTGTGTGTTGTTGTGGTTCCATCAGGAAGATGAAGACATTTACAACGGAGCTATTTATATGTGAGGATCTCACCGTGTTACCGGTGGTGCATGCACACACTTTTTTTCCCCCCTCTTTTTTTTCAGCTTCATTACCCTTACACAAGCGAAAATGGTCCCGCGGTGCCGTGAGGCTCGCAGGATGGAGCCGTAGAA
This sequence comes from Gasterosteus aculeatus, assembly GCF_964276395.1. Classification (NCBI taxonomy): domain Eukaryota; kingdom Metazoa; phylum Chordata; class Actinopteri; order Perciformes; family Gasterosteidae; genus Gasterosteus; species Gasterosteus aculeatus. Next base: position 4,717,453 of record NC_135694.1, on the reverse strand, counting down.
GTTCAGCCGGCGTCCACAGTGAAACATTTTCGCTCCCTCACAGCCGGGCGGGACAGAACCTCGCTCTCTCTCTCGGGGGGCTTTGAGGCCGCCGAAGCTCAGCTCAACACAATTTCTTTTGGAGTGGACAAATCAGACTCCAGCCCGAACGAAAACACACACACCAACGTGTGCACGTTGGCTCATTCCCAGAACTAATAAGCGATCCATTCACGCGATCCAGTCTCTTGATTAGGGGAGTGACTAAATTGTAATAAAGATGAAGTGTTCAATTAGCGCTTTGTGCACAGTAAATATAAATATAATATTTCCTAGTTACATTTTTGTTTTTTGATAAAAATATAGATGCTTCAGTGCTTCCCTGCATCTGTGTCGAGGCGACTTTTTTTCACACCTCGAGGCCCGACATTTTCATTCACAGCAGCTCCACTCGAGCATAGCGACGCCGCGGCGAGCTGATGCCAAATCTAAAATCCAAAATGATCCGCCTTCCCACGCAGGACAATAACTCGCATTCAAACATACAGCGTTTTTTTTTTTTTTTTTTTTCCTTCCCAATGTATTATGCATGTGGGCTGTGTCTCTGTCCATAAGCAACCCCGGCAGCCTCTCGTTCACCCAAATAAACAGGCCGACCCACTAACAATGAATTACTCATGAATCATTAGCAATTAATGGCCCTCGTTCCGTGCTTTCATTTCCAATTAGGGCCGCTGAGGGGACTAAATATGCCTGTTGTGAGGGAGAGAAGGCGCTTCCAGTCACGCTTCGTTTCCCCGTCTTGTAACCGCCTGTTTGGTTGTTTATTCCGCTGACGTTGCTCAGTTTTTTTCAGTTTTTCCCTGCGTCAACTTACCGGGAAGCTGAAAAGGCCGCGTGGGCCCGGCGTGACCTGCGCGCACGTGCCTCTGTGAGCTCACGTGTGTCTTCTCCATGTTCCAGGGCAACATCGCTCCCTCGGCCCGAGCATTTCCAAAGTGCGCAGCTTGAAGTTGGACAGCAGCATCTGGAGCAATGAGCTGGTGGAGGTACACACAGATTCCTTTTTTACATTTTTTTTAATTACGAGCAAATTAAGACCAAATCAACCAGATCTCGAATTCTCAGCCGTATTTGTCGTCCTCTCCCGTTTACCTCAGCTCTTCTTGGAGGCAGGCAACAAGAATACCAACAGCTTCTGGGCCGCCAATCTTCCCCCGGAGGAGGAAATCCACAGCGGCGCTTCGGAGGAGCAGCGCGCCACCTTCGTCCGCAGGAAGTACAGGGAGAGGAAGTACCGGAAGGTGCTGGAGGGCTTTCGCCGCCTGGAGCAGCTCAACCAGGTGCCCTCTTAGTGGAGACGCTCGCCAGTCTCCTCTAACTGTCCACTGTCCACCCCCCCCTCTCACTGCCATGGCAACTTATCCTCAAATTGACAAGATATCCTCAACGTTAAATGTGCGCCCCATTGTCGTGGCAATATGGACAAAGCCCACGGATGAGTATCAGGTGTGCGTCTGCGTTTCTGTTTTCATTTCTTTTAATTCCAGCCAGCCGGCCGGCCGCTGCACGCATTTGGCATCTCGGTCAAACGGATATTGTTCACTTGTGTACGTACACGGCGCGGCGGCGAGCCGGATCCGATCAGGCGCCTTCTAATTCCAGATGTGAAACGATGTGCTCGGAGCCTTCCCCTTGCGGTCGGATCAGCGAAAACGCACGGTCACGCCAGGTGTAAACACGGCCTAAGCCGCGCAGCTTTTCCACCGCCGCGCTCTCCCACCTGGCAGGTGTAGCTGCCTTTTCCTACCCAAACAACGGTGGATCCATCCGATGTGTGCGTAGAATTCAGCGTTTACCTGACTGGAAATGCCAGAATAGGATGCAGGACAATTTTATTCAGTTTCTTTTAGGTTTTTATCCGTTGTTTCTATACGTGTAGTCAACTGTAGATTGAAAAATGTCTCTGCTTGAGACATTTAATGTGTTTTTTTTGGTCACGGGTTGAAGCTGAGTGCAGCGGGAGTTCTGAGTGAAAAGTGTGTACTTCTAAGAAACGCGGCGCGCAGCTAGCTCCATTAGCCAAATCCAACAGCAATCCGACCTTTCGACCGCCGGTAAAGCGGCGCCATAGAATCTGTGCGAGCAGTTCAGCCCAGTTCCCGCTCTCCTCCTCCAGTCTGTCGTTTCCAGGGTTTATCGCCGCAGCGAGAATAAGCAAGAAGGCAGAAAATGCTGTTTCTTTTGTGGCTTCGCGTGTAGGAGACGCTCGTAAGTTTCCACCTGCGTCAACATTTACGCAGATCAGCCTCCGTGTATTGTTTTCTGGTGCGGAAAGGGGGGCTGGAGGGAGGGAGGGAGGGAGGGAGAGAAAGAGGGAGGGAGGGAGGTAAGGAAGAGATATACCGGCAAGCTAAGTGGAAAAGTGGATTAGGACCCACGACAGAAACGCCTGGGTTGGTTTTATTGCGGCTTCGCTGGCAGCAACGCGTGCACGTGTACTCGGGAGTGTGTAAGGTGTGTACACGCGTGTGGACACGTGTGCTGCACCACTAAGGATGTGTGAATTTGCCGTTCTAGTGTGACTTTTTTGCAGGAGATGAAGTGTGACAGCCACAGAGAGTGAGGCTGCCTAAAAGGGTTTGGGCAATGGAGACTTTGTGTGTGTGTGTGTGTGTGTGTGTGTGCGTGTGTGCGTGTGTGCGTGTGTGCGTGCGTGCGTGCGTGCATGCGTGCGTGCGTGCGTGCGGGGAAATAGAGGGAAAAGGTGGAGGTCACGTGTGCTTTCTCTCCGACTAGCGAGCCTTTTTGAACGGGATTTGATCGAGATACACAAACACACACACACACACATGGTGGCTCAACGTGTCTGTGTGCGCGCGCGCTAATAATAACACACAAGTTAGTTTGTCTTAGCTAAAAGTAATGAATCCTGTGCAACCTATAAAAGAGAAAAAAACGCAACAAAAAAAGTGTTTTCAACCTAAACAAGGACACTGAGTCTAATCTCATTGGACACGTTGTTCCAGTTTTGTGTCACGCGTACTTTCCATCGCACAAGTACGAATACGGAAAAGCGAATAAGCGAATAATATATAAAACCTATTCCTTCGGGAGTCGTCTCTGGAACAAAGACAATAATGCGAGCAATTTCCCTCACTGACATTCATGCCTTTGCGAAATCATGTGTCACGTCTGGACCCTGGAAGGAGACTCGGACTCAGGATCAGAGCTTCCAATCTTTCTTTATTCTTTAAAGGACAGATAGTAACTATGTTCCGGGACAAATCTAAGTGGGAATTCCGAAGACAGGCAGTAGGTCGGCAACGCGGGAGGCAACAGATGGTTCTGGTCCAGGGGAATAGGCAGGTTCGTGGTCAGAGGCAGGCGGAAGGTCGAGTCACAGGTTCTAAGGGGTTTAGGGGTAGATAATCAAAAAGCGGTTCAGCAGAGAAGTGTACATTCAATACCTCACAACCTGCCCGCTGCGTCGGGCTGCTTTTATAGGTATTTCTCTCTCGCAGGTGTTTAGAATTCCGGTGATTGACTCCGGAGGACGCGTTCTTTGGCTCCCCCTAGTGGCCTCCTGCCGTCACGCTGGGGTTGAGACCTCACAGAGCCCCCTCCTCCACGGCCGGCTCCTGACGGTCGAGCCACTGTAGACGGCGGGCGACCCCGCGGGCGAGGTGCAGGGCGATCCGGGCGCATCCGATGAAACTCCTCTATTAGTTCTTGGGAGAGGACATCCCGGGCCGGGATCCATGATCGTTTTTCAGGGCCGTATCCTTCCCAGTCCACCAGGTAATGGAGGCCGTCCCGCAGACGTTTGGAATCCAGCACCGCCGTGATAGCGTATGCCGGACCCCCATCTATCTCCAGTGGGGCAGGTGGCGTTGGTGTCGGTAGAGATGGATGGAGAGGGCTAGCATGGACAGGCTTCAGAAGAGACACGTGAAATGCTGACGAGATTCGATAATGTTTAGGTAGAAGCAGTCGGTAGGTTACCGGGTTTATGCGATGGGTGATTTTGAATGGTCCGATGTATCGTGGCCACAGCTTCCGGCAGGGCAGACGCAGCTTCAAGTTTCTCGTGGATAGCCACACCCTCTGACCCGTTTGGTAGCTGGGAGCGGGCCGGCGTCGTCGGTCTGCGAACTTCTTTTGCGTGCTGGCGGCTTGGCGGAGGTGACGATGGGCGGTCTCCCAGACTTCGCCACTGCGTTGGAACCAGTCCTCTACGGCCGGTACGGGACCGGGCCTAGTGTCCCAGGGAAACAATGGGGGCTGGTATCCCAGCACACACTGAAACGGGGTTAATCGTAATGACGAGTGGAATGTAGAGTTCTGTGCGTATTCTGCCCAGGCCACGTACCGGGACCAATCATGTGGATGTTGTAAGCAATAACCACGAAGGTACTTCCCCAGTTCCTGGTTGAGTCTTTCGGTTTGGCCGTTGGTCTCTGGATGGTATCCGGACGTCAGCTTCACCTTTATTCCCAGCCGGTTGCAGAACGCCCTCCAGACCTGAGACGTGAACTGAGGACCTCTGTCTGAGATGATTTCTTCTGGAAGGCCGAACGGGCGAAACACCTGGAGGAACAGACACTCTGCCATCTCTATGGCTGAAGGAAGGTTACACAGGGGTATAAAGCGACACATTTTAGAGAACCTGTCGACTAATACTAAAATAGTAGTAAACCCCTCTGACGCCGGTAGGTCGGTGAGGAAGTCCACTGCCACATGGGACCACGGTCTCTGGGGAGTGGGCAGCGGTACTAACTCCCCGGCGGGGAGTTGACGGGGGGTTTTAGTTTGTGCACAGACCGGACAGGATAGCACGTAGTCCCGCACGTCGGAGGCCAACGAATTCCACCAGTATTTCTGGGACAAGAGCTGAGTGGTTCGGGTAATGCCTGGATGTCCTGATCCCAACGAGGTGTGACTCCACTGGACGAGTTGAGGTCGCACTGATGCGGGGACATAGACCCGGTTGGCAGGGGTGTCAGGTGGTGCTGGGTCTGTGCGGAGCGCGTCCTGGATGACGGACTCGAGCTCCCAGTGGATGGGGCCGACGAAATATGAGTCCGGTAGGATGGGTTCGGGATCGCCCATAGACGCCGGAGACCCGTATAGTCGTGAGAGTGCGTCCGCCTTTGCGTTCTTCTCTCCGGGCTGGTACGACACGGTAAACTGGAAGCGCGTGAAGAACAAGGCCCACCGGGCCTGACGCGGGTTTAGCCGTCTTGCCCCTTTCAGATACTCCAGGTTGCGGTGATCAGTCAGGACCATGAAGGGGTGCCGAGCTCCCTCTAGCCAATGCCTCCATTCTTCCAGGGCGAGTTTGATGGCTAGCAGTTCCCGGTTGCCCACGTCGTAGTTTCTTTCCGCCGGGGACAGTTTCTTTGAAAAGAACGCACATGGGTGCACCTTGGGGGGACTCCCCGTGCGTTGGGATAGAACACCCCCGACCCCTTCTTCGGAGGCGTCCACCTCGACAATAAACTGGCGGTCGGGGTCCGGTTGGTTCAGCACGGGAGCTGAGGTGAACGCCAGCTTAAGGGTGTCGAACGCCTTCTGGGCTGCGTCAGACCATGGGAGTTTGCCTTTCTTCTGGCTCGTAAGGGCGGTAAGTGGAGCAGCCATTGCCCCGAAGTTCCGGATGAATCTCCGATAGTAATTGGAGAACCCCAGGAACCGCTGGAGCTCCTTTACGGTGTTTGGTGTAGGCCAGTTGTGCACCGCGTCTACCTTGCCTTGGTCCATGGCAACCCCTCCTGGCGAAAGCACGTATCCAAGGAAGGTGAGCGTTGAGACGTGGAACAGGCTTTTCTCCGCATTCACGTAGAGTTGGTTGGCCTGCAGACGCTGTAGCACTAAACGCACCTGCTGGACGTGCTCCTCCATACTGTGGGAGTAAATGAGCAGATCGTCAATGTACACAATAAGAAACCGATTTATCATGTCATGGAAGAGTTCGTTCATAAAGGCTTGGAATACTGCGGGGGCGTTTGTGAGCCCGTAAGGCATCACCAGGTACTCGTAATGCCCTCTTGCCGTCAGGAAAGCCGTTTTCCATTCATCGCCCTCCCGGATGCGCACCAAGTTGTAAGCGCTACGGAGATCAAGCTTAGTGTATATGCTTGCCCCTCCTACCTGTTCCAAGGCCGCGGGGATGAGGGGCAGAGGGAACCGGTTCTTCACTGTGATCGCATTCAATGCCCGGTAATCGATACACGGACGGAGCCCTCCATCTTTCTTTCCCACGAAGAAGAAACTTGAAGCGGCCGGGGACGTGGAGGGGCGGATGATGCCCTGCTGCAGGGATTCCTCGACGTACCGGTTCATGGCCTCCTCCTCTGGTAGGGACAGCGCGTATATCCGACCCCTCGGCAGCGGTCCCTCTGGCAGCAGCTCGATAGCACAATCGCATGGTCGATGGGGAGCCAGCTCTGCGGCTTTTTGTTTGCTGAATACCTCCTGGAGTGTCTCGTAGCAGGGGGGTACTGCCTGGGTCTTTGTAGCCGTGGCTGCCTCCACCGAGGTGGCTCGGCAGGTGACGTTCAGACATCTGGACATACATTCAGGAGACCAGGTCAGTAACTCACCTTGTCTCCACGAAATCACAGGGTCATGGAGCACAAGCCACGGGTGTCCTAGGATCAGAGGCTCCCGGGGAGAGGACACTATGAAGAACCTTATGTCCTCCTCGTGCAGCGCTCCGACCCGCAGAGTGATGTTAGCCGTCTGGTGCATAATCATTCCGGTGCCCAGGGGCTGCCCATCCAAGGCGTTGATTCGGAGTGGAGGACGCACCGGGATGAGGGGCACAGATAAACGGTGAGCCAAGTGTTGGTCCATAAAATTCCCTGCCGCCCCCGAGTCCACCAACCCACGTACCTCCTGCTTCATTTTCCCCAACGATAAAACAGTAGGTAGGGTTAGTTGTTGACGTGACATGTTTAACACTGGAGACAGTCCTACCTTGGCGGAGGTGTAGGTCCAGCCATCCTTCTGACGGGGGGGTCGGAGTCGGCAGTTCCGAAGGAGATGTCCCGCCTCGCCACAATACAAGCACAACTGCTCCCTGATCCTCCTTATTCTCTCCGCTGGAGACAGGGGCAGGCGACCTAACTGCATCGGCTCCGGTCCCTCGTCGGCCAGAGGAGGTGTTACCGGAAAGGTGGGCTCTGATGGAAAACCGGCTCGCGGGGGTCGTCGGGACTCGAGGAGGTGTCCCACGCTAATGGATACTCGGATGTAATCGCCAAGCTGGGTGACATCCCCTCGGCACGCCAGTTCGGCCTGGAGTTCAGGACGGAGACCGCGACGGTAGATGGTCAGGAGTGCGGTCTCGCTCCACCCGCTGCCAGCGGCGAGGGTCCGGAACCTCAGGGCGTAATCTGACACCGTTTGCGAGCCCTGCCGGATTTCGCACAGCAAATCTCCCGTTGTTTTCCCGGTAATGGGGTGGTCAAACACCTCTTTAAACTGTGCTTGAAAATGTTGCTCAGACAGAAGTTCTGGGGCTCCCGCTGACCAGAGGGCCGTTGCCCAATCGAGGGCTCTTCCTGTTAACAGGGAGATGACGAAGTCGACTCTGTCCTTCTCCGTTTGGTAGTTTGCAGAGTGGTGGGCGATATACATCCCGCACTGCATGAGGAATCCCAGGCATTTGCCAGGAGAGCCATCATACTTTCCCGGCATAGCCATCGGGGCGGGTCCGGTGGATGCCGCAGGAATGGCGGGTTGAACCGCCGGTGTGGCGGACTGGCGTAGGAGCTGGCATAGCTCCTCAACTCGTTCCTCCTGCTGGGCGAGCCGAAGTTGGAGCTCCGATGGTTCCATTTGAATACGGGTGAGGTATTCTGTCACGTCTGGACCCTGGAAGGAGACTCGGACTCAGGATCAGAGCTTCCAATCTTTCTTTATTCTTTAAAGGACAGATAGTAACTATGTTCCGGGACAAATCTAAGTGGGAATTCCGAAGACAGGCAGTAGGTCGGCAACGCGGGAGGCAACAGATGGTTCTGGTCCAGGGGAATAGGCAGGTTCGTGGTCAGAGGCAGGCGGAAGGTCGAGTCACAGGTTCTAAGGGGTTTAGGGGTAGATAATCAAAAAGCGGTTCAGCAGAGAAGTGTACATTCAATACCTCACAACCTGCCCGCTGCGTCGGGCTGCTTTTATAGGTATTTCTCTCTCGCAGGTGTTTAGAATTCCGGTGATTGACTCCGGAGGACGCGTTCTTTGGCTCCCCCTAGTGGCCTCCTGCCGTCACGCTGGGGTTGAGACCTCACATCATGTGACGGTATTTTAACATGTTTCTACGGGCGCAGGGGCCACAAAGCTCAGTCCGCGCGGCGCTTTGAAGTGTCGATTCGAGTAATGGAATGGAATTAAAAGTGATGCATGCCTGGCTGCACCAATGTGTGTGTGTCTCTCTCTCATCGTCTCTGTTATGCATGCTTATCCTGTTGGGATATTTTGTCCCCCCTCCCCACCTCCTCTCTCCACCCGCTCTCCTTCCTCTTCACAGCCTCGTCTTCACGCTGCTCTCTCTCTCGCTCCCATGTTCCCCATTAGAAGCTCATATGCCGGTGACCTCCACGTGGTCTCTGCAGGCCCCGTGACCTAGAGGGAGGTGTCAAAGGACCCGCTTATATCATTACACACACACACACACACACACACAAAACCCCTCTCGTGGTCGCAGTAATTGCTGTGACACGGAAGGTCACTTCCGGAGATGATACAGAATAAGGTCGAGTTGCTTTGGGACTATTTTGCCATAATCTGACCCCCCCGGTCTTTAGTGCGCAAGTGCGGATGGATAAATGTTTTTTTTTCATTTTTTATTGATAAGGGCATTTTCTGTTCTTAAAGATGAGTCATGGGCGCAGAAATCACGCACATGGATAGTGATACATAAATCGGTGCGCTTGGAACGTCCTCGCGGGTCCTTGGGGTGTGAGGGCGGGTTATATTGACAGCTGCTTGGAGTGTGTGTGTGTGTGTGTGTGTGTGTGTGTGCGCGATGCGCCTCCTCTTTCAGACGGATCTCGCCCCGTTCTGGGCGGATCGATGCGGCTCACCGACTCGCTCCGGGTGCCGAGAAAAGAGAGGTCGGCCGTAGAAAAATCTCGGCGTTTGCCGCTCGGCTCGCCTCTCGATCCACTTCGGCGCGGGTCACGCGATGTCGCATCGAGAGACGGACCGTGGGGGGGAGAGGGGGGGCACTGCAAAGATGTCTGAACCGGTCCGTTCGTCCAATGACATGGCCACAAATGGAAAACACAAGAAGAGGAGAAGAATATGAAGATATAAATGTCTTTGTGTAGATGTTGAGGGAAGGTTGGGACTGAAACGCTGTTCTCCCTCGTCGCTGTGCGTCATTAAAAGTGTAAGACAAGTTATTTGTGAGTGCTGACTCGGTTTGTTGGCCCAATTTGTTATTTTTGGGTCGGCTTCCCATCATACTCGACTGCGCAAACCGCCTCTCTTCGCGTAGCTGGAGTCGAGCAGAAGCGATGCGGAGCTTTACGCTTTCTTTATGTACGAGTGTTTCTAAGACATTGTGTGATTAGGGCCACGTTTCTCGACACCCCTCATTTCTTAAAGCCGCATTATCGTTCATGTGTTTTCCATTGCATTGCCCTGTCATATTGTACATATGTTGCACACTCGGAGCATCCGCTCCCTGAATTCCCCTTTGCCTCAGTTTGCTCTGCTGTTGTTATTTGCTCAACTCATTCCCTTTTATGCCTCTATTCACACACTTCTCCTCTTCCAAATTTGAATCTGTTGGTTTCATTATACTTAATATGACCCATTTATCTTGTCCTTATTTGCTATATCCCTTTTTATTTTCGCGGGGATTAGAGATGTAATGATTCCCGCAGGGAGTATTAAAGCTTGATCTTATTTTAACTTCTCTTTGGAGATCAGCGGGCGGAACTCAATTCCAAACTTTACACGGTTTCCTGATGCCGCTTTATAGACTCTTTGTCCTCCATCAACCTGCGGCAGCGAGCCGCTTCCCCCCCGTGTGAGGACATTTCTAAAAGCAACTTAGAAATAAGCAACAAGCGGCGACGGCGCTCAGTCTGTAAGCCGCTCTGACGAGCTCGAACTACGTCCAAATTGGAAAAAGGCCGCCAAATCCAACATCGGAGCAAAGTGCAAACAGCGGCGGCGGCGGCGGCGACCTCACGGCTGTCTCCTGTGTGTCCAGGCCCTGTGCGCGGCCGTGGTGACGCCCGACCTGCTGCTGAGCATGGCGCTGGTGTTCAGCGGGGCGGACGTCATGTGCGCCACCGGGGACCCGGCCTCCTCCACCCCGTACCTCCTGGCCCAACGCGCGGGACAGAAGCTACAGATGGAGTTCCTGCACCAGAACAAGCTCTCTGGTAAGCAGCGCTGGCATTTTATTGATTACATGGCTTCAGCATCGTGGCCTCATCCCCGTGTGTACACTAAACGATGTATTATAACGTATGAACAGAGTCCCCCGCTTCTTCATAATCATCCACCGTAGCTAGCTGATAGCATGCTAACTCCTGGAATTGTCTCCGAACTCTCACTTCTGCTCACTTGAAATTCTGCTAAAGTATCCCAACTATGCTCTTGCCGCTCACATAAATAAAATAAATGAGTGGTGCTGAAGCTGCGTGTCCAAGGCCAAAAGTCTGCACCTTCGGCTTTAACAGTTAATGAGTTATGCCTTTTAACATTTAGTGTAAAATACTCCAACTTGATTCGGCATTTGAATGCATGCTAACGAAATGCTAGTTGGCTTCAATAGAAATGCTTGCTGACTGCTGTCGCTAAGTTGGTTAGCCGATGATTCGTGACTCGGTATCGAAGTAAATGGACTGTGCACGTGCTTTCATTAAGTGAGGAAAAGTGAAACCAGAGTTGCAGGTCGAACACGGAAAACTTTTCCATGGCCACTGACGGCAGAAAGTAGCTTTGAAACGGAAAAACTCATAAATTCTCCTGGACCGACCCGGGAAAAGGAGCCGCCGCGTCCACATAAAGTCTGTGAAAGGCCCTTTAAACTCTGCGTGTGAGCTGGACTTTTACAGGCGCCGCGTATATATATTCAGCCCATTGTCTCTACTGCTTTTAACAAGCCAATCATGTTTAGAACTCTCAGGCGCCGCCACGTTTGTGAGAGCACAGTGGGAGGTTTTTCTTCCTTCTCACCACCGCGAATCTGAAATGAAGGCAGAAAAGCCCCACGAATTCTAAGCCGGCGAGTTCGAAGGAGAAAAGAAGAAATCTCTCTCCCATCGCTATTTCTCCCCCTAAACTCCCCTTCCTATCACCCACAGCCCGTGTCCGCGCCATCGGAGACGGGGCACAAAGCAGCGAGAGAGGTCATTGGCTGGGGGGGCGACTTTTCTCAGGGACTATATTTTACATAATGCATACGCCGCGTCTGTGAACGCTCGCCTTCGCCGAGCCCGTTAGGGACTCCTAATTGCTGGCGTGGGTCACCTGGTTGCCTTGGTGACGGCCATTAGACGGACGGCCACACAAACTGCCGCTCGGGGGGGAACGCGCGGCACGCCGGCCGCCTCCATGCGCTCGTTACTGGTGGTCGGGCTTCATCGTTGGAACAAGAACAAAAAAACATGAAGCCGACCAAACGCCTCCTATAGAAATGGACCAAATCCTGATGTGAAAATGCACGGTGACGTTTACAAAGCCACGAGTCCTCCACGCCGTCCTTTGAGAACGGGGGCGGTTCATGAACTTTTATCTTATTAAATACAAGCAAATGCCAATTGTTATCTTTTTTATGCGTCTGAATTATTCTTCTGTTCCCTGAATAAGCTGAAACATTCTATCAATACACATGGACACAAAGTCCTTTTGGGACAGTGCATCACGAGGCCCGGGCTAGTATCGACCGACCCATACGGGGGAATTTGTGCGCTGCCATCTTTTTCGAGCGAGGAGAGCCGCTTGTAAAATAAATACAATTTGTGGAATTACAGTGGACCATTATGGCGTGCTGAAAAGAGTAAAGCTCCACACAAAAAACCCCTGTCTGAATTCCCTATTTGACATTTTCCAGCTACCGGACGCATTGTCGCGTAAAGCTGTGCAAAGTGGCGCTTCCATTGTTTTTGTGCATGCACCCCTCCCCCTTCCCTCCCCCCAGAGTTTGCAGAGAATTTAGATTAAACAAAAAAAAAAAGTAACTTTTTCAGCGGTTGTGTCTGCCAGAGATTGGGAACAATTCAAATACCCACATGAGCCCGTCCCGACTGCGCGGCTCGGGCGTTGGAACGTAGCTGCATCGCAGCAGCCGATATCTAGAACAAAGCAGAGCGCGGGGGGCTTCCGGGGAGGGGGGGGGGGGCTTCAGCGGTCGGGTCGGTCGGTCCAGCGCGCGCTCGAGGTGGCCTGAGGACAGCGTATAAAGTCTCTGCACCAACGCCGTTATCTCTTATCTCTCCCTTCACTCGTTTGTAGCTGGTTTGTAAGCACGTCGGCGGCCCTCGTAGCCCCGCCCACACCTCCCTCGCCCCGCGGCACCCTGGGATACTGCAGGAGCTCGTTCATTTGCATGTCCCCATCCCAAGAGTTCATCAAAATAGCACCGCCGGCAGCCCCGGGAGGGGGGTGATGGGTCCATCTCTTCCAGGCGAACGCTTCCACTGGGGTGGTTTGTTGCACGTCTTTAGCTTCCTTCCTCATTTTTCACATTCCACGGTGTCTCCATCCGCTCCGGCCGAGGGAGCCTCATTAGTCTAACTATTTTAACGTGAGGTTTAAGCAGCGTGGTGGTTAAATGCTGAAATGAACACACCGTCGAACCCGTTTCGCGGTGAGCTTTTCTGGCACCGTCCCTGCTGTCACTTTCCAGTTTGATCACAGCGACGGATACGACAGCAGACACCCACAAAACGGCGGCGGCCGTGCTTTGATCTGGGTTTGGTGACACTTTTCGACAGGCTAGTTCATAGTCAGTTCCCCGCTGTGAAGTCATTCTCGACGAACGCTGATGGACTCAAACTTTTAATTTCAAATTCTCTCCACGACAAACTGGATTTTTATGTATTTGACTAACTGTTCAGAACGACTGCATCTTTTAAGGCAAGTCAGTACTTTGTTGTCACCAAACAAAAACGCATTCCCCTTAAAAACTATTTCTGAAATGCTTGCCGCATGAACAAACTAAAGTAGCAGCTTTGAGGTTGCGATCGGAAATCCTCAGCAAACGACTAGTGTGCCTCGCAACGAGACAAGCGGGGCCCCCGGCCGGCCGTTACCCCGTAAATCTCTGGATAAGAGCGTCCTCTAATGTCTCGACTGCAAACAGAGCCACGCAGACATGTAAATCGCGGCTGACGGGGAGCCTCCTGGCTCCGCCCCGAGAGGACGGTGCACTGCGGGAAAAAAACCCGAGGCTGAGCGTGCAACGCTGCCGCCGCCGCCACCGCCGCCTGCCGGCTGGCATCGCTCCACGTCGCTCTTTAAATGACACGCTGCGGATTCAGGAGCGTGCAGGAGTTTTTATTTGCGGCCTGGCCCGGCGTTCCCTGGCGCCAGGCGATCTCTGAATGTCGCATTAAAAATGCATTCGCCTGGTCTTTCCGTGTGGATAATAAAAAGATGAACATCAACGCACAGACAGCAACACTAAATAAGAGGCCCCTGTTTCATCGCTGGTCTCCAGTCCACGCTGATGTTGGGAACATCGGAAAAGGGGCTCTGCTCTTGTTGTGTCAACGTTCACGTTTTTTTAATTTTTTTTTTACGTCTGCACAAACTGTGCGGCCCGACCGACGGAGGGTCAGGAGGTCACGAGCAGCTGGTTAGTGTTGTTTCTTCCTGGCCTTTATAGTTTCCCCCGCTGGAGTGTCTCTGTGTGGATGCTTTTCATTTTGGAGTAAAGTGCTTTTTGGCAACAACAGAAAGAAAAGAACACGGTTTGTGTTCACGTGTGGCCTGAAGCTGATGCGTCTTTTTTTACTGTAATTGCGTGAATGACAATGTAAGCTTCTGCTCTCATCTTTGGCTGACTTGTACGTTTTATCTTTGTTAGCCGTTTGTGTTATCATTTACAATGTGCGGCTTCACTGTTTGTACGTGTGCGTGTGCGTGTGTGTGTGTTGCCGACTGTCCGCGCAACGGCAACGGCCACTGATTACCGCGCCGCACACTTCTTGTCGGGGACCACTTTGCGACCGTTGCCGTAGGCGACCAGATGGCTAATTGAGCACTCTGTCATGTCACATCCCTTCGCTGGGGACTGAGCCAATCAGCGCAGGCCAGACTCCTCAAACCGCCGCCCCCACAGACATCACAGTCCCATCTTAACTGAGTCCAGCTTTAGGGGCCCGCGGGGACTGTTTAGAAGGCTCACACAGAGAGAGAGAGAGAGAGAGAGCCTTGTTACAACTGATACAGCATCAAGCCACTGGCTTATTTACATTCTCTCAACCTGAGTGCTTGGAAAATGTTGTGTGTGTGTGTGTGTTGGATTCACTTCCCTGCAGTTTGCTGATTAAATTCTGTCAGATTCCATGTATTTACGATGCCGCCATTGGCGCACACATTGTCCGTGTTAGATTCAAAGCCATATTACAGATGTTGCTAGCTAATGTCGCCCAGGCTTTATGTCACGCTGCCACTGATTGGCTCCAGATCCTTGGCTGCAGTGAATAAAAATGCCTCCATCATGCCCGATGGGGCTGGTGTTGATTTGATTTTTTACTAGCATGGGTGATAGCTTATTTCCTGGGTGCTACTTTTTTTTAGCCTTTACAGTCTTCATTTCTTCTTAACTTGTGTGGAGGGAAAAAAGTATGTTTTTTTTTTTTCAAATAAAATCCCTCTTTTCTTTTAGATGTGAAAAATAATAATATAACTCTTGACTCTATTTGACTCTATGACTCTGGTTACACACATCTATGCAATCAAAGTTAATATGGGCTGACTAGCCAACCCTGCCAAAGAACAGAGAGCGCTTCTGATATAAAAATACTCAACTCAAATAACTTTGAAGATGTATTTCATTACACTGTGAATAGCAGAAACATAGCAAACAATGGCCTCATATATATATATATATATATATATATATATATATATATATATATATTCACATTTTTAATCATATTTTTAATTATTCCTGATATTTAGTGTAATTCAAAGAGCATTCATGTGCTCGTGGACACAGTTAATTTAACGCAGTTAAAATTAATTTGACTTATACTCTGAGTAAGCTGTCTTGTTGAATTATCCAATTGTTTTTTCTCTGCTGAATGGTGCGCGGCCCTGAGATGAGGTGGTGTCAGGAAAGGGTGGAAATGTCGCTTCAATTAAAAGTTGTTCCAATTATAGTTTTTCTTTTTTTTTTTACCTTGCTTGATGAGAGAGCTGGAGGTAGCGAAGATAAAAATCTGTAAGATATTGCAGAGGCTCTGGCAGAAAATTGAACCACAGAATTGAAGCTAATTGAATTTGAGAACGATAAGGTTGAATGTGTGGAGCTCCAAAGCTAGCGGGAAGGGACCAGATGAGGGAGTTTAGCAGAAAAGTGAACAGGCAAGGCTCCTAATTTAACTGGACAGAGATGAAGACGGACTGTAACTAATGTTTTTAACAGATACAGTACACGTAGGTGTGCGTCTGAATGATCATGTGACAAATACAGCACGGAAAGATGATCGTGTTTCATGCACTTTATTTATTTGGGGAAGAAATACGCACAATGACTGCACACTCAATTTAACAATTTACCACCATCCAAGACCGAAAACAAATTAATGTAGTATATTAAATGAAGGTAATACACAGCAGTGCAATATAGTTTGTTGCATTAGACATCAAAATTATATGAATATATATTTTTTTTTTTGGTGTTGTAAATTATCAATTCTGTGGTATATATTCGTCAATAATTAGCAAAATTTTAAACTGGAACATTCCCGCTGCGGGTGGAGGTGTGACTGAAGCATCGCTATGCCGATCTGCCACCGTCCCACTAATTGGGGGAGAAAAAAAAAAACACATTTCCCTGCTCATCTCCTTCACCTCTCTCCTCCTCTCCTCGCAGATTTCCCCAGACTCGAGCAGTGGTCAGAGAGCCCTTCCCCGTCCGACGCCTCCCTCTTCATGGATGGCTTCCTCTACATCTCCGCGGCGCCGGCCAAGACCTCGCTGGACCGCCGCGGAAGAGACGGTGAGCAATGCGGGGCCGAATTCATCCGTCAATCCATCTGTAAGCAATTCACACTCGCGTGTTTTGTCAGAGATCCGCTCCAGTTAAGCGCTGAGCGATCAATCAGTGTCACTCTTGTCAGCTGCCAAGCTGCCAATCGTTTAATCCGTACACCAAACGGCGCGGTGGAAACGATCAATGGAACCGTCTTGCGGCGGCCCCCCGGGAGTGCTCGTCATACGGACGTCCCGGGCCCTGATTGCGCTCTACGGGAGGAGGAGCCGCGGGGGTTGAACGGAGGCCCGGGGTCTCAAATTTAAGACGAGAATAAATTAACGAATTTTCGTTCAAGCCCTCTCGAATTTTTCCTGAGAGATGCTAGGTCCCCTCCCCCCGTCACCCCCCTCTACCTCCCCCCCCCCGCACCCCTTCCCCCCTTCCAAAGGAGTTTAAAACTTTTAATCAGGCTCCGTTTCACTCTCAAACTCCTCGGCTGCTGCTGCCGCCGCACCTCTTGCTCCGCAGCGGTCCCACTTCCCCGAGCAGCTGCAGCGGTTCTCGGGGCCCCCGCGGGTAATTAGGAGAAGGAGCCTGGCTCGGGATGCCGCCCCTCGGGAAGGGGGTTATTGGGAAAGGTGGAGGAAAAATATGGGGGGAGGAAAGGGGTTACCGAGTGGACGTTGACAGCTTGCAGCTACGCCGGCGCTTGGATGGGCGGAATCTACCAGACATCCATCTCCATTGCCTTTAACCCGCCCTCGCCGGTGGTTGCGCACGCCGGCTAATGGACGGGACCGAGGTCTGGGGAAAATTGCCCCTTAGAGGAGACGGGAGGGTGGTGGTGGTGGTGGTGGGGGAGGGGGTTCTCACCAGTGTCTATTGAATTTCTCATTAAATGTAGAGGTGGAATTCATTTCCATTTGATTTGTCAAAGGAGAATTCACATGTATTGCAATTTGGCTCCTAATTCCATAATGGCCGGCCATCATTTATGTTGGTTATGAAGTATATTGCCCTCGCAGAGGAAATAGCTGAGACGGGAGAAACGCAGAAACGCTGCTCAATCCGATTGGTCGGAGGATGGGATTGGTTTCAAATGGGCCTGTTTTGAATGAGATTGCCAGATAATCAAGAGCACTTAAACATTTTTGATCGTATTAGCTGTGTGGCTACATCCTGACGGTAGTACATAAGGCGGGTAATCTGTGGAAAAAAGAAAAAGGAAAAAACCTTCGCTTTGCTTCTAAATCCACTGGGCCGAAAAACAAAAAACAACCAATCGCAGACTTTTCCGAGGCGGCGGCCGGTTACCGCCTGTGAATTCCGATCAAACTGTCAAACTAAGCAGCGCTGATCAAATCCGATCCGAGATCGTGCTTCTGTATTGCCTATTTCTCGCCGCCAATGTTTTCAGAAACCTAATCCTCTTTGGCGTTTAGCTGCGAACTAGAGAGCGAGAGAGGGGGGGAGGAAGAGAGAGAGGGAGAGCGAGAGCTCCAGATGGACCCGGGCCTCACGTGCACCACTTGCAGAGGTCCATTTGTCGTGCATTTTGCACCACTCACAAGCTTGGACCCCTTTTGATAAGTGCCCCTAATATTTCGGACGATAAACACCCTGTTATGTCATCTATTATGAAGAGCCGTACCAGTTTGCTACTTTTGTGCCATAATGGCGCTTCGACTCCAGCTGCAGCTCCTGAAACATTCAGAGGGGTCGGGTTTAAAACGCCGTGCCTTCTTTCAGCTCCTTCAACCGCGAGGGAGCGCCGTCAGGACTACGTGACTTTTGGCGGGACGAGGTATTTTTGGGATGCCTTTCGTCCCGCGGCTAATGGGGAGATGGTCTATAGATACACACGTGTGCTTAATAATTCATGGTTCGTAGTCGGGGCCTAACAGAAGCACTCCGCCACGGCGGATCTTCAACTTTTTGTCTGGAGACGACTTCAAAAGAGGCTTTTTCGTTCTTCCGCCGAGAGTGCCGCGTGGATTCATTTGGGGAGCCGTTTTTCGGTAATGGCCTTGACCGAGGGTAGATTGGGATTATAAAAATACTCCTTCTTGTTCCATTTGTGCCGAGGCCTTGGTGGAACTGGTTTATCCTCCAGAGTGGCGCCACTCTATTAGCTGTTCACTTGAGCGCCGCTCCATTCCCGGGTCCCGCAGTTGATTCCAGCCTAAATGAAGCCACGCCACTTTCACAGAGTGTGTACTCTGCTGTGTGTGAATCGGTGTGTGTGTGTGTGTCTTTGGAGGCGAGAGAGGCGCTCGGCAGTTGCCATCTGAAATGGTGAGTGGCAGTATGGAAGTGCCACCTCTAATTTTTGATTAGTTTTGTCTTCTGCTCATCAGCTGTGTCCTTTTTTTTTTTTTTTTTTTTTTGGCGTGCGTCTAACAGTAAGTCACGACTGCCAGAGAGGGAAGAGGATTCGGAGTAGATGCGCGGAGAGTAGAGGGAAGAGTGGACGTATGTCAGCGGGTTTTATTGAGCACGCGGATCTGAGCGCATATTAACGTTCAATCACCTGATGTGGGGTCCAGGCTTTGACAGTAAACCAAACATGATGAAGGGTTTCTGCTAAAGAATTAGCTGTCAGGGGTGTTTTAATGTTCGCAACTCAAAGGCCGTCCCGTTGATTGGATCCTATTTTCACATTTTTACGAGGAATGCGCGAAACAATTAGCCGTAATGTAATCGGCTCCTGGGGAGCTCGTGTTGCCGGGCCTCGGCTTGCTCAGATGAGTCAGTGGTGCAGCTTTTTTTTTTTTTGCCCAAAAATACACTGCAGATAGTGTTTTTTTCCCCCCCGTTCTTCTTTATCTTATGCCATATCTGTCCATTCCTCCCTGTAATGAAGTGGGCTGTAATTCTGGCACAGACAGATCGTTCAGATCCCTTCAGTTTCTCGATTTCCATTTCTAGCTCCCCTGACAAGCTGTCCAGCAGATGTCTTCATCACAGATATTTTAGTCTGATGGCGAGATAGGCAGAAGATTGGCGGAGAGCGGAGGGGAGCGGGGGGGGGGGGGGGGGGGGGTAGAGCGAACGAGGGAGGGAGGGAGAGATAGATGAGGGTGATTCACCGGACGTGGGCGCAGCCTGCTTTTTCGATGCGTACTGAAAGTGGGCGTCTGTGCAATGTCGATTTAAAAAAAAAAAAAGTTCAGGGGGACGTCGGGCAAATCTGGGGGGCCGCGCAGTTCGGAGAGACACACAATCAGAGCCTTAACTTTTGAGCCAACGTGTGATCCTCTCGTTAGATTGCCGCATCGACTGGCTGGATGGGTTTAATCAACCCCGGTCATCTCGCACACTCGGAGCAACTCGGGCGAATTTGACAAATTACCGAGGGGAGGTGAGGGCGCTCAGCTCGGGGGGAGAAAGGGGGTTCCACAACAAAGC
Organism: Gasterosteus aculeatus; assembly: GCF_964276395.1. Taxonomy (NCBI): domain Eukaryota; kingdom Metazoa; phylum Chordata; class Actinopteri; order Perciformes; family Gasterosteidae; genus Gasterosteus; species Gasterosteus aculeatus. Next base: position 4,697,892 of record NC_135694.1, on the reverse strand, counting down.
CATGCAGGGAGCACTCAAGGCGTACAAGCTAATGGGCCCGATTTAGCCGGTGGAGGCGTCTCCGCGGGGCGGGGCGGTTTCGTGGACCCCCGCGGAGAGCGGCTACGTCCGCGGTTTCCGGGAACAGCTGGCAAACGGGCGCAGCTGCTTGATTGTAAATCAAGCGCCATTGTGTCACCTTCCCCTCCCTCCCGATTGCACGGCCGCACGCGTGGAAGCTCGCCGGGCGTCCCGCCCGCCGGAGGAAGCCCTGCACCACAAACAAAGACGGAGCCCGTTTCCTGGTGGAATGCGTTGAAGGGGATCCAAAAGGCATTCATCGCCGTGTGTTCGAAAAGAAACGAGTCCCGAAATAGCCGGATAATAGTTAGCGTTCCATTTGGGTTGCACTGACTGCAGCTCTTTCCCATTCACACCGAAGTCATTATTGTACCGGAATGACATCCACGCCGCCACATGTTTCCCATCTTTTGAGGCGGCCATTGGTGAAAATGTATTTTTCTTTTCCTGTCATCACAGCCCCCCCCCCACCCACCTATTCCCAAACCACCTCAATCACTCTACCAAATCCTTCATATCCATTCACAATTCAAGTCCAACAGAGATAAGCGTATCTGAAATTACATTTGTGCAACATTTGTAGTCTCACTGCACCTGTCGGCCCCCCTTTAATCGCTCCCCTTCTGTCTCCTCGGTCTATTTGGGCTTCTGTTCTTTTGGGTGCGTTGGCCAATATTAGGACAGCAAGTGGCTGGTGGAGTGGCGAGCCCGGGGACCTGGGCTACTGTAGCAATTTACTTCCAGCATGCACGATGGGATTTTTAATGTCTTTTCTTGGAGTTTAAAGGAAATTAAAGATGTCTTCTTTTATTCTTCCTTTAGTGCAGCGTAGAGTCCGACATTTCAAGGAGATTCCACGTGTGCCAAGACGAAAATGAAATCTATTCATAATTCTGATGGTTTAGGGCAATCAGGACGTGTGCGACCCCTCGTCAGCACATTATGCAACATTCAAATCCTTGGTTTATTTAAATATTCATGTCGAGTTAAATGTGAAGCTATCCAGAAATTTAGAAATGAAAAAAAACATCATTTTCATTTAATAATTTTCCTGCTTTCCTATGATATTATTTATCTTGGCGCCCCTTTTGTTTTTATATTATAAAACAACATAATAACACATTAAGCCAATGTGAGCCGTGTATAAGAAAAAGTCAGGGGGTTCCAAGTCATCAGGATTCCTCCTCTGGGGAAAATGATGTCCATGTGCATCAATCACTTTAGAATGTTCCGTAATATCAGTCTGATTGAAGTAGTACAACCAAATGAATTCCAACACATTTTTGCCCTACTTTTCCTAAACTTGTACATTACATTACATTACAGGTCATTTAGCAGACGCTTTTATCCAAAGCGACTTACATTACACTTTAAACCCGTGGCTTTTTTCACATTTTTGCCCGGGGAGCAATTAGGGGTTGGGAATTGTAGTCCCGGTTTAGGAACCATTACCCTAGACAATAACTATTTGCCCCTATTTATGTGAAAATACAAAAAGTAACAGTAATCCCCAGTGTTGAGGTTGTTTTATTTATTTGTTGTTCAAATGTAGCAGGATGTAGCAAAAAGCTGTTTTCTAGCAACTTAAAACAGCTGTTGACCTAATTTTGACCTTCGGACGATACAAATGAAACCACTCAGTTCGTTAAGGAAGGCGCAATTTCATAAAAATGTTTCACGAAATAAAAAATACCTCTCCGAGGAAATGATGGACATGACATTTTCTGGGAAACCCATTTAGAGCGGAAGTGAAGTTACGATATCTTCCATCACCGAGACAACAGTGCGTTCTCTCAGATTGGTTTGGTAATGACTTTAAATACCAGTCTCTCTCTCTCTCTCTCTCTCTCTCTCTTTCTCTTTTCTTGTTGTCATCACACACTCACTCGGATGCAAAACTGCCACCTGCACGTCGGGTTTAAGATGAAAGATTGAGATTCTTCAGCCGCCGGAATTGTCTTTCGTCTTTCCCCGGCAAAGTGGGGTCAGAAGAAAAACACATTTTTTAAATGCCACAGTGAGCAACAGCATATCAGTCATTTCGTCAGATGTTTGTGTCCAGATTGTTTTTTTAAATTTATTTTTCCAGAGACTGAAAAGAGCAAAGAGAGAAAAAAAAAAAGTGAGAGAAAGGGTGAAGAGAGCGAAACTGACATCCTGGTTTTCCAAAGCTCATCCCGTCCTCTTCCTCTTTCAACAGACAGTTGTAGACACTTCCTTTTTTTATTTGACTATATCTGTTCCTTTAGAAACATCACACACAGTTGGCAAAGGAATGTGCAATTAGCATATTCATGAGATGAATACAGTGGAAAACTTTAGAGTCACAAGCGACAGGGGGCCGTGTGTGTGTGTGTGTGTGTGTGTGTGTGTGTGTGTGTTTGCTGAACGCAAAAGCAGATGGCACGGCGACTTTGGAAAAAAAAATAAAAAAATCCAAAATTCGGTGTGTTCTCGTGAACTTCACGCTCATTGGCTGCGTGAATGGGCTGTGATTCGCTCCGCGAGTCATGGAAGACGGCGCTCGTTCTCCAGCTTTATCGCTCTGGGATCGAGCTCGCTGCTTCATTGTAAAGACAAAGCACAAAACTAAATCTTCTGTTCCTCAACAGCGAGATGTTTGCACTCCTCTCTCCCTGCCAATACCTCTTAGGTTTCACTGCTGATGTTTTATTTTTTTTCCCCTTCTTTTTCTTCTCTTGGATGCGGGTTCTGCCGGGACGTTTGGCTCAAAACACCGGGCCTTCCGGTGGCTGGTTAAATTTTATCAGCATGCAATGCAGTAGTAATCCAATGTTGTAGAATTCTGTGTAAATGTCCCAGTTAGGTACGCAAAAAATAAAATTATTAGTGTTGTCAAACGATTAAAATATTTAATCATGATTAATCGCATTCATGTCATAGTTAACTCTAAACAAATCACAATTAATTGCAGTTTTTTATCTTTCTAAATGTCCCTTCATTTATTCTTTTCCCATAATTTTCTTTTTCATTTTAATGCTCTTATCAACATGGATAAGTGGGGTGCTGGATTTGTTTTCTTTTCTGCATGTTTTGTGAGTGACGTTTGTAGGACTGTCCCTCAAACAGCATCAAGTAGCTGGGTCACACAACATGTAAAGCAAAAAAATGAATAAATAAATTGACGCAGTTAAAATGGGTTTGCGTTAACGTCGTTAATAACTTGTTTAATTGACAGCACTGATAATCATCCCTTTTCCTTTTATTTACAAAACATGTGAAGAATGTTCGGTGTGTCTCTTGTGTGTCTTCCTGTGTTGCTGTGCTAACGAGATTGTTCCCTGTCGGAACATTTCAGACATGGCGCGTCGTTGGTGCACGCTGGAGGGCGGCTTCCTGAGCTACTACGAGAGCGAGCACAGCGCGGCGGCCACTGGCAGGGTGGACGTCTCAGAGGTGGTCAGCTTGGCCGTCAGCCACACGGAGACAATGACTGGTGCCGGGTATGAGCGCGCGCGCGCACACACACACACACACACACACACACACACACACACACACACACACACACACACACACACACACACACACACACACACACACACACACACACACACACACACACACACACACACACACACACACACACACACACACACACACACACACACACACACACGCGCGTCAAAGAGTAATCAGCCCACCCAGCGAGAAAACCAAATCCGCTGCCTACTTTTTAGGCGGGATCAGTGAAGCTTAATTCTATACGATTAATCGCATTTATGTCATAGTTAACTCAAAATATTTTACAATTAATGGCAAATTTTTATCTATTCTAAATGTCCTTTCATCACAACAACATTGCCAAACAGGGCGGTACAAAATAAAATTATAAAGTGCACATTTCTGGTAAAGGGTTTGGGTTTTGTATGTACCTGGAAATGATTTGCCTAAAAAAAACTTGCGAGTAAAAAATTGACGCTGTTAAAATGGGTTTGCGTTAACGCTGTTAATAACAGCACTAGTTAATACATATCATTGGTCCGGCGAGCTATGGGGCTTTTCTTCTTCTTCTTTTTTGTACTCACACATACACCAAAACATACTCTACAGTCAAACCCTTTCTTAAACGCCATTAGATTCATATTTTACTGCTATACACACGGCAAACATGAGTGTTTAACTAAAAGGACATTAGTCATTACTAAAAGGACTTTTAACTGGATATGCCACTACTGCCCCCCCCCCCCCCCGTGCGTTAACGCTCCCTTTACCGCATCTCAGATTATAATTCAGTTTAAAAGTTTCTTTGACACTCTTTTCTTCATGTCTTGTGAAAATGTGACAGAGAAGGAACAGATGTTTCGATCCTTTTCCTGCTCACCCTCTCTGTGCTCCCATTGGGTTACAGTGTGTGTGTGTGTGTGTGTGTGTGTGTGTGTGTGTGCCTACGCCTGCCTCGGTTCTGATAATGGCTCATGAGTGAAGCATACGCCAGGTCCTTGATGACACAGGCGGATGTTGTGAAAAGGATTTATTTGTGCATTTTTAAAAATATTTATACATCCGTTAGAAATGCAGCTGCCCGGCTAAAGCTGAGACCTTTCTAAGATGCCGGACACACACACACTCATGACAGGTTGCCTGATACTGTGTGCACAGACGCTACAAAGCAACAGCGGCATGTGCCGTTTTTTAGCTCGCCGCATACATCCCAGTTACAGGTCACGGCGCCGCCCCCAGGAAGGCTATTATTTTCCCCGGTAATGGCCGTACGTTTCACTAGATTAAACTCCGCCGCACTCCCCCTCACTTTCTGCAGCTCCCCAGCGTTCCCAGCATGCTCGGCGGTGGGGAGGCCTAACCTCTCGACTGTCTGCCGCTTATGAATATTAACGTATGCAGATGATGCACTCCCACCGGCGGGCCCATCGCCGCGCCACGGCGAGCCGCCTCCATTAAGCGCGGCATTCGGGCAGAGGACGCCGAGAATAACGCCTCCCCCCTTTCAGCCCCCCCCAACCGACACGTGAATATTACAAACCGACAGACTTTTCTGTTTTGACAAGATTATTTTGGGAAAAGTTCATTCTGACCTTCAGATTCGAATGGAAATCTCTGAAGCAAAACTCTCCTTTTTCTATCTTTTTTTTGTCCCTTTCCACTCTTCCTCCTCTCACAGAATAACAAGAATAAAGGACTTGGGTGCTAACTGGGTTAGATGCATGCAGGTTTAGGGAATTGAGACTTTCTCAGAGCGGGAAAGCCTTAAGGTGATAATAAAATGCTCCCGAAATACATATACATACATCTACGCTTGTTTAAACTTGTGCAGCAAGTTCCTCCACAAGGGACAGTACATGTCGCTCTGTGAAACTTCACTGAAACCAGAGAAATTACTTATTTTTTTCTTCCCAAAGCGCACTCAAACCGGCTTTGCCCCAAAGGCCCTTTGCCACCACCAGTTGAGTAGCGTTTGGGCAACAAAAGCAATACTGCTCTTATCCACCATCATTTATCTAAAAGTCTGACTACGACAGGAAATAAGACGAAATTCAACGTCCCCCCCCCCCACCCTCCCTTTTTGTTCCTGGCCCTGCTTTTTGGAACAATTACCTTTGTGGCACATTCCCTGGCTGGCTGACACACGAGTGGGAATAAGTGTTATAACAGCGTGTATATAAGCACTTTATACTGTCATACTTATAAAAAAAAGGTCATCTCGCTTCAAAAAACTATAGCCGAAACCTATGTAGAAAAATCCGATGTGTTCACCGTTTTTTTTGTGTTCGCGAAGAGAAACCCCCGCGCTAACGGCGCGCCGCGTGTCCCCGGCAGGGCCGTGTTCACCGTGGAGCTGTACCTGCGCACGGAGCGCGTCCTGGTGGTCGGGGCGGAGACGCAGGAGACGCAGCGCGACTGGATCCAGGCGCTAACGAAGGTGACTCACTTGTGCGCACAACACACACAAACGTCTTTCAGTAAGACAAAAGAGGACTGACTACCCCCGCCCCCCCCCTCCCTACATGGCGCCAAGATCCTTTAATAATAGCCTTCGTAAATATGTCGCCTGTTGGCGGCCTGTTTTCTCTCCTTAGTCCCAGGCGGCCCGGTCACACATAGTGGGCGGCTGAGCCGGTTCGTCCATATGTCCCCCACCTCCGTATTTCACTTTGAGTCCGCCGACGGCGGCCAGACGGAGAAAAGTTTCTCATGTGAACCAGAGAGCCCGATAGCAAGTTCTGTTTTCCCTGTTAGTTTTGTTTTCTTAGGTTCACCCTCCAGTTCTCAGGCATTTAAAAAAAAAAAGAAGAAAAAGTGATGCTTGTTAATACTTCCGGGGTGACCCCGTGACCCCGCAGTGCTTCGTCCCGTCCAAAGCGGAGGGGCTGCTGCGGAGAGACGTGGAGCTGATCGGCAGGCTGCACTACAAGGAGGGCCACGACCTGTACCACTGGCGGGGGGGCTGGTTCACGCTGGAGGGCTCCGCCCTGCACTTCAGCTCCGGGGACGAGGCGGCGCAGGAGGAGGTCCTTCAACTCAAGCAGCTGCAGGAGCTCAGTAAGCGAAGCTTCTCCACGCATGTGTGCGCATACGTTGTCCCAGTTTGCCACCGTTTGTGTAACATTGATTTCAGCGCAAATAATATATGATCTCCACTATGATGGAAGCTTTCTTTTTTCAGTGCCCGGTAGGCGCTAAGTTCTCGGACACTTTGGTGGATTGATCGATTGCCCCGGTGTGTCACGGTCCAGCAGCAGCAGAAGGAGGGGGGTGCACGGATCCTTTTAATCCGTTCACAGTCCGCCGTGGAATCAAACCCGCGCCATCTTCCCACCTTGGGCGAGATGAAGAAGTGCAGCGGTGCTCGTTTTTAGTCCCGGCTTTCTCAAACCATATCTGTCATAACAGGCGAGGAGCCGGCGGCGGCGTGGGGGGGGGGGTGGGGGGGGGGCTGGCTATGTTTTGTCAGAGGATGGTAGGTTCTGGAGCTCTGAAAGGATCCCTTTAGGAATCACAGGCTGTGACACGGGATTAACTGTTATTTTCTCTGCAGTGAGTCCCCGAATGAAAGGTGCCCCTGTGAAGCAGCGAGGCATTTAATACAACAAAAAAAAACACATTTTTCAATTAAAACCACAATATGTTTCTTACGTGCAGCTCTCCAAACTGCATCAAGACGATTTTGCAAGTGCGATGCAGCCTGTTCGTGTTATTTTGGCTGGCAGAGTTACTCTCTGAATCCTCTCGCACAACGTACCAAAGCGGTTTCTCACACTGGGGGTAAAGTAAGAGCTCTAATCTTTGGCTTTCGTTCATTTTTTCTATCCTTACTGAACTTTACCAATAAACTGGGACCATTGTCGCTGTCGTTAGCGCCTGGTTCCCATCGCTTCATTGACATTCACCAATTGTCGTCAAGCACTTTGTAACGTTGTGTTTTCAAAAGCTCGAATACACGCAGCCACGATGTAAATAAACAGACGTTTATCCCCGAAGAGCGCGGGAGCGCCGCCTCTCAAAGCGGCCTCCAGGGGGCCCAGCTGTGTTCCTCAGAGTGGATTGATCTCTTTGTGATGTCTCGTGTCAAGATGTCTGCTGCACAAATACCTAGAACCAAAGTAGAAAAACAAGTATTGTGTGTGTGTGTGTTATGACACATACAGTTGGATAATCATTCATCCGTCACAGTGCGCCGATCTGTTTTCACACCCGGCAGCTCCTGAAATGAACGCCTTTCAAACGAGATAAGGACGTGGACTTTGAGCTCATCCGGTGATTCCGTTTCCTCTGCGGGTTGATCTTAAGGCAGCGGCCGGATAGAGAGACGAGTTAATTCTCTAAATCTACAAATTAAGATCGGCAATCAGCATAAGACCGCAGCCCAGCGTATTTAGCACTCAGATGTCAGCGTGTCCCAAATCAAGTTCATTTCAGGGTAGAATCAGATTTTAAAGATGCCCGGCGATGTTCGGCGCTGCGAGTCATGATTCTGGTTGATTCTGGAGACAACGTGAATGAGAGTGATGGCTGGTAGCCGATTCTGATCGGACTAAAGTCTTTCTTCTTCTTGTTGATAACACACACTAATAATAACCTCAAAACTCAACAGGACGCTGAAGTGTTTCTATAAAGGTCAGGAAACATCCGGCAATTCTGTAATTTCAAAGACCTCCTTTTTGGGAACTGCTTCACATCCGAGAACGTGGTCCGCTGCCTGTTATATTCTGAGGTTATCACATCAGAGCGGCTGAAATATAAACCAGAAAATGCTCTCACGCCGGCCCTTTAAAATGATTTGTAGACAAACTCTCTGGTACAAATTATGGAGAGAAGAAGGCTGCAGACTTAGTTGCTTATCACACAAACATATTCAGTAATGAAAAATTCCCACTGAGCTGTACGACGGATGAAAGAGGATCGCTGCGTTTGTTCACAAAGCGATGACAAGTGTTTTTTGCGTTTACCTGATAACGCTGTTAATAAACCGCTCCTGAGCCAATATAGGCCTGTGAAGTTCTGGGCTTTCTTCTCTCCTTGTTTGGATCCAAATGAAATACTGTGCCCTTGAAAAATTGCCAAAGGAAACACAAAAGCAAAATTATTTATCAAGAGAGACTTTGGGGATTAATTGTTTTTTTTTGGAAGATGAAGGACTTTTCAGCCCAAATAAACCTCGTTATATGTAACGTTTTTTTAGCAATCTTTTGTTTGTTGTTATTTAATTGTTTCCTCTGCGTGCCGGTGATGGATTGTGCGATCACCAAGCATTCGCACGGATCACATAGAACAACGTTGTTTCCAGAAAGACCGTATTAGTGTTGCTTTTCCACTATTTAACGGCTTATCCGGTTCACCAGAATCAGGCGATTCGCCGATGAAAAGATTTTTTTCAAAGATTCGGTTCGGCGACAGGTCTCGCGTCCGATTGGTTAATATAACGGTCTTCTGAGAGGGAATTTGCATAGTCCCAAAAATGTACCAAATAAGGATTGGCGGCGAGTCCTTTTTCTTTTCCCTTTGCCTAATACTTCCCCTGTCTCATTTGGCTGCATTTCCACCAAAACTCGAGGAACCATCTTGCGTTCAAGCTTCGCTTCCCTCTCTTGTCGAATCCACCTTCAGTGGGTCTGTGACACAAACACCCCCCTCAAGGTCCAACGGGACGCTTCCGGGCCCTCCGACCGCTGTGCCGCTCTACTCCCGCTTCCCTTCGCCCTGCCCACTCGTCGGGTACGTCCGGACACATTGTGCAGGGTTATACTCCGCGTGGATCAACTCAAAAGAGTAAATGAATACCGGGACCTTTCAGTGACGGGAAATGAATGCTTTTTTCCTGGGTTTCGACGGCGAAAGCTTCTCAGCGGCTGAGAACTGAACAACCGCAAATGTCAGATTTAAACACATTACTTTGCATTACAGCTTTTCTCTCCAGCTACCAGTTTTCACACACAACTTGTTTTCCCACCCGCAGCGGTCTCCGTGCATACAGAAGGGGAGGACAAGATCCAAGTGCTGCTGATGGTGGAGGGAGGAAGGTAAGTCGGCATTTAAATCCAACCCCCCCCCCAAAAAAAGGGTGTGTTAATTGGCCACGCGTCTGCCATGCGACGCGGTGCGCTTTGATTTCGCCTCCGTCAAAAGGCAAAGACACGTTGGGACGGGGATCCAGTCCGTTAATTGCTCTTGGCTTTCGGGCGTTTGTGATGGAGCCTCGAGGGAGGCGGTCGGTGTTTCTAACCTTTTGTTCCGCAGAAGCACTTTAGGATTCCTTTTGTCTGTGTATTTATTGGCTCAGCGAGGCCTTTTTCTCAATATGTGAACAATCTTTGAGAGATGAAACACCATATTGTTCATATTTATGTTACTTCATGAATAATAACAGTTGTGTTTCTAACGCGTGTATAATAGGACAGTTTACATCCACGGCTTCAACAAGATGGACTTTGCGCTGTGGCACTCGGCCATCACGCTGGCCGCCGGCACGGACGGCAAAGCGCTCAGCGACCAACAGCTGACCAAGAACGGCGTCCCGATCGCCGTGGACAGCTGCATCGCCTTCGTCACCCAATACGGTGAGTCACCTTCATGCTCCGTATACACTGGCGTTAAAATCGTGCTGCTCGTCGGCTGACGCCGCGATCGTCCACCCTTTTGGCGACGCCACCAGGTCTGCGCCAGGAGGGGCTCTACGAGAGGCCGGGGGACGCCGGCCGGGTGGCGCTGCTCCTGCAGGAGTTCAGGCGGGACGCCCGCAACGTCAAGCTGAGGAGGAAGGAGCACCAGCTGGAGGATGTGACGGACACCCTGAAGAGCTTCTTGTCCCAGGCGGAGGACGCGCTGCTCACCAAGGAGCTTTACCCGTACTGGGTGTCTGCTCTGGGTACGGCGAGGCGTCGACTGCGCAACGGCCTTCGTCTCCTGCACGTTTGTCATTGTCGGGTTGGTTTCTTTTTGCTTTTTCCAGATGAGGAGGACGAGAGGCAGAGAGTGAAGAAGTACTCCACCTACATAGAGAGTTTGCCAAAGATAAACAGGTTGACCCTCGATGCCGTCCTCCAACATCTCTACAGGTAGACGCACAAAACACACACACAAATAGAGGCTAGTTGTTGCTCTGGTCTGCGTCATGGATGTGATCGGAGCGCTGGCTGATGGAGCGGGCGTAGCTCCACGTTCATGTCTGGGAGCCGCTCAAGGCCCGAAAGGGACATTTATTTGATAGTATAGAGTTTTTTTCTCCTTCGGCGGTTCGTGCCGTTTGTTTGTGTAATTTGTCATTCGACAGATTGAGTTGCTCGTAATTAAAAACTCGGGCGTTGGCGAACACATGGCAGAACCACTGCTATTTTCTGCAACAGGAAGCTTTTTTTTCCCTCCGCGAGGGGGAAAACGTATTTGTTCAAGTTTTAAGTCGGGGGAAAGTCGTTTGCTTGCGATTTAAACTTTTGATGGAGTTTAAATGCTTTTCACTTTTTCGGACATTGCGAACAGTCAGCATTTAAACGTGCGCGCGTGTGTGTGTAGAACCTTCCGGTAATACGTTTTCAGAATGCAGTTGTGTGCGATCTCGCGTCAGCATTAAACACCCCCCCCCCCGAGGTGCACAGAGCCCAACAGGCGAACGCCGGCGCCGCCTCCTGGATCCTGTCCCGCAAACACACACACACACACAGTTTGGACTGAGGCCCAAAGTCTCACCGACCTCCGTGTGTGTTTCTGTGTCTCGGAGGCGTGAGGGATCAAGAGTGATGCCGCGTGACTGATAGGAGCCGTTTGACCGTGTGCTCAGATTCCTCTTTTTTGTTGTTGTTGTGATTCCAGGATCCAGCAGTGCTCCAACCTCAATCACATGCCCAGCGAAAAACTGGCCTCCGTCTTCTCCGCCCGCTTGTTCCAGACTCGGGGACAAACCCCGCAGGAAATCAGAGTCGTCCACGACCTCATCAGCAACTACGTGACACTCTTCAGCGTGAGTCAAAGAGGTTTCCTTTATTCATCTACTGGACATGATTGGGAGGAAATACTTTATTTTTATTAACCTGTAAAGTAGAAAATAGAAGACAACCCCAGACGTTGCTGCTCATGAAGACTCCTGAGGAATGAGCCGTACAATTTCTTTTTTTTTTTAATGCCGTCGCCAGATCCTCACAAATTGGCTCGACCTGGCTCGACCTGGGGGCGGGTCCGTGCGGGAGCAACGTAAACGGCTGCTAATTCCCCACAGAACGCCGGGATCCCCCTTGTCTCCTTGTCCCAAAGGAGGAGAGTTCACTCCAAAATCGCCTCGGCACGCCGCCGCCGCTCGCGTGACAAACGGCGTTAAGCTCGACCAATCACGAGCCGAGACGCCCCGGTTAATTGGGGCGGATGCCGTTGACGGCGGCCCGTTATGAGGCCTCAACACGCCGCCATGAGTCAGATCGATGAAGTTGGAATAAGATCTGGATTCAAAGGGTTACAGTTAACGGCGCTCTGGAAAACGGCGCGTCCGCCCGAACGGTCCGATGTTTCCCCTCCGCCGGGGTTTCTGAACCGACGTTGTCGCCGTGTGTCCAACAGGTCAATGAAAGCCGCGTGCAGCAGATGGAGATCGAGAACAGTTTCATCACCCGCTGGAACGAGAAGAAGGACGCCACGGTAAGTCGAGCCCAAATGGAAATCACTGTGTGTGTGTGTGTGTGTGTGTGTGTGTGTGTGTGTGTGTGTGTGTGTGTGTGTGTGTGTGTGTGTGTGTGTGTGTGTGTGTGTGTGTGTGTGTGTGTGTGTGTGTGTGTGTGTGTGTGTATATTGATCTGCCTGCACGCATCGCGGTCTCTCAAATAAGGGATTCATTTGAAGTTTCATGTTTCTCGGGCAAAAATAAAAGGATTTCAGGGAGGGGGAGGGGGGGGTTTTGGGGGCGCTTTGTTCCTGTTAACCTTTACGGCAGGTGCTTTCTGCCTGGATGCCTCAGCACAACATTTGTTGTTTAGCCCCCCCCCCCCCCACATTCCCTCCCTTTCTCCACCTTGTCCGCGTGCTTCTAGAACACGCCAGCTGCTGGGGGTCGGTCGGGCTACTCAGTGGAAAACAAGCGGCATTACAAAGCTGTCAGAGATGAAAATTGGGTGCAAAATAGAAAAATCCGACGGTTTCTAATTAAGAACAACGTGTTGGTGTAATTGCACGGAGGAAGAGTCTCGGTTGAGATAATGGACGAGCTTATTTTAGGGACGACTTCACGTGTTTGCAAAGTGAAAGATTGCTTCAATCGCTGAAATGTCACATTCATCACCTCCTCCTGGTTACGGCTGACTTTATCTCGCTTTTATTTTTTACAGCTTGGGCAGTTCTGGCATCTTTCTCGTTACGCTCTAGCTGAAGAATTATTAAGTAAGAATGCACCAGTGCTCATGTATGCATGTGGTTTGTTTAGAGTGGTTAATGTACGCTATCATGTAAAAACTCCCTCTTTGGATGCAACGTCCCATTTTCTTTTCGACACTCATCCTATTTTCATTAACAGCCAATCAACATTCACACGGCAGAGTCTCTCGGAGATTAATTACTAATCTAAGCTGTTTCTTGTGAAAACGGAGCCAATTTCATCAACGGGCGAAATCAGACAACTGACGCCTGGTTTGGCGTTTTTGTAACGAGGTAAATAAGTTTAAATAAGTAAATAAGCGCTTTGGTTTCAGTGTGGCTGAAACGTGCACCCGCTGCTTCAGCCGTCTCCGGTCCGCTCGCACAAATGTCCTCTTTATTTCGCCAGGTGTTTTTTTTGTATTTCTATCAAAGCTGCGGGGATTTAGTTTGCCTCCAGCGCCCGGAAAAACGACCTTTGCCTTTTCCCCCTCAAAGTCCACGAGCCGTGTCCCTGACTTCGCTCCGTTTTACATTCATGCCGCATCGCAGTGTGAATTTAGAAGGAGAGCCAATTAATCCTGCCGCATTGTTTTTGTAATTCAACTGATCCCTCTGTCTCACTCTGTTTTCTCTCCCCGTCCCCCAGTTCTCTCCAGCCGGGGACCTGATCTTTGAGGTCTACCTGGAAAAGAAAAAGCCGGAGAACTGCTGTTTAATCAAGGTACACCAGTACAGTGTGTGTGTGTGTGTGTGTGTGTGTACTTTCAGCTGACATGCAGCTTTATGTGTATGTCCCGCCGGTCCCCACGGGTCCCCTTAAGACGGCCTGGGGGACATGGAGGCACGTGCCCAAGGGTGGGGCCGAACTGGAGGGGGGGGGGGGGATTGTGTCGACACATCGGTGGTTTAACCTGATGGGATTAAACGTCCCAGAAATAAATCAAAAAACGAACTAATCATACAAATGTCCGATTAAATTGTTTGAATAATTGCATTTCGGCTATTGGGGCCGAACAGGGACCAGAGGGGGGAGGGGGTCGTCGAGGGGTGGGGGGGATAAGGAGGGTCAGTCCTGTTCGGCTGTAAGTAGAGAGGGGCAGCCGAAGGCCCAAATGCCCCCCCCCACCCCTACCTCTCCTCCTCCCTGCACGTCGTTCCGTGGTCCCCCCCCCCCCCGCCTCCCCCCCCGGTGCGCGTTGACCTGCCTGTTGTGTTTTTCCCGTAGGTGTCTCCCGGCATGCGATCCGCGGAGCTCGCCGAGGCGGCGCTGACGGGGAGGAACGCCGGCTTCGCCGCCAGCGAGTCCTGGACAACGTTTGAAGTCATCGAGAACGGAGAGTTGGGTAGGATGGATTTCCATGTCAGATAGCGCCCCCCCCCCCCCCCCCCCCCCCCCCCCGCCCCCCTCACACAATAGTTTGTGATTATCTGCAACATTCAAAGTCTGGGTGAGAATGGAAATAATAACATGATGGCAACGACAGAAATAAAGAGCATTTGGGGACATTTCAACAAAAATGATTTTCCTTTTCTCTCCTTTTCCATTATTGAAATATTCATTCAATTTAATTGCAGCTCAAACATTAATAAGTTTTGCCTTTAGAAAGATTAATAATCACACAGAAGGCTTTGAGATTGCACAGGTGCCTCCTTGATCATTTTACCAAGAATCCAGATGCATTGTCAGCATAATAACTAGTTACATGTTCTGAAGTTGCTTATTTTCGGTTAATTGTAACTGTCAAAGTTGTGAAACTTTTCCCCCTACTGCTTTCTCTCTAACACACAACAACACACGTATTTAATAGGCAACTAATACTGAAACATCACAGCACTTTTTATCCTAATTAGTGAAAGCGGGTCATCCGGCGTGAGACCCGTTTCACAGCGATGCGTCCGCTTCCCGTCTCCGGTGGCGTCGACGTGATTGGAGTAGCGGTGCTCTTACCCACCCATCTTACCCCCCTTTCTTTTCGTCTTCGCGTCCAAGGACCTCGCGATCAGAGGCTTCACAGGGGTCTTTGAACTCGAAAAGAATCTTCATCTTTTCCCTTTTTTGCCGGGCACAGACAAACAGAGTTATCAGACACAATGGGCTGAAAGGGGGGAGGAGGGGGGCGGAGCTAATATTTGATGGGAGATGAGGAACTAATTCCATGGCCTGAGTCTGCAGAGAAGATAAGCCCACCGTTATGAAGAAGTTATGCCGCCGTGGCTCTTTTTACCTCCTTCGGTTATGAAAAGTGAGGGTGTGGAGATCAGAGCAAGGGTGCTGTTGCACAAATCTGCTTCTATTTTATTTCCGGGCCGATAGCATGCACCCTGTTCACCAATTAGGAAGAGATAATAGGTCTATTTTGCACATGAACATGTTTCCTAATCAGCTCCCGATACGCTGGAGATAATAAACAACATAATTCGCTTTAATGATATGAGACCTTGGATTTTCTTTTCATGCATTTGTAATTTATTAATTCAGAAATATTCTTTTATTTTGGCCGCTATCATTCCCCACCTGCTCTTACCCTTAGTGTCCCCCCCTCTTCTCACCTGGGGCGTCTTTCTTTTTGTTTTCAACAGAGCGGCCGTTGCACCCAAATGAGAGAATCCTCGAGCAGGTCCTGGAGTGGAGCACGCTGGATTTCCCTCAGTCTGCTTTTCTTGTCATAAAGAAGTTTAGTTGGTTCAAGGCAGTGTGCGATGACAAAGGTAAAGAACATCAACGCAGTCTCTTTTTTTAGATTAGTACAAGTATGGCTTTGTAGCATAAAGGTTACTTAAAGTACAAGGTCATCATTTGTTATCCAATCAAGTGGGGTAGAAACGGTTGAGGAGCCGGAGAGTCGTCTTGTTTTCTTCTCTTCGTTAACCTGAGTTGGCTTCTCGCCGCAGACCAAGGACGCTTGATGAAAGGAGACTATCTGAAGTTCAGCGACGGATCCTCCAAGCTGCTGTCGGGCCACAAGTTTCAGGATAAATACGTTGTACTGCGGCCCGACAAGCTGCTGCTCTACAGAGACATCAAAGTAAGCGGCGCTTTTACTTCCGCTTTGCGTCACCGGAGGGGGCGGGGCTTATTGGAAAAGGGTCATCGAACTGCCTTCGGAGAACTCCAATGGGTCAGAACCCCCCGAGCTCCACCTCTTTCCCCGAGCGCAGCGGGAGAATCGGACGCGCTGATGGCGGCGGACCCCGCCCCCCCCCCCCCCCCCCGCCCCCATTTCTCTCTCCTCACAGAGCCCCTGCAGGCCTTTGGATTCTTAAGAGTGTGATGAAGTGGAAATAATTGGTGGAGGTGCAGTGATTCAGGGAAAATGGCGAGAGTGTGTGTGTGTGTGTGTGTGTGTGTGTGTGTGTGTGTGTGTGTGTGTGTGTGTGTGTGTGTGTGTGTGTGAGGGGGGGGGGGGTACTTTCAGTGAAATCTCTTCCAAATATCCAGTTGCACAAGGATGTGGCTAATTGCTGTGTAAACGCTGAGGAAATTAGAGGTGTTTCTTTAAATGAATTGATATTCTTTGCCCCCTGCAATTATTGCCGGCTCAGTATTTAGCGCACATTATGTTGGACTGGGGGAGGGGGGGGGGGGGGGGGGTGTAGGTGTCAAAGGCAAAACTTTTGATTCTGTTGGCTTTGTTCTCACCCTCCTTTGTTCTTCGTTGCCGGGGAGAAGAGACCCGCCGGTAATGATTCACATCGATTGTCGCGTTTCGATGCTGCGCCGATTGTTTGCTGGCATTTATTCTACTTTGGTGTGCGAAGCAACTAAAACGTGGTAAACCGGAGGCGCTTAAGGTCCCAGCGCGCACACACACACACACCACGATACGCATTTCGACTCTTTTTTATGGACAAATTACATTTAAAATCATGAAAGAGCTAAGCACCTTTCGGCGTTTAGCTCCCACATGTTTGGTTTCGATGGGCACGCTCGCCACCACGGCAACAACTAAACAATAACAGCCAGTAGCAACCGGAGATAAATGGAATAGAAGATACGGAACATGACGTTACGCAACCGAGCAGCATAAGGCCCCGTGAGTGTTACCAGATGGTGTCGAGGACGTAACACACTCGCGATACGGTACCAGGAAACTTATCGGCCTAGATTCATATCGATGAAGAATTACCCTCGTTTTCAAAGGAAGGGATATATTGAGTCTGCATGGCCAAGAGAAACGTAGCTTATGCTGAAAATGAATTTGTGTTAAAAGCGACGAAAAAGAAAAGTGAATACTTGGAGATCCGGCTCCAAGTAGTTTCATACCAAACGTCTGACAACCAATATGCTTAATAGTGGACGTTCTGAGGGGGGACGAAGCGCAATCAGGGTTTCTTTCCGTGTCGCATTAAGATGATTGATGTTTTAAGAAAACTCTTGTTTTCTAATTGTCTTCTCACCTGTGTGTGTGTGTGTGTGTGTGTGTGTGTGTGTGTGTGTGTGTGTGTGTGTGTGTGGAGTCTGTAACTTAACATGTGCTGGAGTTTTGACCAGTTTTCCCTGCCTGTGGTTCACCAGCACAGCCAAGCTGTGCCTGAGGAGCCTCTTCAGTTGTGTTAGTTTATCGTGTTAATTCTTCTCGCTCGTTAATTTCTTCTCCTCTTTGCAGGGTACTAAAGCGGAGAAAGTCATCCAACTGAGCTCTGTGAAATGTTATTTTGGCCTTAGGAAAAAGCTCAAACCTCCAACCAGGTAAACTGCACTTACATGCATAATACATCTCTACTGTTTGTTGCTAAATCCACCCGTGATCGGGTAACGTAACGCAAGAAACAGGTGAACGTTGCAGTTGTCGACTTAATTTAAAACGTCTCCTCCAGTGCTATAAAGAAAAAACCTAATGATTGTCTATGGAAGGAGTATGTTCACTAGAATTTGCTGAAAGCTTTAGAAAACGCTGATAAGTGGACAGTTCTTTTATTTTTATTTTTTATATATCAACCTATCGTTTCCAAGGTCAGCATTCAAATGGATTATTGTAATATTATGCAAAGGAGTCGCCAAAGTGTTTGTTTGTGCTTTGACAAGATCCCTCCTGTAAATAGCTTAAAAAAAATAACCCACGCATCTGAAATGCAAAAGGCTACAAGATTGACAGCTCAGGTAAGGCACAGGTGAACATGCAGTCACACAGCTTGCTTTTTAAACTCTTTATTTAAAGTGCAGTTCACGAGCCCTCGTTCATTCGTTGCGATTTAATTTTCTTGTCACTGTCATACAGATACTGTGGAGATGTGGTTCCCCCCCCCCCGGTTGTGTGTCTGTGTGACGATCAAACGTGACCTACTAGATCCAAAAAGCAACACCTGCTGCACGTTCGGACTCGTGTTATTAAGACGAACGGGTGATTTTTTAGTGCCACGTCTGCGTGTAAACAACTTCTCCCCAAAGATGCATTGCCCTTTTCTCTTCCCTCAAAGGTCAGCGTCGCCAGGAGATCCCCCCCCCCATCCTATTTTTCACCGTAATGAAATTGATTAAATGTAATTGCATTTTAACAAATACAAATCTTCCCGCGAGCAGGAAACATCCCCGCTGCTGTTTCATTTTAATGATCTTCCATTATTATAATTTACGACACAGCAAAAGCCTCGGCACTTTTCTCGTTGGCCAAACGCGGAGGAAAGTTTGGAGGAGGCGACTCCTTATATTTCACGTTAACCAACTCTAATTCCTCATAATTTTCCAGCCCGCGTCGCAATTTTCGGAGTCCAGGGA